>NC_088413.1:56845904-57194404 GCF_034236695.1 Oncorhynchus nerka
CCTGCCAGGAGAGGAAACTGCCAGGCCCAAGGGTACCATGGAACATTTTATTTTGCAACGTGACCCAAATGAACTACACTCCAGTGCATGCATTATGACATTGGCTGAAATAGTATTCACACGTAACTATTTCATGTTTCAAAACAATTTTTTTATCCAGAGGAAGGGTACTGCTATGGGATCCCCTATGGCTCCTAACTATGCTAATTTATATGTGGGTTACATGGAGAGACAGGCAATTCTCAATACTCTCAAAAATGTTATTATTTGGAAATGTTACATTGATGATAATTTTTGTTTGATGGAGGGGTGATGCAAAACAGCTCCAGGGGTTCCATGTTTTCTGAACTCTTGTTCTGAGCACCTGAAATTTCCTATGCAATCTGACACACGACAAATCAGTTTCCTTGATCTTCTGATTTTGTGTGAGGATAACAGTTTGTTGAGGGATGATAGCTGTTACCCGCTTCCCTTGAAAAACAGTTTGCCCTACAACCAATTCTGTCCAATCAAAAGATTTTGCAAAAAAACATCATATTGACAGAAACATGGCTGAGATGCAAAGAAAATTCAAGGAAAGGGGATACAAAAATGGTCAGATAAATACTGCCGATTAGGAAATCCAAAACAAATCTCGTAAAAAGAAACATTCTTGCGTTCTTACTACTCGCTATTCAAAGTGCTCTGAATGTATTAAGGGAATCGTTCACAAACATTGGCACATTTTAAGATCTGATGACAGTATAGGTATAGGGCTCCCAAGTGGAGCAGGGGTCTAAGGCACTGCATCTCAGTGCAAAAGGTGTCACTACAGTCCCTGGTTCAAATCCAGGCTGTATCACAACCGGCCGTGGTTAGGAGTCTCATAGGGCGGCGCACAATTGGCCCAACGTCATCCAGGTTTGGCCGGTGTAGGCAGTCATTGTACAGTAAATAAGAATTTGTTCTTAACTGACTTGCCTAGTTAAATACATTTAAAAAAAATAGGTAATGTGCTTTCAGACCCTACCTTGTTTGTATTCTCACGGGGCAGAAATCTCTGAGATCAATTGGTAAACATTGATTTACCATCCCAAAATAACCCCACACAAAGTCTGTCTGAGCTCAATGCTCACTTACAGTGCCATTGCAGAAAGAAAAAGTATGTGAACCCTTTGGAATTACCTGGATTTCTGCATAAATTGGTCATCAAATTTGATCTGATCTTCAAGTCACAACAATAGACAAACATAATGTGCTTAAACTAATAACACACAAATTATGGTATTTTTCTTGTCTATATTGAATACATAATTTAAACATTCACAGTGTAGGTTGGTGATAAAAATAATTTAAATTATGTGCGTAGGATACCTACTGTTTGTGTGTAAGTATGTGCGCAGCTATAAAATGGATGTCTTTATATAATGGACTTCAGAACATTCTCGTGAATAAACACTTTTATTTTTGTAAACTGGGACTCTTGTCTGCTTCATTCAACCAGAATCTTACAAACACTGGGTTGCAGACTGACTAAATTAATTGAAGTTTATGAACATTGATAACAAAATTCTCCTAACAGTTTGAAAAAGTATGTGAACCCCTAGGCCAAGGACTTCTCCAAAAGCTAATTGGAGTCAAGAGTCAGCTAACCTGGAGTCCAATCAATGAGATGAGATTGGAGATGTTGGTTAGAGCTGCCTTGCCCTATAAAAAATAGTTTTAGTTTGCTATTCACAAGAGATCTCACAAGACCTAAGATTAAGAATTGTTAACTTGCATAAAAGCTGGAAAGGGTTACAAAAGTATCTCTAAAAGCCTTGATGTTTATCAGTCCACGGTTAAACAAATTGTCTATAAATGGAGAAAGTTCAGCACTGTTGCTACTCTCCCTAGAAGTGGCCATCCTGCAAAGATGACTGCAAGAGCATAGTGCAGCATGCTCAATGAGGTTAAGAAGAAACCTAGAGTGTCAGCTAAAGACTTATAGAAATCTTTGGAACATGCTAACATCTCTGTTGACGAGTCAACGATACGTAAAACAGTAAACAAGAATGGTGTTCATGGGAGGCCACCACGGATGAAACATCAAAACCTTATTTCAACTGTAAAGTATTGTGGAGGGAGCATCATGGTTTGGGTCTGCATTGCTGCCTCAGGGCCTGGACAGCTTGCTATCATCGACGGAAAAATGAATTCCCAAGTTTATCAAGACATTTTGCAAGAGAATGTTAGGTAATCTGTCCGCCAATTGAAGCTCAACAGAAGTTGGGTGCTGCAACAGGACAACGACCCAAAACACAAAAGTAAATCAACAACAGAATGGCTTCAACAGAAGAAAATACACGTTCTGGAGTGGTCGAGTCCTGACCTCAACCCAATTGAGATGCTGTGGCATGACCTCAGGAGAGCAGTTCACATCAGTCATCCAAACAATATTGCTGAACTGAAAACGTTTTGTGAAGAGGAATGGTCCAAAATTCCTCCTGACCGTTGTGCAGGTCTAATCCGCATCTACGGAATGTTTGGTTAAGGTTATTGCTGCCAAAGGAGGGTCAACCAGTTATTAAATCCAAGCGTTCACATACTTCTTCCACCCTGCAAAGGGAATGTTTACACGGTGTGTTCATTAAAGACATGAAAACGTATAATTGTTTGTGTGTTATTAGTTTAATCTCTCTGGGATATGTGGGACGCTAGCGAGAGAAAATGCAGAACGCCAAATTCATGTAAGATACCAAATTAAAGCTACACGTGTTGTGAATCCAGCCAACATGTCAGATTTCAAAAAGTATTTTCGGCGAAAGCAAACGATGCTATTATCTGACGATAGCACCACCGTAAACAAAGAAAGAGAAGCATATTTCAACCCTGCAGGCGCAACACAAAACGCAGAAATAAAAATATAAATCATGCCTTAACTTTGACGAGCTTCTTCTGTTGGCACTCCAATATGTCCCATAAACATCACAAATGGTCCTTTTGTTCGATTAATTCCGTCGATATACATCCAAAATGTCCATTTATTTGGCGCGTTTGATCCAGAAAAACACCGGTTCCAACTTGCGCAACGTGACTACAAAATATCTCAAAAGTTACCTGTAAACTTTGCCAAAACATTTCAAACTACTTTTGTAATTCAACTTTAGGTATTTTTTAAAGTAAATAACCGATCAAATTGAAGACGGGATGATCTGTGTTCAATACAGGAAGAAAACAAACTGACGATACCTTTCTGGTCATGCGCCTCTAACAAACAGTACACTTGAAGTGACCCTCGTTTTGAACAGGGCTACTTCTTCATTACACAAAGGAAAAACCTCAACCATTTTTTAAAGACTGGTGACATCCAGTGGAAGCAGTAGGAACTGCAAGAAGGTCCCTTAAAATCTGGATTCCCAATGAAAACCTATTAAAAAGAGAGTGACCTCAAAAAAACAACAATCCAAATGTTTTTTTGTCAGGGTTTCGCCTGCTACATATGTTCTGCTTTACTCACAGACATGATTCAAACAGTTTTAGAAACTTCAGGGTGTTTTATATCCAAATCTACTAATAATATGCATATCTTATCTTCTGGGGATGAGTAGCAGGCAGTTAACTTTGGGCATGCATTTCATCCGGACGTGAAAATACTGCCCCGTCACCAAGAAATTAAGCAGACTGTGTGTTTGTCTATTGTCGTGACCAAGATGAAGATCAGATAAAATTGTATGACCAATTTATGCAGAAATCCAGGTCTTTCCAAAGGGTTCACATACTTTTTCTTGCCACTGTACAAATCTAGATCCTTCAAACACTCCCAAACAGGGAAAGAGATCCCAATCAAAGGTGTTATCACATGCTCCACTAAGGCAGTTATTTATCTTATAATTTGTCCTTGTGGAAAAAATTATGTTGGCAAAACAAAGCGCAAATTAAAAGTAAGAATCTCTGAGCATCGTAGCACCATTATGTGCAAAAACTGGACGTACCCAGTTGCGGCCCACTTTTTGGAAGCAAACCACTCTATTTCATCCCTTTGCTATATCGGAATCGAAAACGTCACCCTCCATAGGAGAGGGGGTGACCTTGACAATGTATTGTTAAAATTAAAATGAAAGGCCACTTGGATCTTTAATTTAGAGACCATTACTCTATTCGGGCTCAAAGTAGAGTTTGATCTCCTGAGGTGCTGACCTGTTGAACCCTCTACAACCTCTGTGATTATTATTATCTGACTTTTCTGGTCATCTATGAACGTTTGAATATCTTGGCCATGTTCTGTTATAATCTCCACCCGGCACAGCCAGAAGAGGACTGGCCACCCCTCAGAGCCTGGTTCCTCTCTAGGTTTCTTCCTAGGTTCTGGCCGTTCTAGGGAGTTTTTCCTAGCCACAGTGCTTCTCCACCTGCATTGCTTGCTGTTTGGGGTTTTAGGCTGGGTTTCTGTACAGCACGTTGTGACATCGGCTGATGTAAAAAGGACTATATAAATACATTTGATTGATTGATCTGAAGCCATTCTTGTGATTATTGTGTTTTTGCTAGCCATTGTAAATCATGTTTGTAGGACTATGTAGTCAAATTGTATCTATGATCGTAAGTTATTCATTCATGCTTTTTTATATGTTCTATCTATACCTCTAAATCAACCAATGAAATCAAGTCACAGCTGGCCATGATTACAGACACCTGTGTGTCCTTTCAAACTATTTAAACCTGCAGTGTTTGTCATTATACCCTGATGAAGACAGCCTGTCGAAAAACGTTGGCTATTAAGCTCCTAGAATGTGCAGCTCTCCTTTTCTTTTTCAAGGGCCCAAGGGTACCAACACATCCTACTGGGACAGTATTGGCTGGTGTGTGTGTGTGTGTGTGTGTGTGTGTGTGTGTGTGTGTGTGTGTGTGTGTGTGTGTGTGTGTGTGTGTGTGTGTGTGTGTGTGTGTGCATACTTTTATGATTGGAGATTGGTAGGGGAGTTGGGATACACCAGACTTTCCCACTGAAGTCTCCATGGACCACTGAAAAGGTGTTTAAAGCCCCATAACTTTCTCCACTGGCACTGACCTAGTCTCAAGTCAATGATCATCAATGTTTTTCTAGCAGGCCACCATAGAGGGCAGGGTGTTCGGGCCTCACAGCGACCTCTACCCAGCCCTTCAATAATAGATGTCATGCTGTTGACACGTGGCAGGTGGCTACACAACACTTCACAGGTCAGATTAATATTTCATATCAAAGCTGTGCAATCGCAGCACACGTCCGTTTGAAGTTTGGGGAAGGGATAATGTTGAGGTTGGGACATGTGTTGAGCTGTTTACAGTTATTCTCATACCATCTGGACATTAGAGGAACATGCTACTGTTTAAAGACCCCTCATAAAGTGTTTTCACTTTTCACTGTATCGGAAGTGTAGTAATGAAATATCATAAAACCAGAATATTATATATGCTTTGTAATAAATTCATTAAAGATACAGTATATTTTGCTTCCTCGTGAAATCTTTAACTGAATGGTTATGCTGGATTTACCCTGAACATAAACTGTCGTGATTTGTCCTCCTTGCTGGACAGAAATCCCAGAGGAGCGAGTAATTGAGAAAAACAGGCACAGTGTGTTGTCTTGTTTTGTTGTGGTGTTTAGATTCCCTGCATTGCTGACAGCATGGACTGCAGCATCATGTCTGCTGTTTGGATAGCACAGCACTGTCACACAGCACGTCTGAATCATGCTCTCCATGCTCACAAACATCAACTCCCTTGATGCTATGAACTGAATTGAATGGAATTGGATGAAATGGGTTTCGTCCAACCTCTTTGCCTCTGACAAATGACTGGTGGAATAAGATTATGAGACAACAAAACAACAGGCCAAATGTGTGCAACCCAGCTAAGGGACAGTCGGGGCTTGCAGAGATAGCTCCTCTAGTGTCTGTGCTGCTGGGGCCTTGGCCACACTCCAGCTGATTTTCATTGGGAAAGCCTTGAGCACTGAGGGGCTGGACGGGCTATATATAACTGTTTCTGTTTTTGTCACTGACAAAACCTCTCTCACGTTGTTATTGACTAAGACACCCAATTACTGCTGTTTCCCAGCTTTGGTAGACAACATTCATCTGTCTCTGTTTCTCTGACTCTTTTTCTCTCTACATTCTTTCTCTCCCTCTCGGTCAGAGAGGATCCATGACAATTTTCAAATCAATATTTTAGATTTTTTCATTACCTCTGTTTCCTCAGACTGATTTGTTATTGGCTCAGGGCTAATGTGGGCAGTCAGACTGGACCTTAGCATTTCTCCCCCCTCACTCAGTCACCGGGGATCGAGGCACAAAGTCTGCAGTCACAGAGCCCACCTCCATAAGAACTTCAGGACACGACCCGCTTGCATGTATAAAAGATGTAGCCTGCGACTGAATGACTGTGCAAATTAATTCATAAATAATGACTTGAGTTTGGGGCTACAGCGGCCCTTATTGCAACAACACTTTCCTGCTATAGCTGCATTAAACAGGTGCCCCTTGGCTACAGAGGGGGCTGGTGAAGTCTCCAGCTGTATATCTTCTTTAGTCACACTGTGCCTGTTAGTGTGTGTGTGTGTGTGTGTGTGTGTGTGTGTGTGTGTGTGTGTGTGTGTGTGTGTGTGTGTGTGTGTGTGTGTGTGTCTGTGTGCACAGTATGTGGGTGTTTAAGTGTCTGAACATGTGTGTCTGAGTGCCTGTGTGACACTGCCTGAATGTCAGACAAGGAATTAGGTCTTGGTTGTGCTGCAGGCTAAAACCCCACATGCAGTGGTGGAAAAAGTACTAAATTGTCATACTTGAGTAAAAGTAATGATACCTTAATAGAAAATGACTCAAGTAAAAGTGAAAGTCACCCAGTAAAATACTACTTGAGTAGAAGTCTAAAAGTATTTGGTTTTAAATATACTTAAGTATCAAAAGTAAATGGAATTGCTCAAATGTACTTAAGTATCAAAAGTAAAAGTATAAACCATTTCAAATGTCTTAAATTAAGCAAACCAGACGGATAAGCAGGGGCACACACATAATTTACAAACGAAGCATGTGTGTTTAGTGAGTCCGCCACATCAGAGGCAGTGGGGATGACCAGGGATGTTCACTTGATAAGTGTGTGAATTGGACCATTTTCCTGTCAAAATTTAACGAGGACTTTTGAGTGTCAGGGAAAATGTATGGAGTGAAAAGTACATTATTTTCTTTAGAATCATAGTAAAGTAAATGTAGGAAAAAATATAAATAGTAAAGTACAGATTCCCCCCAAAAATGACTTTAGTAGTACTTTAAAGTATTTTTACTGAAGTACTTTACACCACTGTCCACATGGCCTTTCCTCCGATGAGCCAATCCAAACAGAGGAAAATAGTTAACATCGTCACTACGGCGACAGGGTCATGGGCTTTCCTCCGATGAGCCAATCCAAACAGGGGGAAATAGTTCACATCGTCACTACAGCGACAGGGTCATGGGCTTTCCTCCGATGAGCCAATCCAAACAGGGGGAAATAGTTCACATCGTCACTACGGCGACAGGGTCATGGGCTTTCCTCCGATGAGCCAATCCAAACAGGGGGAAATAGTTCACATCGTCACTACGGCGACAAGGGTCATGGGCTTTCCTCCGATGAGCCAATCCAAACAGGGGGAAATAGTTCACATCGTCACTACGGCGACAAGGGTCATGGGCTTTCCTCCGATGAGCCAATCCAAACAGGGGGAAATAGTTCACATCGTCACTACGGTGACAGGGTCATGGGCTTTCCTCCGATGAGCCAATCCAAACAGGGGGAAATAGTTCACATCGTCACTACGGCGACAAGGGTCATGGGCTTTCCTCCGATGAGCCAATCCAAACAGGGGAAAATAGTTCACATCGTCACTACGGCGACAGGGTCATGGGCTTTCTCCAGTAACCCATCTTGGCTTTACATTCACATCGATTCAGTTGCTAGTCTAAAAAGCTCTGTACAATTATGCAATTCAAAATCAGCCCACGCCAAGAAATAAAACAGGGAAGTATTTCAATGTCTAGAACACTGCTGACAGGAACTGCTGACTATAGCGCAGGTCTTTCAGATCATTGGGTTATTCCCAGTAAGATTATAGATATCATTTCCATCTAACTTGCTTTATGGAGAAAGCTGCATTGTGTAACATTATGTATGATATCCAGTATTAACGAGTGACAGTGTAATGACTTGCTGTAGGTAGAGCTTTCCAGATGATCCCTGTGACCTGTTCCATTACTGTGACCTCTGAACACCCTCTGACCCATAACACAGGCCACGTGTCCTTCTTTAGAGCAATAACAACATGGCAATGACATAGCAACAACCCCCAGAATCAAATCTTTTTCACAGTCACTAATTATTGTTGTAACCTGAGCAATGTTTCAGGTTGTGATGAAAGCTTAATAAAATGCAGAATAATTGAATTGGAAAGGAATATATATGTTTTTTTGTTTAGATTGATGTATTCCGAATGGATGTCGGCTATACGAATGACAAGACGCAATCTTTTCCATGCCAATCTTGTTGACATAGGTAACTGACATACCTCTTTATGGCCTTGTAGCAGATGATCATGGCTGAAAGGAGGAAAACAGCCGAGGCACAGCCCACTGTTCCAAGCACTAGGATCTCCATCCACCATGGCCTCAACAGCGGCAGAGGGGACTCAACCACTGGGAGTGATGAGGAGAGGGGGATGGATAAAGAGAGAAAAATACAGTTTCATTTTCAAACATAATTAGCCTTCTAACACAGCCCTAGCACTTGAACGCTAATCGAGATTAGGTTATCATGCAAACTGCTTTAGCCTAGATCCTGTGTTTGTCCTACAGTATGTATTACATCATAAATGCTTCATAGACAGCCATTCTGTCTTAGGACGGCATGATGAAAGCTCATCATTAATGCAGCAACACCACACCCCATGTTGTAAATCAACTTGCCAGTGATCTGCTTAAAAATAGATTGATTCTCAACCTTCTATTACTATACTATTACACCATAAAACTCTGGGCCTGATTTGCTTCCTTACTCTGGATAGCAGGGTAATGCTCACCTGTTCATCAAATTCTTAGGTTAAATGTTCAGAGATATCTAACCCTGCTCCATGAATCATTTAAAATGCAGTCAACCTTTATTACACAAGCACTCCATGTCCAAACTGATTCCACCTACAGGAGCACCATGTTATGGTCACATGTCTGACTGAGGGTTAGGCTATGTACAAGTACAAGGACACACACCAGGGAACTTATATTACACTCAGTGCAGCTTAGCAACGAACAGTATCTGAATAGTGTACTCCATGCCCTCACCATCTCTCTAGACCTTCCACTGTTCTCTCTCTCAACATGTTTTTTTCTCTAGCCACGTGCTGTTTTCGCTCTCTCTCCCTTTCAGTCTCCTCTTTTTTTCAAAGGTGAATAGCCTTCCATAGAGATAGTTAAAAGCTTTGTGGCACTGACAATACTGCTCAGTTTGACAGGAGGGAGATCTTAGGGGTCCCCAGCAATAAGCATGTCTCACTCTGTCTGAGCCGGAATCCATTTGACTATATCTAAGTATTAAAACATGAACTGAATATAGCTCCCCAACCCACTGCCAAGTGTAATGATGGCTGGGTTTAATAATGTAGGTTTATCATCCAGGTTTATCATGCAAAAAAACACATCCCATGCATTCAGAGTATAGTTTTGTTGTGAATGAGAGGGAGGAATTGACTCCATGGTAACGCACAACCCGCAGCAATGCTGTGGAATATTTAAACACTTTAGATTTATCCAGAGCAAATGACATGGCACGTTTCTCCCCAGCACACCACGTCATAAGTCAATTTGAATGTAAAATCTCCTTTGAGCCTAACTTCAGTTCTAATCCTGCATTTTGGATTCAATTCAGTCAGGGGTACGGATCTACTTCAGCGTGATAAAGCTCTCTCTTTTGAAGGGACTTCTGAGCCATTTTTTAGAGCACATACTTACTCAACACTGCCAATTTGCCTCATTTAAAACTTTTTGTCAATACAATCTCTCTCATTGTCCCACTTCTTCATGCATATTCATGTCTGATTTTGGGACCAGTCCAATCAGCTCCCTCATGCATCTGGCACACACCAAAACAAACAGATTTTACAGCAGCAATGATTACAGTTCAATCCTTTACTTTGAAGTTTGCCTCTGTTATTTATTCACAAAGTTCTCGCTGAGGCCAGAAGACCAATGTTTTGCCTCCTTCCCAATACATGAACAGCATAAATATGTGCCTTCTTCCCAACCTTCCATAGACTATGATTTAAAAATGCTATTTTCACATTTTACTCCAAGAAATGAATGCTTTTTTGCCAAGCCAAGAGGTTTTGCTCTGCCATTGTAATGGTTCTCTTCTTTTCAAACCACATAATACAGAACGACATGCTGAATTCAGAGAATTCAGAGAATCTCATAGAATCATTCAGGGAACCTTCCATGCAGTGGCCTTGACAGTAGTCACAGAAAGATCTAGAAGCATAGAAAAAGAACAACAGACATGCATAAACATACACACATATTGTGCATCTATTTGTATTACGCTTTAGATTCATAAACGGGGAATTAGAATATGGTGACACAATACCCAGCCAATAAACTTTAGACCACGTTTACAGTTAAGACCCGATGGAAGAGTCCTGCGCTCATGATCGACGACATTGTGGACTTATACATCAACAGGTGGCCGATAGGTTAGGTAAGTTAGAGTCACAGTGGTCACTGACAGCCCTATCTTCTATTCATAGATGCCTCACTTGGTCATTTAGGAGGAAAGAAGGCCTATCTGAATTGACCAGACAGAGGAAATCGTTTAATCTGATTGATTGAACCCTTTCCACAGCTGTCTGTTGAGCATTTAACGATGAAGTGCCCCTGCACACTCTCAGTATGAAGTGTTTCAGCTGACTGATTTTCAACAGTCTCAGTGTTAACCTGGGCTGAGTGCACAATCAGCAATGCCTGTCCCATATTTCATAGGACTGCTCATTACAGTATTCATGACAACATACACCAGTTGTATTGACAAACTATCCTCTTTCCACCATCGCAATGTCATACATTGATTCATATAGTTGATACAACTAATTTGTCAATGACAAGAATGTCCCCGTATCAGATCAGAAACATATCTGATCATTAGTTAAGCACTGAAATATGTTGAAGGAGACATTGAAACCAGTAAGGCAAGAAACTCAGGAAGAATACAGAAAACTGTGTGGCAACGCACACACGCGCACACACACACACAGTCAGTGGTCCCATCTTGACTTACAAAATGAAGACGGGACTGCCGGGACAGTTCATTAGCCTTCTTATCTGTACCAAAACCCTAATTTAATGAACTCATCTGTGTTTTAACAAGGGGGTCCTCGAGGGGAAACCAAACCACTGAGCCTGGCAGGACAAGAGGCAGAGATTCCACAGGCAACTGTGTACTCCCGAAGGTAAAGCCAGGCACAAATGATCCCTCTATTCTGCTGTGAACATCCTGCCGGCTCTAGTATCAGGCACTTGTAGTCTTCTCAGAAAAAGCCTTTCTCCGTCCACACACACCACACTCTTCCACTACTCAGAAACCTCATGTGAGAAGATGCAAACACTTCATTCCACTACAGATGGTCTGGTAGAAAATCAGAGTAGCAAGACACTTCAAGTGAAAAGGTTTAGATAGATACAGGCACTGGAAGTGAGCCAGGTGTGAGTGAAACAGGTGACAGTGAGACAGGATAGTGAGACAGGAGAGTGAAACGGCAGAGGCTGGTTGGTGTGCTGTGAGACAGGTGTGAGTGAAACAGGTGACAGTGAGACAGGATAGTGAGACAGGAGAGTGAAACGGCAGAGGCTGGTTGGTGTGTTGTGAGACAGGTGTGAGTGAAACAGGTGACAGTGAGACAGGATAGTGAGACAGGAGAGTGAAACGGCAGAGGCTGGTTGGTGTGGTGTGAGACAGGTGTGAGTTGAGCCTTACCTGTGGCCAACAGTAGCCGTGGGGGAGGTGGGGGCGGAGGCGGGGGAGGAAGGGGAGGGTAGCTTCTACACTGGCATGCCAACTGGCAGTGTTCGCTCACTTTCTCAGCTACAGTCTGTGAGCATGCCCTCTGGAGTTCACCCTTATGGACACAGAGAGAGAGAGAGAGAGAGAGAGAAAGAGTTTCACTATTCATTATGCATTCAATCATATTTACTTTCATTATCCACCCCCAAAAGACATATTTCTGAAAAAGTCTGCCTTTTTAATGATTAAATATGATTGCGAGATGAGGGCTTAGAATGTTGATATATGCCTACTGTAGCCTACTTACTGAAATGTCCTGCACCATTAGTGCTAGTGCATCAGCAACTAAACCATCCGGGTTTGTGGTTTGGAAACCTCTGGATTTCCACTCAGTAGTACCCAAGATCATATCCCTCTACTATACTGCTTCCCCAGAAGCTGTATTCATAGACATACTGGATGGTACCATGCCTACGGCTGCAACCTTCTCCCTCAGAGAAACCACCCACCACCAGTGGGCAGTAGGCTGCCCTGAGGAGTGTGTGTGGGTGGACTTGGAAACTCGAGCAGATCACATTACACATGAACCTTGGCAACATCCCGTGCCTGCACAGCCGGCTCACTGCTCTCTGTAGGCAGCAACAAGGGCCAGGGGTTAGAATGCTCATCCTCAACATCATATTCCAGATGGGAATCTATAGCTCTCTATGTGCTACTTTCCAGGAGCCTACCACTTTCTGCCTGCCTTCCTGTGTGTATGCTTGTGTGGGTGCGTGTGTAACAAATCACTGTTAATAGTATATTTCACATGAAAATATTGCATCAACTGACTGGGAACTACAGCTGATTACCACTCAAAACTTCTCCATAGCTGGTGCAATAGTGTGAGAGTGCAAAGGCAAGAGGCACATCAATAAACATAGCGTGTTTTTTTAAAGTATATATTTGATATAACATAAAAATGTGACAAGAGCAGGATCAAAAGCTGCTAATACCAAAATCACCCTAAAATAGAGCTCCACTTACGTTTGTGTAATAACTCGCCATGCGTAAAATTACAATAGGCGCGCACGAACATAATACCTACCTGGCATGAGAGTAAAACCAACGATAGAATGCAATGACCGAAAAGAAGAGGCCAAAAACTTAAAATAAATGGTATTCGATCTTGGACCAGCATTCCTCCTGAGCTCTTCTCGAAGACACTAGACAGCGTAGCGAGTAAACAAGCACGGTATGCATAGGATTGGACCGCTTGGGAAATTCTCATTCACCCTATCCAAGTCGTCGGCGATATCTGTGACTGGCGTCTCCAGAAATAGTTTATGCCATATTAATTTTGCTCTTGAATTTCCGTTGTCGTTGGCATATGACAGGCAAGGAAAGCAGGTGACCAGGCAATCCCAATAATTCATATATCTAAAGTTATTTATCTGGGCACTCAAACCCAATCCGAATAAATGCCCTATAGGTCGATGTCCAGCGCTGTGAATCCAACCGATGCTCCGTTACTCCGTGTGATGTGAGAGCGGTAAACGGGACATAGGCTACCTTACATTCTTGCCTGTCAGCATGCATGTATGCAAATACTCAAGCCATCGAAGTTTGAGCAAATTATGAAAAAAATATCCTTTGAATTATTGTCCAACACAACTCCCCAAAAAAGCTGCAGCCCCGTAACACATTTCCTCAGCTTATTTAATAAATCTTACTGTATTTACAAATATATGCAACTCTGGAGAGCAGAGCAAAGGGTTAAACTGATGCATCCCTCTGCATAAAGACTATAGATTAGGCGGAGAGCCTCACGGTACCATCGCGCATTCAGTGCAAGTGTAACTCGCACTTGACGTCCTCGCGTAGTGCCCTTCCTTTCAGCTCATACTTGACTGCGAGTAGGCTCCGACCTATTCTCGAATACCACGAATGGTAGGAAAAGTTGATCAGACGAGAGAGGTTTATCGAGACACGTAGTTCGAAATGTCCAGTATGCAAGAAAATAACATTTATGAATGGTAAGAATCATGTTCACACCGGTCTATCCCGTTAAGCGGCTAGAAGACGATGAGAGCGGGTAGGAGGGATGAAGCCATCTGAGGAAACCACTCAGAAGACTGGATGGAAGTCAGGATTCAGATGTGGGCACATAATACACACAATAATAGCATATTGTAGAATATTGTATAACCCATATATGTATATACAAAACAATTAGTGTAAAATACAGAAACATGTTGCCTTTACAGTAGTCCAGGCTATATACTGCGGTTTGAAATGTGGACATCAAGACTCAAGCTTAGAAACCATCAAGACTCAAGCTTAGAAACCATCAAGACTCAAGCTTAGAAACCATCAAGACTCAAGCTTAGAAAACAAAATGTGATTTTTTCAAAGTTTGCGTGAAAAAGTATAGTAGGCTAAATAATGTTTATTCCCCATCTGTGGATGGGACGCACTAACATTGGGGCCAATTGCAGACCCTACAGAGGGAACGGTAGGAGAGGAAAGTTACATAACAATTTCGACGTGCATGCAGACCTCTGTAAATAACAGACACCGTTATCCATAGTCCATGTTTACGGTCTCTCTCTCACGACCTCAGTTGACAAGCCAATGTGGTGCTCTCAAAACATGAAGCCTAAGCAGCTCTCTCCATATAATTATCCTCTTCCTCCCTGATCATCACAGAGTGGAGAGGGTTTCTGCACACTAAAGGTCAATTACTTCCTTTAACTAGAAAACTGCTCTTAACACTTTGGAGTGGAAAACACAAGACTCTTTAAAAGGTTAATTGCAGCTGTTACTTACTGTGATTGTTTTTGATTAAAATGGTAAAAAAAAAGATGTAATAGCTTCTTAGCAAAGGGCAATTTCTATCACTGTCTGGGAGTGGTCTGAGTGGGGAGGGGAAAACTGAAAAATTGCCATTATTGGCAGAGATATTTGGAACTTTTTTGTCAATGGTCTATTACAACCTCTACAGCTTCTGTGGGTCCCCTGCGGGACGGTTGAGCTAACGTAGGCTAATGTGATTAGCATGAGGTTCTAAGTAACAAGAACATTTTCCAGGTCATAGACATATCCGATATTTCCAATTTACAGTAGCTATTACAGTAAAATAATACCATGCTATTGTTTGAGAAGAGTGCACAGTTATGAACTTGAAAATGTATTAATAAACCAATTAGGCACATTTGGACCATCTTGATAAAAAAATGTTGAACAGGAATACAATGGTTCATTGGATCAGCCTAAAACTTTGCACATACCCTGCTGCCACCTAGTGGCCAAAATATAAATTGCACATGGGCTGGAATAATACATTATGGCCTTTTTCTTGCATCTCAAAGATGATGGTACAAAATTTAAAAAAAAAACACGTTTTTTTTCTTTGTGTTATGTTTTACCAGATCTAATGTGGTATATTCTACTACATTAATTTAGCATTTCCACAAACTTCAAAGTGTTTCCTTTCAAATGGTATCAAGAATATGACATCATTGCTTCAGGTCCTGAGCTACAGGCAGTTAGATTTGGGAATGTCATTTTAGATGAAAATTGAAAAAAGGGGGCGGATCCTTAAGAGGTTTAAACTAATTTGCAGCATGCTGATGATACCACTGAAGGCCAAAACTCCATCCCACTAAAACTGATTAAAAAAACAGACAGTCTTTTCAAACAGAACTTACACTAAAAGGGCATTATCATCATTTTCACAATTACACAGTATTATTCCAACCTCAGTGTGGAAATATATATACATCACAGGAAAATCACATTTTGGGGATTCATTTTTATTTCTGGATAGTTGCTGGTTGAAAATACAGTCTACACAGGATCTTCTAATCAGCAGGTTTGAACGGGTGGGAGTTTTGGCTTCTCATAGTGACATTACATTGCGGTAAATTGGTTAATAGTTCAGCCCTCGCTGCCAAAAACAGCTAGTTTTCAGTTTTCCTCTCCCCACTCAGAACACTCCCAGACAATTCTAGCAAGAGTCTTGCTTGATTAATATTTTTTTGCAATGGAAATCTATTACAGTAAGGTACTTAATTGTTGCCCAGAAATGATTTGATATTGATTTTTTTTTTTAAACGGCTGTATTGGGCCTTTGATGATGTCTAATCTATTATCCTCACACCAGCATCCATTCCTGTGCCAACTAAACATTATGGGAAAAAGACTACTTATGGTAATAAAGGAATGTTGACTTTAATTTATGAACCATGACGGTATGACTATTTGCACAGCACATCAAACTCTATTGCTTTTTTCTGTTGCAGTGGCAAAGGGGAATTATTTTTGATGCAGTATTTAATTTAAAATATTAACATCCAATTTCAGGCTTAATATTTCCTTCATGGTATTTAAAAACAATCCAATCAGGTCAAAGCACGGTTGTTATATGCCTATATTACCAGCAATCTGCTCATTATAAGGAGGTGGCCAGAGGGAAGGGTTGGCATTTCAAGCTCTACTGACTAGTGCAGTATAAATAACAGAGCTCGCAGCCCTTTCTGTCATGAGCGATAAGTTAGACACAAGACCTGGCATTTAAGAATGCTGTTGGCTTCATGAAATTTAACTGGCATCCACACCAATTATCCATGTTATTTTTGAGGAAGATAAATTCAGTCAACAAGTATACTGCAGCAATGCAATGCATTCTGTCTTCTGGGGAACAAAACATTTTTGTTTTCACACGTTTGTCTTTTATATACAGTTGAAGTTGGAAGTTTACATACACTTAGGTTGGAGTCATTAAAACTCGTTTTTCAACCACTCCACACATTTCTTGTTAACAAACTATAGTTTTGGCAAGTTGGTTAGGACATCTACTTTGTGCATGACACAAGTAATTTTTCAAAAAATTGTTTACGGACAAGATTATTTCACTCATAACTCACTGTATCACAATTCCAGTGGGTCAGAAGTTTACATACACTAAGTTGACTGTGCCTTTAATCAGCTTGGAAAATTCCAGAAAATTATGTAATGGCTTTAGAAGCTTCTGAAATCCTAAATGATATAATATGAGTCAATTGTAGGTGTATCTGTGGATGTATTTTAAGGCCTACCTTCAAAATCAGTGCCTCTTTGCTTGACATCATCGGAAAATTAAAAGAAATCAGCCAAGACCTCAGAAAAAAAATTGTAGACCTCCACTAGTCTGGTTCCTCCTTGGGAGCAATTTCCAAACGAATGAAAGCACCACGTTCATCTGTACAAACAATATTATTCAAGTATAAACACCATGGGACCACGCAGCTGTCACACCGATCAGGAAGGAGACGCGTTCTGTCTCCTAGAGATGAACGTACTTTGGTGCGAAAAGTGCAAATTAATCCAAGAACAACAGCAAAGGACTTTGTGAAGATGTTGGAGGAAACAGGTACAAAAGTATCTATATCCACAGTAAAACGAGTCCTATATCAACATAACCTGAAAGGCCGCTCAGCAAGGAAGAAACCACTGCTCCAAAAATGCCATAAAAAAATCCAGACTACGGTTTGCAACTGTACATAGGGACAAAGTTCGTACTTCTTGGAGAAATGTCCTCTGGTCTGATGAAACAAAAATAGAACTGTTTGGCCATAATGACCATCGTTATGTTTGGAGGAAAAAGGGGGATGCTTGCAAGCCGAAGAACACCATCATCCCAACCGTGAAGCACGGGGGTGGCAGCATCATGTTGTGGGGGTGCTTTGCTGCAGGAGGGACTGGCGCACTTCATAAAATAGATGGCATCATGAGGTAGGAAAATTATGTGGATATATTGAAGCAACATCTCAAGACATCAGTCAGGAAGTTAAAGCTTGGTCGCAAATAGGTCTTCCAAATGGACAATGACCTCAATATACTTCCAAAGTTGTGGCAAAATGGCTTAAGGACAACAAAGTCAAGATATTGGAGTGGCCATCACAAAGCCCTGACCTCGACCCTATAGAAAATTTGTGGGCAGAACTGAAAAGCGTGTGCGAGCAAGGAGGCCTACAGGCCTGACTCAATTACACCAGCTCTGTCAGGAGAAATGGGCCAAAATTCACCCAACTTATTGTGGGAAGCTTGTAGAAGGCTTCCTGACGTGTTTGACCCAAGTTAAACAATTTAAAGGCAATGTTGACAAATACTAATTGAGTGTATGTAAACTTCTGACCCACTGGGAATGTGATGAAAGTAAATAAATCACTCTCTCTACTATTATTCTGACATTTCACATTCTTAAAATAAAGTGGTGATCCTAACTGACCTAAGACAGGGATTTTTTACTAGGAATAAATGTCAGGAATTGTGAAAAACTGAGTTTAAATGTATTTTGCTAAGGTGTATGTAAACTTCCGACTTCAACTGTAGCCTACAGTATGTAACTGTGTTTTGCTACTATTAAGAGGCATGTCCAGAGAGGATTACATTTAAGCTGAAGTCTTAAGTGCTGGCATAACCTGTCTTCTCTGGATGGTTAGAGTTCTCCTGAGGGAGCTGTTTAGTAGTTTTGCTCCTCTATCCTCTCCTCCAGTCTATCCTACCCCTGTATCGATTAACTGACAAGAAGGAAGCTGTACATCATCCACTTCCTGTCCAGCTGACGCCACTTGATTGCAGCAACCATAGAACACCTGCCATAACACCATCATTCACATCCTCATGCTCCATAGAGACAAACATCACACAGACTTCGGGATAAGACCCTCTTGCTGTCTTTTGCTAATCAGGATAGATTGGTTATCATTATCTTATAACAGTGCCATAGAGTGTAGTCTACAGTGTAGACTATAGAATGAATTACTTATACCCACTAAAGACTGGTCATCTTGTGACAGGTCTTTCTTGTAAAATTGATTTTTAATCATTTTTAATCATTTGTGCATAACAAAAACTAAGGATACATAAACTTAAGTAATTATAACACTTTCAAAAGTAACCATGGTTCCCCAATGTGTTATTGTTTTAAACAAAGCTTTTTTACAGCCTTGACTTGTTTGTCCTCATTACAGTGTTCTAGACTGTGTAGAGGTGTATTGCCATCTAGTGGCAAAGAGATGATAATGTAAGGATAATGGAATTTATATTTACCTGTATTTAACTAGGCAAGTCAGTTAAGAAAAAATGCTCATTTATAATGATGGCCTACGAACAGTGGGTTAACTGCGTTGTTCAGGGGCAGAATGACAGATTTTTACCTCAATTTCGCAACCTTTCGGTTACTGGTCCTATGCTCTACTAACCACTAGGCTACCTGCCGCCCCAATTTACCACTATGAATACTTGAGCATCAACACATGAAAATGATGGGGCTAAGTGGTTAGAGCCTTGAATACGAAAAACACCATATTAATATGATACAATATGTGTTTGGATTTGATATCATGAACATAAATAACAAGTGATTACAATGTCAGTACTAAAGTAATTGTGTCATAACGTGTCATAATGTAAACTGTTACCATAATATGTTAGCAATTTTGGGGTGTAGAAGTACCTCAGTCTGGAGTGTGTGACGTGGATGTGCCGTATGCTAATGAGAGTGCTGGTGGGAGTCCCAGAGAGACAGCTGCTGGGTCTGGGGGCAGAGCTGGATGGGGGTCAGAGGGCAAAGGGGAGACTTGTGCTGTCAACACAGTGGCTTATTGGCAACCAAGAACCAGGGAGGTTGAAGTGGTTACAATGGTGTGTGTGTTTAAGATCTGACTACTAACATCTGGAGTTATTAGGGTAATAACATTGTTATTATTCAAGGATAAGTGCAACAGTGTTTCACAGTGATTCAGACTTTGATTTGATTAGTGCGTCCTTTCCAGTTAAATGTTATTTATTTATTTATTTTATTGAACCTTTATAAAAATAGGCAAGTCAGTTAACCTCTACGGAATGGGTGTCCCTAAACCGGGACGGTTGTTTTCAAAGTGTGCGAAAGTGACTAGAATGATGTTGTATACAACAGCCAACTTTCCGGGACATCATATATCTTATATGGGCAGAAAGCTTAAACTATTGTTTATCTAACTGCAGTGTCAAATGAACAGTAGCTCTTACAGTGAACAAATACCATGCTATTGTTTGTGGAGAGTGTACAACAACAAAAAACTTTTACCATGGCAACTGGTTTGATACATTACATTTACATTTACATTTAAGTCATTTAGCAGACGCTCTTATCCAGAGCGACTTACAAATTGGTGCGTTCACCTTAAGACATCCAGTGGAACAGCCACTTTACAATAGTGCATCTAAAATTTTAAGGGGGGTGAGAAGGATTACTTTATCCTATCCTAGGTATTCCTGAAAGAGGTGGGGTTTCAGGTGTCTCCGGAAGGTGGTGATTGACTCCGCTGTCCTGGCGTCGTGAGGGAGTTTGTTCCACCATTGGGGGGCCAGAGCAGCGAACAGTTTTGACTGGGCTGCGCGGGAACTGTACTTCCTCAGTGGTAGGGAGGCGAGCAGGCCAGAGGTGGATGAACGCAGTGCCCTTGTTTGGGTGTAGGGCCTGATCAGAGCCTGAGGTACTGAGGTGCCGTTCCCTCACAGCTCCGTAGGCAAGCACCATGGTCTTGTAGCGATGCGAGCTTCAACTGGAAGCCAGTGGAGAGAGTGGAGGAGCGGGGTGACGTGAGAGAACTTGGGAAGGTTGAACACCAGACGGGCTGCGGCGTTCTGGATGAGTTGTAGGGGTTTAATGGCACAGGCAGGGAGCCCAGCCAACAGCGAGTTGCAGTAATCCAGACGGCAGATGACAAGTGCCTGGATTAGGACCTGCGCTGCTTCCTGTGTGAGGCAGGGTCGTACTCTGCGGATGTTGTAGAGCATGAACCTACAAGAACGGGCCACCGCCTTGATGTTAGTTGAGAACGACAGGGTGTTGTCCAGGATCACGCCAAGGTTCTTAGCGCTCTGGGATTCACCTCTGAAGGTAAATAACATACTTACATTCAGTAATCTTGCTCTGATTTGTCATCCTGGGGATCCCAGAGATAAAATGTTGCATAGTTTTTCTTGATAAATCCATTTTTATGTTCAAATGTAGGAACTGGGGTCTACAGTTCGACCCCCACTGCTGTATCTGGCTCCACACCCACCCTGCCCAGCCATCGAGATGTGTGAAAGTTAGTGTATAAGCTAATGATCCATCATGTATGACATTCCTGGGAGTGTGTAAACATTTTTTTAAATTTATTGCCATAGCGTTTTTATATACTTGAAAATGAATCAATTGACCAATTCGGCACATTTTGGCAAACTCCTGACAGACTTGATACAAAATATTGTGCAGTAAGGTAATTCTTCCCTGGATCAGTCTGAAACGTTGCACACATACTGTTGCCATCTGGTGGCCAAACTAAACTACACCTAGACCTCTGAAAGTGTGGCCTTGCTTTTGCATTTCAAAGATGAAGGAACAACAACAACAAAAATGTTTTGTTTGTATTATCTTTTACCAGATCTAATGTGTTATATTCTCCTACATTCATTTCACATTTCCACAAACTTCAAAGTGTTTCTTTTCAAATGGTATCAAGAACATGCATATCCTTACTTCATGTCCCGAGATACAGGTAGTTAGATTTGGGTATGTCATTTTTGGCGAAAGTTTTAAAAAAGGGTACTATCCTTGAGAGAACAAATTCTTATTTTACAACGACGGCCTACCCTGGCCAAGCCCTCCCCTGACCCGGACAACCCTGGGCCATTTGTGCGCCGCCCTATGGGTTCTCCCGATCACGGCCGGTTGTGATACAGCCCGGGATCGAACCAGGGTCTGTAGTGACACCTCTAGAACTGAGATGCAGTGCCTTAGACTGCTGCGCTCCCGGGAGCCCTAAACCTTATGTCTGATGGGGTTCAGAACTTTATTATTCTACAATCTACCCTTGCCTGTGTCCCATTACACATCACATACAATCTGAAAATACAAACCTCGCCTTCATCTTTTTTATTCAAACTGGCATGGATACAGGGACACAGTAGGATTTATTGGTGCCACTATACTTCCTCTTTCTCTCTCATTCTCAGTCACTTCAAAAGCACAGGAGTAGGTCGACAGGGCAGGGGAGGGGTGAACCATTGTTAATTAACAGAAAGGTGAACGAAGAAGAGGAGAGATGGAAAATAGGGTCCTGTTGCCTCCAAGTGCCGACAGCATGAGCAGCTCAACCCTTCATACCAGGGGCTGGACAAGTTAAAATATATGTAATTCAGACATGTAGTTCGGGCTACATATTCTGAGAGAAATAACACGTTAGTAAATTATTAGTTATAAAACATGATACGCCTATAACATGTAATAGATACACAGTGCATTTGACTCTGAAAAGTCAATAAATATGAATATTATCGTCCTTTACAGGTGCGCTTAAACAACGTCTTGCGGTCAGGGCTGAGGGCAGCGAAGCGGTATGGTGGATATAGGCGTGTGGTGTAGGTTACTTACCAGACAAACGGTTTCCTCACATCTCATGCCACACTGCTGCCAAGAGGAGCTAGTTCAATGGAACGAAAGGTACTATTTTTTCTTCAATAGGGGGATGGAGCTCAATTAGCATTTCACAAGTCCCTTTTTCCTCCTCTATTGCAACCTTCCCCGCGGAGCCTGCTTTCTCTGGGGATTGTCCTGTTTTGGGCGCTTGTTGCCGTTGGCAGGGTGACAGTATTCGAGTGTGCAAACTTGTGCTATTGTCCGCCGGCCAGAAGGAGCTATGGAGACCCACTAATATGACACAGGAAAATGTTTGCTGATGGCAATTCTATGGGCTTTGTCCAACTCTTTCTCCTTCATGACGACTCGATTTAAGTCTCTAAATGTTTGACTACAAATGCAGGAGTGCTATCCAGCTCCTTTCCCTTTGTCCCGCGAGGTTTGAATGAGTAATTCAGCTTTTGTGTCGCTCAATTGAGGGGGAAAATAGAAAGACAAGATTCTTGAGCGCTCAAGCCCCCTTTCCATGGATATGTGCTCTTTAGATCACCCCCCAACCAAATCCTACATCTGACATCACTCTAGTAGGGGGGAGTCTAGAACAAAACAGTTGAATGTAACAAATGTTGTCTCGCAGTGATGAAGCATGTCCATTTCAGCCTAGTCAGAATAATAAATCTACGGGAAATATGTAAACTTTTGGATAAACTATTGTATGTGTGTTCCATGAGCGCGCGGAAGACCGGGCAGAAATATTGCATATATTAGCTGCTTTTCTTGAGGGATCTCCATGACAACAATTTGTGATGGCAAAGAATTCAATACTGGGGCGCTTGGAGGCTGATTGGGGAGCATTGTGAGGGGCCTGGGGTCGCTGATTGGTTCAAGGAAAGCACCATAACTACAAGCAGTTTATATTCATTCAACTTGTTGAAGCAGTCAGACTGCGTCTGGGATAGAGACAGGAATGGGAATCCTCTACAGGGGACATGGTACGTTCTATTTGTGGATATGAATGGATAACTTGCAACCGATGTTTTTTTAGGCTATGCGCAATTGTGTAGGCGAATTATTGTTTTATCATGCGTAATTGTGTAATTGTTGAGGGATTCTTCATGAACAACGAATAATGTAAGTAGGCTACATTAAGTTCTTAATATGTTTTCCATTTATCCTAACAAATTTGGTTGCGCATGCTTCTCAATGATGCCATTCACTTTTTCCTCAGATTTTTAAGATGAAGAATATCATTTGCATGGACTTTTTTGGTAGTATGGATTAAACCATTTACACTTTCACACTGTTTAAAATGGCAAGTGCAGACAGTGAAGTGAAAACGTTACTGAACTTTGTAAACTTGGCATCCAGTGACATCAAAGCAGCTCTAGACAAATCAGCCCCTTGCAGGCGCTCTGTGGACCACAGGAAATACCTGCAGAAACAGCTCAAGCGTTTTTCTCAGAAATACTCTCGGATGCCCAGATGCCACACACACAGGTCCGCGGAGTCTGGCATCGTCAAAGCCCTGGTGGACAAGTCTAGCGCATATTCTTTGGAGACAATTCACCAGAGCATGACGCCCATCAATGAAAAAGGGGGTTCGGGTGCGCAAGACGAGATGAACGTAAGGATGGGTCAGAACCCAATTGCAGACAGTGCTAACAGCAAGCAAGATCAGGTACCCATGAGGAAACGTCAACTCCCTGCATCGTTTTGGGAGGAACCCCGGTTAGCCCAAACCAATACAGAACCTTCACTGTATGGATGGAAAAAGAGCCAAGGTGTGACCCGAATCAATAGGGTTGAAAAAAAAATCAAAAATCACCAGGAACCAAAACCGACCTTGTTTCAATCCAATCGACTTGGCTCTATCGAAAAAGAACCGCTCAACGTGGACTTGGTCTCTCACAACGTCAGTGTGTGCGGTTGCTGTCCGTTTCAGTACCATGGACACCACGTCTTCCAGAGTCACATAGTTGTTCCCCACTCAACTGTGGGACTCTGGGGAAAAGCCTCAGTGGCTGAAATTGAAACGCCTGATATGGCACACGGACATAATAACCAAACGCATGTCGTGGTCAAACCCATACCGACTAAACCCACGGTCCCCTCATCGATTTTCAGCGTGTTTGGCTTCATTTAAACACAATTATGCACGTATAAAAAAAAAATTTAATACGCAATTCTTCATTTAAATAAGCAACAATGAAGATGTAAATATGAATTAGTTGACTTTGCAATGCCATATGTTTTTATTTAAAACTTGGTATTTCTCTTTTTTTTAAGAGTACTCAGTCATTGACCAAATAGGCTATTTCTGCTCAGAAGACCTGCAACGTTAGCCTACCTACCACTTGGCTTCCATATAATCTAAGAGGAATTCATGATAAAATCATAGCACTGTATAAAACTGAAAAATGTAGACTATACTTCATCATCCTTCTCTCTAATTCTATACTTCACATGTGTTGGTATAGGATTGGAGTGACATTCGAAGTTGTCCATTCTTTGATTATTTGTGATCAGCTATACTGAAGGAAAGGTCTGCTTGTGTGTTGATTACTTCATGGTGTTTGTGTAGGCTATATATTTCTAAAATACACTGATTTAAAAACTAATTGATCGAAATGACTTCACTGATATTTTTCCACAAAAGGTAAACAGACTGACAGTGACGTTTCCCCCCCCCCCAGAATTTCTGGATATTTTCTGTTTGTAAATAATACTTGTTAAATGGAGAATTTACATTTATTTTTTAAAATAAAATGCAGATGTTTCGATTTCTTTCTTTGGTTCCAGCACCTTTTCCAATCATACAATCATACAGGATCATACATTTTGGCACTGACATTTACAGTACATTACAACAACAACTGGACTATTATATAGGCCTACACTCATTGCAAAAACACACTTTAAAAGCATATTACAAAATTAGTGCTGAATATACAAGTACATTCCATAAACCATCAAACTGATTGTCTGCATTTGTTTGCCTGGGCCTAAACATCTAAATGACACAGGTATTTTAAAAGCTTACCTTGAGTTTCATTTAAGCTCAGTTTTGTTGCACTTCTTCAGAGATTATCAACTGCTGTGGCTTTAGGCTGTTGTCATTTGTCAACCCATCCACTCAGAACTGCAGCTCACTTCCATACACACATGCTATGTGCAAACAACACACACACACACATAGTTTGCCATTACACACATTTTACCCTATCAAGTAATAATTACTAACCCATAAATACAGCTCAAACTCCTGTAAACAGGTAATATACTATAAGGCACAACACAGGACACTGATAAGCCTTATTTGCCATCAGGGCAGAAGTCATCAAAGCTGTGTCTGGGCAAGCTGAGGTACTGCAGCAGTCTGTCTGGGAGGGGTAGTCTGTCCAAAGACCTTAGTCTGGACACACCCACCTGCTCACGGATCCTTAACCTACATAGGTGCATCAGTGGACGGGATGACACTGAGGAAACAGCATGGGAAATTGTGTTAGATTGTCCCTCCTGTTTGAGTGTGTGTGTGTGTGTGTGTGTGTGTGTGTGTGTGTGTGTGTGTGTGTGTGTGTGTGTGTGTGTGTGTGTGTGTGTGTGTGTGTGTGTGTGTGTGTGTGTGTGTGTATATATGTCTAGATGTACTCACATGACTTGGCCTTGATGCTGGGCCATTCTCGCCGGCCGCCCAGGACCTCGGTGAGTCTGGCACACAGTTGAACATTACCAACATAGTCCAGCAGCAAGTCTATGATGGGCCCTTCCCAGTTACACATGGATGGTGGTGAGATCAACTCACAAAACTAAGGGATATTAGGATGAACAGAAAGAAAAGATAATGAGCATCATGCCTTCTTGAAAAATCAAGTTCCCATAATAATTGTGATCACGGCAATAGGAGCCTACTTTGCCTTACCTGTACTTTGCTGACAGCAGGTTCTGTGCAGGTTAGAAGAGACATGTCATTGGTGCATTTGCTGATGTCAACACCTATGCTGCTCATGCTGTCCTGTGCTGGATGTGGGCCGCAACCATAAGCACATCTGAAGCAGGCCTGGGCATCACAGCCCTTATCCAAAAGGCACTTGAGAAGAGGTAGGTTATTCAGGCAGAGTACAATAGCACCAGGGAAGGTGGTAGGACAGGCTGGGATACTTGTGTTAATATCGGCCCCATGCTCCAGCAGTAAAGAGACAATCCTGGCACAACCGTGTCTTACAGCTGCTAGTAGAGGGTTGACTGGATCCAGGCTCAGATTAGCACCAGCTTTCAGTAACATTTCTACTGTCTTACTGCTCCCATTGGCAATGGCAAAGTAAAGTGGTGTGGTGCGGTGATCCGAATACCGCATGGAGCGATTGTGGGATAGTGTGGCATTGACGTCGGCTCCTGTCTTGAGCAGTATGGCTGTGACCATGTCCCTGTTGTGCTCTGCAGCCAGGTGGAGGGGGCTGATTCCACTGTGGCGAACTCTGGCCCGACTGGTGACCGGGACAAGCAGGGACACAATCCTGTAACAAGTGGACATTAGTACTGTACATAAGAGTAATACAAAATACAGACATGACAAGAGCCATATAGTGCATTCTAACTTACTCATGGTGTCCATACTGAGCAGCAATGTGTAGAGGTAGGAGTCCTGTCTTGGTGGGTTTGTTGGCGTCTGTGTTGTGAGATAGTAGCAGCTCCACTATCTCCATGTGGCCATCTTTACTGGCCTCATACAGGGCTGTAGCACCGTCACATGTCTGCATGTTAATGTCAGCACCTGGGGAAAAGAACACAACGTCAGAGACATCGCAAAGAACTGACCCGCTGTTATAAGAACACATCACTTAATCACTTTAAGAGGCCATTGTCTGTCTCAATAAGGTGATAATTAACAGCCATATAGCATGGATGCATTATGTGGCCATACATGTCATGTCAGACATTACAGAACTACATACAGTGAACCCTACCTTTCCTAATGAGGTACCGTAGGGCATCTACACGTCCTTGCTGGACTGCTACTATTAGTGGTGTGATGCTGTAGGTATTAGGAGGATTAATGGTGGCTCCTGCCCTAACCAGCATCTCACAGATCTCCATGTTGTCCCTGCACACTGCCTCATGGAGTGCTGTCCAGCCCCGGTGACACCTCTGGTTCACTGTGGCCCCGAATGACAGGATGAGACTCACTATTTCCACGTTCTCCCGCTCACATGCTGGAAGGCATCAGATGACATTAGGTTAGCCTGGCAGAAGATACCATGCTTTAGAATAGGCCATCTATTTAAAAACAGAGGTATCATTATCTTCCACTCTCAGGCTATAGCCTATGTGGAGAGATGTACCTTTGTATAGGGGGGTCTCTTTGTTCTTGCAGCTGATGTCGGGGTCTGCCCCTGCCTGTAGAAGGCACTGCACACAGGACAAGTGCTGACCGGAAACTGACAGGAGCAGAGCAGTCTGTTCCTGGAGGGTGCGCTTGTCAACTGACCCTGGTTGGGCTGGAGGAGAAATATATGCATAGGCTACAATGCACGAATGTAAACACACAATGCTTAAACATCATTTACAACTTTGATAATATATAAAGTATGTTGTCTTCTTTTCACCATTTCATGATCCTCAGTCTATTTAATTCAACCGCAACAATAAAGGCAAGGCTTTACATTGATAGACTGTAAAAATGATGCTTTCAACATGTACCTTTCATCAGTGCCTTAATGCATTCAGCTTGGCCATAATATGCAGCCTCATGCAAAGGTATCCATCCGTCTTTGTTCTCTTTCATCAGGCTGAGTGGTGCAGCCACTGACAGCTCATTCACAGTTTGAGCATCTCCTCTCTGGATGGCAAACACTATTGGCTCTACATCCCTACAACAGAGGGAAGGCATATTACTTGAAGAGACAATGCAGAATCTAGGCTAATAGATGCAGGTTTATGATACCAAGCTCTCTCATAAAAATCGTTTTTAATGTTTTTAAATAATGAGTAGAATCCCCGTGGGCTAAATTTGAGAAGTCTGTTTCAGTGTATAAAAAAGACAACGAGGAAAAATGTCGGTCTTATATAATCAATGATAACATATTTTCATTTACAAGGACACATTATGGCCATTACATCTAACCATATATCTAACCACTGGCAACTAAAATAAAATCACCGATAGGCGGATTGCCCAGCGCTTCACAAGTAACAAAATACTCACTCCGCTGACTCTGACGTAATGTCGTTCTGCCGTCGCCGCTCAACGCATCGTTTCTCATCGCTCGATAATTTGCTTAAAGATGTGTTGCCCTTGTTCCCACCATAACAAAATTGCGATAGATACTCAGAATAACTAAATCTCGTCATTATTTTAGCGGATCCACACGCGTTGTAGAGAACACACGGGGCAGAGCAGCGGTCGAAGCAATGACAACAGCGGGGGGAGGAACGCCAGGGCTCAGCTGTGCTTTCAGAGATTATTTTAGGACTGCATTGACATGTGTGTGTTGGGGGTGGTGGCTACTATACTATATATGTCAAGGCACTCCAGAATCAGTCGCTCAAAGATAAAAAGCTAATTGCATCAGGATACCTTGGCCATCTGTTCTCCACCCCATTCGTTTTTTATTATGGCATTTCCTAACTGAACTGGCAGGTGTTTTTAGATTATGATACATTTCAAAAAAGGTATTGTTTTAATGCTACTGGAATTGTCAATAACGTGAGAATGTTAAAAAAAAATGCAAGGGTTATTATAACAAAATGATAAACCCACCCCCATTTGGTAAATAAGTCAAATGGCACCTTCTTTACCATGTGGCTTTTGTGCAAAAAATGCTGACAGCATGGAAATCTTAACAATATGAGCATAAGTGACTATTGTCTAAGGTTTGAACACTGCAGCTTTAGAATACAACATAATGCCCTTCAGAGTTTTATGCCTACAGCTGTTGTATAACCCACCATATTATAGTGACATGGGGTTCAGAATTTTACTTCCTTTATCTTTGATGTAACTACGTGAATTTAAAAATTGTATTTAACCTTTATTTAACTAGAAATAACATGTACCTGACCCTGCAGATTGTTACACATCTGATATAGTATAATGCACTCAATTATTTTGAACAGAGGCATTAAAAAGACATCTTCATTTTCTGGGCTCACCTCAAAGAGTTGAAGGATGAGTGGATTGCAGTGGGGTGAGTCCGAGAGTTAGAGGTATCCGTGTTATCAATATTTTGTCTTTGGCATAGTGTTCTGGACAGGCTGGCTGGGATGGTCCCATTGGTGGTCACCATGTTGCACTCAACAACTAGGTTATGCAACACTTCCCCGTTATCCTCGTAGCCCAGTGATGTTCCTGTTGGTCCTGGAGTTGCAACACAGGGACCTGGAAGGTAGTTAACAGCATGAATCAATTCATCATTAAACAAAATATTCCACTCAGTCATCAAACATAGAAGTGAGAATTTCCCTTTAAAATCCTACAGTCACGAAATAAGATGGGAGAGATAGAGCTCACAACAAACGTATGCAGTATCAAACTTAAGCAGCATCAACATACAGTCATACGTTTTCCGCATGTGGAGTAAACTCAGGGCCAGTCACTCCTGTGTTGATGTGAGAGAAAAGAGCTATCTGTGCTGCTAGACGACAGCGAGCAAGCAGCCCTAGCAGTGGTGATGCCTTTTAAGGACATGTTTAGCTTTGTTTGGTTCTACTTGATTCTGCTGCACTAAAAAGCCTCTCTCTGTCTTGAAGGCTTGCATGGTTACGGCAGAGGTTATGAAGGAGTATTACAATCACCCATAGAACAGCTTGGATTACAGTCCCCGGTGATATACATCAACTTTTGTGACATAAGATAAATCACTCAATCTTAAGAAAATAAACAGTCACCATCCAAAAATAACAAGATTAACTCTGCCAAAATGAAATGACTTTGATTAGACATTTTACAAATCTATCTATGGGGAAGTCAAAAGCCTTCTACAGTATATTTAAAAAAGCATATAGGCTAAAACATATTTATGGCTAAACATAAGTATTATGCAGGTAATGCAGAATTTTTCCATCAATGTAATTCCCAAAGCTCTTTCTGACAGTCTCAGTACACTATTTCTACTCTGCTCGGTTTCCAGAGCACCCAAAGCATATTTCCAAGATCTGTTATTATTAGACAATAACACTGGTTGAGGCTGTGGGTTCATTTTAGATTGATTGCTATTTTCTGTCTAACTTTACAGTCAAGTAAATGTAATCCAATCTCATACCATTACCACTGGGCCTACGTCCTAAAACATACCACCACCACCACCACGGTAACTAGCATAATGTTCACTTGATTGGGAAAATCCTAAATGTCACATGTACAGCCTTTCTGAACAACAGGTTTATCAACATATCTCCTTACAACAGGATTAGCAACTTGCTAAATTATATTTGCTGAAAATTGCAGAGCATCAGCTGGGACCGAGAGACTGAAAAACATCTTCTATCTCAAGGCCATCAGAGTGTTAAATAGCCATCACTAGCCGGCTTTCACCCGGTTACGCAATCCTGCACCATTTTCATTTTTATTAATTTTATTTTTATTTAACCTTTATTTAACTAGGCAAGTCAGTTAAGAACAAATTCTCACTTACAATGATGCCCTACACTGGTCAAACCAGGACGATGCTGGGCCAATTGTGCGCTCTGGGACCAATCACGGCCGGATGTGATACAGCCTGGAACCTTAGAGGCTGCTGCCCTATATACACTACCGGTCAAAAGTTTTTGAACATTAACTCATTCAAGGGTTTTTATTTATTTTTACTATTTTCTACATTGTATAATAATAGTGAAGACATTAAAACTATGAAATAACCCATATGGAATCATGTAGTAACCAAAAATGTGTGAAACAAATCAAAATCTATTTTATATTTGAGATTCTTTTTCCAACCGTCTTGAAGAAGTTCCCACATATGCTGAGCAATTGTTGTCTGCTTTTCCTTCATTCTGCGGTCTGACTCATCCCAAACCATCTCAATTTGGTTGAGGTTGGGGGATTGTGGAGTCCAGGTCATCTGATGCAGCACTCCATCACTCTCCTTCTTGGTAAAATAGCACATACACAGCCTGGAGGTGTGTTGGGTCATTGTCCTGTTGAAAAACAAATGATAGTCCCACTAAGCCTAAACCAGATGGGATGGCATATCACTGCAGAATGCTGTGGTAGCCATGCTGGCTAAGTGTGCCTTGAATTCTAAATAAATCACAGACAGGGTCACTAGCAAAGCACCCCACACTATAATACCTCCTCCTCCATGCTTTACGGTGGGAAATACATATGTGGAGATCATCTGTTCACCCGGACTATGTCTTACAAAAGACACAGCAGTTGGAACCAAACATCTCCAATTTGGACTCCAGACCAAAGGACAAATTTCCACTAATGTCTAATGTCCATTGCTGGTGTTTCTTGGCCCAAGCAAGCCTCTTCTTATTATTGGTGTCCTTTAGTAGTGGTTTCTTTGCAGGAATTCGACCATGAAGGCCTGATTCACACAGTCTCCCCTGAACAGTTGATGTTGAGAAGTTACTTGAACTCCGTGAAGCATTAATTTGGGCTGCAATTTCTGAGGCTCGTAACTCTAATGAACTTATCCTCTGCAGCAGAGGTAACTCTGGGTCTTCCATTCCTGTGGCGGTCCTCATGAGAGCCAGTTTCATCATAGCGCTTGATGGTTTATGCGACTGCACTTGAAGAAATGTTCAAAGTTCTCGAAATGTTCCGTATTAACTGACCTTCATGTCTTAAAGTAATGATGGACTGTCGTTTCTCTTTGCTATTTGAGCTGTTCTTGCCCCAATATGGACTTGGTATTTTACTAAATGTCTGTCTATCAAGTCAAATCAAATGTTATTGGTCACTGTCACGCCCTGACCTTGGTATTCTTTGTTTTCTTTATTATTTTGGTTAGGTCAGGGTGTGACATGGGTGATATGTGTGTTTTTGTCTCATCTAGGGTGTTTGTACTGTCTAGGGGTTTTGTAGATTTATGGGGTTGTTTCCATCTAGGTGTTTATGTAGGTCTATGGTTGCATGGAGTGGTTCTCAATCAGAGGCAGGTGTTTATCGTTGTCTCTGATTGGGAACCATATTTAGGCAGCCATCTTCTTTGGGTATTTCGGGGGTTGTTGTCTATGTTATGTTGCACGTTAGCACATTGTTTATATAGCGGTCACGTTTGTTGTAGTGTTCTTCCTGAAATAAAGAAGAATGTATTCTAACCACGCTGTAACGGTTTTCTTCCTGGGAAGGAGAGGCAGACCAAAATGCAGCATGGTTATTTTTAAACATCTTTAATGAAAGATGAAAACGTGAACACTATACAAAATAAGAAAACGTGGAAAAACCGAAACAGTTCTAACTGGTGCAAAACACAGAGACAGGAACAATCACCCACAAAATACCTAAAGAATATGGCTGCCTAAATATGGTTCCCAATCAGAGACAACGATAAACACCTGCCTCTGATTGAGAACCACTCCAGGCAACCATAGACTTACCTAGAACACTCAACTGAACACAACCCCATAGACTACAAAACCCCTAGACAAAACAAGACACATAAATCACCCATGTCACACCCTGGCCTAACCAACATAATAAAGAAAACACCGAATACTAAGGCCAGGGCGTGACACACGCTGCGCTTTGGTCCCCTCCATACGATGATCGTGACAGTCACATACACATACTTAGCAGATGTTATTGTGGGTGTAGCAAAATGCTTGTGTTTCTAGCTCCAACAGTGCAGTAGTATCAAACAATTCCCACATCTAAAAGTAAAAGAATGGAATGAAGAAATATATAAATATTAGATCAAGCAATGTCAGAGAAGCATTGACTAAAATACAGTAGAATAGAATACATTATATACATATGAGATGAGTAATGAGTATGTTAACATTATATAACATATAAAGTGACTAGTGTTATATTATTAAAGTGGCCAGTGATTCCAAGTCTATGTACACTACCGGTGCCTTCTTAAAAGTTCATTTGTATAATTTATTTCCTTCCTAATGCATTTGAGCCAATCAGTTGTGTTGTGACAAGGCAAGGGGGTGGGGGTATACAGAAGATAGCCCTAAGTCCATATTATGGCAGGAACAGCTCAAATAAGCAATGAGAAATGACAGTCCATTACTTTAAGACATGAAGGCCAGTCAATACGGAACATTTCAAGAACTTTGAAGGTTTCTTCAAGTGCAGTCACATAAACCATCAAGCGTTATGATGAAACTGGCTCTCATGAGGATCGCCACAGGAATGGTAGACCCAGTTACCTCTGCTGCAGAGGATAAGTTCACTAGAGTTACCAGCCTCAAAAATTGCAGCCCAAATGAATGCTTCACAGAGTTCAAGTAACAGACATCTCAACATCAACTGTTCAGAAGAGACTGTGTGAATCAGGCCTTCATGGTCGAATTGCTGCAAAGAAACCACTACTTAAGGACACCAATAAGAAGAGACTTCCTTGGGCTGAGAAACACGAGCAATGGACATTAGACTGGTGGAAATGTGTCTTTTGGTCTGGAGTCCCTAATTGGAGATTTTTCCTTCCAACCGCCATGTCTTTGTGAGACGCATGTGTATTTCCCACCGTAATGCATGGAGGAGGTGGTGTTATGGTGTGGGGGTGCTTTGCTGGTGACAATGTCTGTGATTTTTTTAGAACTCAAGGCACACTTAACCAGCATGTCTACCACAGCATTCTGCAGCAATTTGCCATCCCATATGTTTTGGGCTTTAAAAAAAAAAAAGTGTTATTTTATTTAACTAGGCAAGTCAGTTAAGAACAAATTATTATTTACAATGACAACCTAGGAACAGTGGGCATTACGACAGATTTTTACCTTGTCAGCTCTGGGATTCGATCCCCACCAACCTTTCAGTTACTGGCCCAATGGTCTAACCACTAGGCTACCTACCGCCCCCATGGGACTATCATTTGTTTTTCAACAGGACAATGACCCAACAAACCTCCACGCTGTGTAAGGGTTGTTTTCCCCAGAAGGAGAGTGATGGAGTGCTGCATCAGATGACCAGGCCTCCAGAATCCCCCTGACCTCAACCAAATTGAGATAGTTTGGGATGAGTCGGACTGCAGAGTGAAGGAATAGCAGCCAGCAAGTGCCCAGCATATGTGGGAACTTCTTCAAGACTGTTGTAAAAGCATTCCAGGTGAAGCTGGTTGAGAAAATTCCCAGAGTGTGCAAATATGTCATCAAGACAAAATGGGGCTATTTGAAGAATTTCAAATATAAAAAATATTTGTATACTTTTTTGGTTACTACATGATTCCATATGTGTTATTTCATAGTTTTGATGTCTTCACTATTATTCTGCAATGTAGAAAATAGTAAAAATAAAGAAAAACCCTTGAATAAGTAGGTGTTCTTAAACTTTTGACCGGTGGTGTAGCTTCCAAAATCGTATATATTTGTTATTACAATGGAGAGTACCAAAATGGCTGTGTGGTGGCTTCAAAACAGCGCCCCTAGTCATCTAGGTGTATTACATATCATTGGTTGCAACCCAAATTGATATTCAGTTGATACTTTGTTTCATTGAAACTTAAGCCTACTGACATAAATTAAATGCGTCTCATTTTCTTAGTGTCAAATGAACTAGACCCATACCTACTGTATCTGGAAAAGTATCTGAAGTCAAAACAGGATCAAGAAAATGCTGGTGCTGATCAAGCTGGTTGGATACCTAACAATTATTGACCATGCATGCGGACGTCTATATTTTCAAAATGAAATGTATAATAATTGTTCTATCTAGATTGCAAACACAAACTATTGCTCAATGTCAGTCAACAACTTATCAAGGCAAGTATGCATTTTATGGAGTACATTTAACTTGCTTTCCATCTGTGAAATTGAACGCCTCCCCGCAGTTGCTATGACAACGGAGAACGCTCCCCTCGCATTCCCTCTTGCCTCCCCTCTGGTTCCCGGGCAACATGTAACACAAGTTCAGTTGTACACCCAAATCCGGAAAGACCTTTGTCGCTCTCTTGTTCGTGTGCATGGAACCATTCTTTCAGGAACACAACAAGTGCAAGTGCTAAGTTTTATAAACGTAACGGAGTTCAGTTGCAACACCTACAAATACGGACTCTTCCTTTTATAAATAAAAACTACCCTCCGATTAAACTGCAAGTGGAAAACAGAATGAAAAACATTTTTGTAACGCAATTTGAGTAAACTAGGTATGTAACAATCAACTTTTATAATCGTATGCATTATGCATGATAGCTCATCTGTTTAGCTTTGCAAATCCCTTAGAGGTTTGCCTACCATTGGGCCACAATCCTTATGTCATGATTAACTTTTATTGATAGGTCTAATCATATCGTAGGCCCATGAGAATTGGATGCATCATGATTAGCATTTAAATTATATTGCACAGTTATGCAGCTTAAGTTAAGTTTGTAATGGAATAAGAATTTTAGCACTACACTGCCATTAAACGCTTGAATTATATATTCCCCCTGAAATAGAGATGAAAATGCCAATCACACACCTGTTATAAGAGGTAAGTATTTCTAATTAGATCTTATTTGCACACAAAACATAAGTCAGTGCCATGAAACAGTATTTGCCCTTTTGTGATTTTCTCTATTTTTGCATATTTTGGATACTGAATGGTATCAGATCTTCAACCAAAGCCTATTATTAGAGAAATGGAACCTGAGTTTACAAATAAAAACAAAATGCATACTTATTTTATTAATTTAATTAACAAAGTTATGCAACACCCAATTCCCCTGTGTAAAGAAATAATTGCCCCTTACAATAACTGGTTGTGCCATATTTAGCTGCAATGACTGCAACCAAATGCTTCCTGTAGTTGTTGATCAGTCTCTCACATCACTGTGGAGGAATTTTGGCCCACTCTTGCATGCAGAACTATTTTAACTCAGCAAAGTTTTCAAGCATAAACTGCTCGTTTCAAGTCCTGACACATCTCAATTGGGATTAGGTCAGGAATGTGACTAGGCCATTCCAAAACTTCAAATGTGTTGCTTTTTAACAATTTTCATGTAGACTTGATTGTATGTTTTTGATCATTGTATTGCTGCATGACCCAGCTGCGCATCAGCTTCAGCTCACAGTCGAATGGCCTGAAATTCTCCTGTAGAATACTCTGATACAGAGCAGCATGGTTCATTCTAGTAAGGCTAGTCGTCCAGGTCCTGAGGCAGAAAAGTATCCCCAAACCATCTCACTACCACCACCATGCTTAACCGTTGGTATCAGGTTCTTTCTGTGGAATGCAGTGTTTGGTTTTTGCCAGATATAACGGCACCCATCTCATCCAAAAAGTTGATTGAAGTTTTCAAAAAGCACATGGAAGCACCTGGATGATCATCAAGACTCCTGGAAGAATGTTATGGACAGATGAGTCAAAATTATACCTTTTTGGATGAGATGGGTCCCATTATGCCTGGCAAAGTCCAGACCTGCTGTAATCCCAAATGAAATGTGGCAAGAGTTGAAACAAGCAGTTCATGTGTGAAAACTCACACATCGCTAAGATAAAGCACTTCTGCATGGAAGAGTGGGCCAAAATTCCTTCACAGCGATGTGAGAGACTGATCAACAACTACAGGAAGCATTTGGTTGAAGTAATTTCAGCTAAAGTTGGCACAACCAGTTATTGAGTGTAAGGGGGCCATTACTTTTTACACACAGGGGCATTGGGTGTTGCATAACTTTGTTTATGAGATAAATGAAATAAGTATGTCATTTTTGTGTTATTTGTTCACTCAGTCTCCATTTGTCTAAAATTAGGTTTTGGTTGAAGATCTGATTACATTCAGTATCAAAAATATGCAAAAGTAGAGAAAATTAGAAAGGGGGCAAATCTTTTTTTCACAGTCCTGTACATTTGATGTGCATAGTTCTTATGGCCAGTATTGGTGAAATGCAGTGGGATCATAATGCATAAATAAAAGTTTAAAAGTATTAATTACACAGCTAATTTAACTACTAATTTCCCATGTAGGCCGCTAGCAGAGTCCTGGAGACAGGAATGAACTCATTACAGAGGACCTCCACCTGCTTGAAGAAGCAGGTGGAGGTGGATGAAGTGGATTGTCAGCTGGCACAGAAACAGCAGGAATTCAAAGCCCTTGCACAGAGGAGGGCAGGGCTATAGCTGAAACAGTAGGCGGTGAGTTACATTACACCACTCACCATGAGCGAAGGAATTTCAATACCATGGACAGGTGAAATTATACAGATATTGTATAGGTTTAAAATAGAACCTAAAATAGAAAGAGAGCCGAATCCTTATCAGCAATATATACAGTAGTAACCTGCTTATGTGTACATCATCTCTTGAATTTTTCCCCTAGGTTTATGATCTCAACTGCGCTGGCGGGCCCTGAAGAAGTACCAGGCAGCGAGGAAGCAGAACAATCTGAAACAGAAAGAGGAGCTCACTGAAAAGCTGGAGAGACATTGGACATATCATTCTCACCTGAAATCTTGGACCCTCTTTACCTGACATATTTCCCCCCAACCCCTACAGGCAGCAGTATTTAAAGGATAAGGTGACCAAGCACAAAATGTACGAAGACTACATGATGAACATTTTAGATTTCCTCCCAGAGACTAAGTTGTTGTCAATTATACCTGGATCTGGAAATCTAATGTTTGGCAGAAATATTGAGACATTTGAGTGCTCTTTCCAATTAATTAACAAAGTATACAGTGTATGTTGTGAGTGAGGTACAATACAATACGTATATTTGTTTCCTTATCTGACTGTGAATGTAGATCACCTGGAGTAAGGGGCAGACTCCCTGGTGATGACCATCATCCATCGCCTTGAGACCCTGTCCCTCACCCATCATGATCTGGTGGAGCACCTGGGCCAGCTGGTGGAGGAGCTGGAGCAGGGCCAGCACAGCCTGGACAGTCTGAAGCAGGAGCACAACACCAACAAGCTGGTCAGACATACAAATACATGCTTAGAAATGCATGTACATTGTGCTCTATATGTGTTAATGATAAACCGTTTTGTTTTGGTTCATGAATTGTCTGGGGCCAGGTTAGACTGTGTTGTCTTCTTTCCCTCTGAGGCAGATGAGATGAGGAACAGGGAGCTGTCTGAACTGTTTACCCAGTGGGATAGAGCCAAGGAGAAAAACAAACAGACTGAGATTAACCTGATGATGCACCAAGGCCAGTCCCGAGACCAGGTCTGAGCACCACCACCATTTGACATTAACCCAATAGTAACCAATAATAATGTCACAATAACCTCCACTCCACCTCTCTTGTCAGGTTGAGGAAGTGGGTAGCATGCTTATAGCTGTGAAAAACCTTGCAGAACAGTGCTACTTACACCACTACGGGCCTCTGGAAGAAATGGGCATGCTGACAATGATGGATATGGTAAAGGTAATGTAAAATTGCATTGTTATGTATTAGTAATTACCTTGACCGAGATCCCATTTGTTCTCATTTATAAAGTATACTTTATTTAGAATTTATTATTATCCATGGTTTCTTCCAAAATAAAGATTTTGTATAATCATATTATATTTCCCAAAGCAAGATTGCAACTAACAATTTATTTTATTACTTACCATATTTACAGGAATACATTCAGGAGAGGGCAGACAGAGAAGAGAGCAACATGACTGATAGACGAGTGATAGACGAGGATCACTGAAAAACATTAACAGTAAAACACAACTAAAAAGTTATTTTACATTTATATTTAAGGTTGTTGTAATACTGTTATAATAGTATAGTTTGTGGTGATAAGTTGCTGATGAAGGAAATTGTTGGGGTTATACCATGCAGTTGTACATGCATTACTCAGATACCCTAATCAAAGATTGACGTTCAAAAATTGTTAGGATGAATTCCAATGTTCATTAGTTTGCTTTATTCATTAAAAAAATATATAAAAAAATATTCATCTGACAAAATGTCTTTGAAATGAATAAAACAGATAAATATGAGTTGTGGTTGCTGTTTTAAAAATGAAGACTACTGAATGGACTAACTATGGCACTTCTAAATATCCGGTTGTTAATGTTAATGTTGCTCAAATATTAATTTATTCTTATTATTTATTGTTTAAGCAAAGTATAAGGGAGTTTTACTCCAGTCTAGTAGGTGGCGGTAATGCAAACATTTTTGGATGCCTATCGCAGTTAAACCTCATCGAAGAAGAATGATGCTCGAAAATGAAAGAATTTTAGAATGTCTCTCGATGTTACTTTCCATTCCATTGTCTCTTTGTTGCGCACAACTGTCGTGTTCTGTCTTATCACGCGATTAGCCCGCGAGACAGGATGACAATTCTGAAAACAATTACATCTGTTTCTACTTAGCTAGCTAGCTCTCTAACCATGTTTATCTTTGTAGTATGCTAACCTAGCCTCATCAAGGTGGAAAGAAAATAATTCGACTATTCTTTGAGACGCCTCAAGTATGGTAATGTTATCTTTAAGCAACAACAAAAATGATTTAACGTAGGAATTAACAAAGTATTATGTTTTACTATTGTCACTACACGATTTATATTAGATTTAATTTAGCCAATGACTGTTCTTCACAGACGGAACCAGGACAGTTTGTTTCAAGTAGAGAAGAAATATCTACATATCTGCTGGAGGTGGAAGCTGCAAAGTATCGGGTAATAATGCCTATTCATATAGCTATTGAAAAAGGCTCACAAGAGCATGTGAATTCAAGTTTGGACTAAATTAGGCTATTAAACACAAATCTCAACGTTACATGTCTGCTGTGGGATCTCTGACATTTTTTGATAGATATTCCTTGGATATTTCAAAACAAATAGAATTATACTGAACTAAAATATAAAAACACAACATGCAACCATTTCAATGATTTTACTGAGTTGTATTTCAATTTCCTTATAATACGCTGTCATACGCGTCGATCCAGAGCATCCCAAACGTGCTCATTGGGTGACGTGTGATGAGTGTGCAGGTCATGGAAAAACTGGGACATTTTCAGCTTCCAGGAATTGCGTACAGATCCTTTCGACATGGGGCTGTGTATTATCATACTGAAACATGAGGTGATGGATGAATGGCATAACAAGGGGCCTCTCGTAACGGTATCTCTGTGCATTCAAATTGCCATCAATATAATGCAATTGTGTTTGTTGTCGGTAGCTTATGACTGCTCATACCATACCCCACCGCCAACATGGGGCACTGTGTTCACAACGACACCATACAGATGGTCTGCATTCTCTGGCAACAGATGTGGACATTCCTGCTGTCAGCATGCCAATTACGCGCTCCCTCAAAACTTGAGACATCTGTGGCATTGTGTTGTGTGACAAAACTGCACGTTTTAGTGTGGCCTTTTGTCCCCAGCACAAGGTGCACCTGTGTAATGATCATTCTATTTAATCAGCTTTTTAATATACCACACCTGTCAGGTGCCTGTATTATTTTAGCAAATGAGAAATGCTCACAAAGAGGCATGTCAACAAATGTGTGCTCAATTTGAGAGAAATAAGCTATTTGTGCATATGATGGTTTTATTTTGGGGGGGGGGGTCTTTAATATCAGCTCATGAAACATGGGACCAACACTTTACATGTTGCGTTTATATATTTGTTTAGTGTAAATTACATTGTTAAGTAAACTGTAAAGTAGTGTTAACAAATTGCATAATGGACTAACTAGTTACTCAAATACATAGTAATGTAAGATCGTTTAACTAGCCTAAAGTACTTGAATTTGTCAAATTCACCAACACATCTCTCATTTGTTTTGCAGGAGATTTGCAGCCAGTATAAGTACATGAGGAAAATCAGGGGCGATGGTAATTGCTTTTACAGAGCCCTCTGCTTTGGACACCTGGAATCATTGTTACAAAATGATAGAGCTTTGCAAAGGTAAATTCCTTCCTAGTATGCATACATTTTTCCATGTGTTGGACCCTTTACCTGTGTGTGGCATGGCCACTTCAAAATAATGGATGAAAATGTATACTTTTCTCTCCATATCTCAGATTCAAAGAAACAGTGAAACAAAGTAGCAAAGAATTATTGGCTGCAGGCTTTGATGAGAGCTCTTTCAAAGACATGCTTGACATGGTAAGTTTACATTGAACTTTGTACCGTTTTAAAAATAATCTAATAATGCACCTTCACAATAAAGATGACTAGTCACATTTTCTTTAACTGTCAGACATGTAATTGAAGCCTGTTTTAATTATTGGACAATTCATATTTTAGTTTGTAGGTGTCCTAGAACGATGTGAAGCTGATGAGCAGGGTGACGCGTTGCTCCAGCTCTTTAATGAGCAAACTACCTCCGACAGTATGGTTCAATACCTCAGGCTGCTCACCTCAGCCTACCTGCAAAACCATGCCGACTTCTTCAGCCACTTTGTGGAGGCACCCAGTCTCAAGGTTTACTGCACTCGGGTCAGTATGAGTTGCGCTCAAGACCATATTGCAGTTAACTTCTGTTTTATTAATGTGCTATGGAAGTATGCCAGATGCTGCTGATACTTTTCTCCAAAGACAATCAGACCTCTTGTCAAAGAGTCTCACCACTCAAAACTAATTTCTGAATGTATTCTGCTGCTCTCTAGTGGTGGTGCAATTAATGGAAAATAATTGGTGTTTTAGGGACCAATCAAGGACATGACAATTTTTTGGTAGCCTCTGTTTCTGCTTGGGTATATACTTACAATGTCCATTCTTGCCTTATCCAGGAAGTGGAAACCATGGCGATGGAGTGTGATCACGTAGATATTCTGGCTCTGTCGGAGGCCTTAGGAGTTAGCATCCACATTGCTTCCGTGGAGGGGGGAGACGGACACCGCCTGGCCCACCACACGATTCCAGAGGGAGCGGAGCCCTGCCTACACCTCCTATACAAAACAGCCCACTATGACATTCTCTACCCACATTGCCATTGAGGTGCTTGATGAAGGCCTCCACTTATCTCAGGTTTACCGGTAGTTAAGTGTTCAAATAAATGTACATTGTGATTAAGAAGTTTCTCAAACAAAAATGTTTCTAGCATTGTTTTGTAATTTACAGTGAACGCATATGCGGTAGACTCCGCTCGACTTTCTTGAATGTCCAAAAAAAAGTATTTATTCAAAAACACGACTGATATCTTCTAAAATCATTTGTGAAAATGTTAATAATTGCACTGTATTTCCATTTATATAAATTCAATCTCAAACATTCTAATTGAGACTACAATCATTTTTAACACGGCTGCTGCTGCTGCTTTTTCTTTTGTTTCCATCTTTTCTTCTGATTGGAGACACTGGTCAAGGCCGTTTCCTAAGCATGTATTGGCATGTTGGGCAGGGAGAGCTTACCCATCTGTGTGGGGTACTTGGTCTTCATCACATTCTTGAATACAGGCTGAGAAATCGGGTGTTTCAGGCGCATCTTCATGACCTTCACCATCTTTTGCTGCTGCCCGTCATCCTCCTCATCCTTCCTCCCCCCTAAAAAAAACGAAATGTCAGTTTACTCTGATCTATTTATGCAAGGCCCTCTTATTTCTGTGTTTCTCATGGGGCAACCTCCCACTCCTAGATAACTCATTTAATGATGTAGCCTTACCAAGCAAAACATCATCCAGGTCCACCTCCAGAGCTTCTGCTGCTTGCTTAAACCAAGAGTTGTGCTGCTTCTCTGCTGTTGTGGAATTCAATCTTCTCTACCTTCCTGGCCATGTTGACTCGCTCCTGTCAAGGCAGATATGAAATATGGTACAATGTTGTTTTATGATATGAAAGATGAGTAAGTCTGTGGAGCTCCTAGCTTAGATCGACCATTGTGATCAAATACAGGAGCCTATGAAATCTATTAATTTGCTTGTCATTTCCGGTCACAACTTGCAGACTTGTTTACGTGCTGCTGTGCATCTTGTTGCAAAGCTTACTTTATTACCTGACAACTTTACGTTTTTTACTTTTTAATTACTGTTTATATTTTTAGTTTTTCCCTCACTCAACTTTTTTTCAGTCAACTTTTTCACTCTGGACGTTTTATCTGGACATGGTTTGTCAGGACTTCCAACAGCCAAAGCAAATTGTAACATTAACATGATGCCTTCTAATTGCAGTCGCTGTATTCATAATATACAGGAGAACGATCGCCTTAAGGCGAGGATGGCTGTGCTGCAAGCCCAGCTTCAGACGCAATCGTTAGGCAAGGGTAATTTCAGTGTAGGAAAGGATGAAACAGCTTCTGTGCCACCAGTAAGTACAGATAGTAACGATAGTATAAATCCCCTCGCACAGTCCCTGCAGCCAGACAAGTTTCTCATGGCTTTTGGAGTGAAATGCTGTAGGTATGCTCAACCGGTGTCATTCATTCAGCCGACAGAAACGTTCAACCGGTTCTCCCCATTGAGCCTTCTATGGTCTCTTCTCCTCCCGTTACGGGGTCTGAGACACCGAAGGCTCCCACCATTAGCTCTGACAAATTGAAAACCCTAGTCATTGGCAACTCCATTACCCGCAGTATTAGACTTAAAACGAATCATCCAGCGATCATACACTGTTTACCAGGGGGCAGGGCTACCGACGTTAAGCCTAATCTGAAGATGGTGCTGGCTAAAGCTAAAACTGGCGAGTGTAGAGAGTATAGAGAGATTGTTATCCATGTCGGCACCAACGATGTTAGGATGAAACAGTCAGAGGTCACCAAGCGCAACATAGCTTCAGCGTGTAAATCAGCTAGAAAGATGTGTCGGCATCTAGTAATTGTCTCTGGCCCCCTCCCAGTTAGGGGGAGTGATGAGTCTCACAACTCAATCGCTGGTTGAAAACTGTTTTCTGCCCCTCCCAAAAGATAGAATTTGTAGATAATTGGCCCTCTTTCTGGGACTCACCCACAAACAGGACCAAGCATAGCCTGCTGAGGAGTGACGGACTCCATCCTAGCTGGAGGGGTGCTCTCATCTTCTCTACCAACATAGACAGGGCTCTAACTCCTCTAGCTCCACAATGAAATAGGGTGTAGGCCAGGCAGCAGGCTGTTAGCCAGCCTGCCAGCTTAGTGGAGTCTGCCACTAGCACAGTCAGTGGAGTCAGCTCAGCTATCCCATTGAGACCGTGTCTGTACCTCGACCTAGGTTGGGCAAAACTAAACATGTCGGTGTTCGCCTTAGCAATCACTAGGATAAAGAACTCCTCCATTCCTGCCATTATTGAAAGAGATCGTGATACCTCACATCTCAAAATAGGGCTACTTAATGTTAGATCCCTCATGTCCAAGGCAGTTATAGTCAATGAACTAATCACTGATCATAATCTTGATGTGATTGGCCTGACGAACATGGCTTAAGCCTGATGAATTTACTGTGTTATATGAGGCCTCACCTCCTGGTTACACTAGTGACCATATCCCCCGTGCATCCCGCAAAGGCGGAGGTGTTGCTAACATTTACGATAGCAAATTTCAATTTACAAAATAAAAAACGACGTTTTCGTCTTTTGAGCTTCTAGTCATGAATTCTATGCAGCCTACTCAATCACTTTTTATAGCTACTGTTTACAGGCCTCCTGGGCCATATACAGTGTTCCTCACTGAGTTCCCTGAATTCCTATCGGACCTTGTAGTCATAGCAGATAATATTCTAATTTTTGGTGACTTTAATATTCACATGGAAAAGTCCACAGACCCACTCCAAAAGTCTTTCGGAGCCCTCATCGACTCAGTGGGTTTTGTCCAACATGTCTCTGGACCTACTCACTGCCACAGTCATACTCTGAACCTAGTTTTGTCCCATGGAATAAATGTTGTGGATCTTAATGTTTTTCCTCATAATCCTGGACTATCGGACCACCATTTTATTAAGTTTGCAATCGCAACAAATAATCTGCTCAGACCCCAACCAAGGAGCATCAAAAGTCGTGCTATAAATTCTCAGACAACCCAAAGATTCCTTGATGCCCTTCCAGACTCCCTCTGCCTACCCAAGGACATTTGAAGAACTCAATTTAACCTTGCACAATACCCTAGATGCAGTTGCACCCCTAAAAACATTTGTCATAAGAAACTAGCTCCCTGGTATAGAGAAAACACCCGAGCTCTGAAGAAAGCTTCCAGAAAATTGGAACGGAAATGGTGCCACACCAAACTGGAAGTCTTCCGAGTAGCTTGGAAAGACAGTACCGTGCAGTATCGAAGAGCCCTCACTGCTGCTTGATCATCCTATTTTTCCAACTTAATTGAGGAGGATAAGAACAATACTACATTTATTTTTGATACTGTCGCAAAGCTAAATAAAAAGCAGCATTCCCCAAGAGAGGATGGCTTTCACTTCAGCAGTAATAAATTAATGAACTTCGAGGAAAAGATCTTGATCACTAGAAAGCAAATTACGGACTCCCCTTTAAATCTGCGTATTCCTCCAAAGCTCAGTTGTCCTGAGTCTGCACAACTCTGTCAGGACCTAGGATCAAGGGAGACACTCAAGTGTTTTAGTACTATATCTCTTGACATAATGATGAAAATAATCATGGCCTCTAAACCTTCAAGCTGCATACTGGACCCTATTCCAACTAAACTACTGAAAGAGCTGCTTCCTGTTCTTAGCCCTCCTATGTTGAACATAATAAATGGCCCTCAATCCACCGGATGTGTACCAAACTCACTAAAAGTGGTAGTAATAAAGCCTCTCTTGAAAAAGCCAAACCTTGACCCAGAAAATATAAAAAACTATCGGCCTAAATCGAATCTTCCATTCAGCACGGTTGCTAGGAAAAACTCCCTAGAAAGGCCAAAACCTAGGAAGAAACCTAGAGAGGAACCAGGCAGCACCTCAGGAGTAAATGTCAGTTGGCTTTTCATAGCTGATCATAAAGAGTATCTCTACCGCTCCTGCTGTCTCTAGAGAGTTGAAAACAGCAGGTCTGGGACGGGTAGCACGTCCGGTGAACAGGTCAGGATTCCATAGCCTCAGGCAGAACAGTTGAAACTGGAGCAGCAGCACGGCCAGGTGGACTGGGGACAGAAAGGAGTCATCATGCCAGGTGGTCCTAGGGCTCAGGTCCTCCGAGAGAGAGAAAGAAAGAGAGAATTAGAGAGAGCATACTTAAATTCACACAGGACACCGGGTAAGACAGGAGAAGTACTCCAGATATAACAAACTGACCCTAGCCCCCCGACACATAAACTACTGCAGCATAAATACTGGAGGCTGAGACAGGAGGGGTCAGGAGACACTGTGGCCCCATCTAATGATATCCCCGGACACTGCCAACCATGCAGGATATAAACCCACCCACTTTGCCAAAGCACAGCCCCCACACCACTAGAGGGATATCTTCAACCACCAACTTACCATCCTGAGACAAGGCTGAGTATAGCCCACAAAGATCTCTGCCACGGCACAACCCAAGGGGGGGGGGGGGGCGCCAACCCAGACAGGAAGATCACATCACATCAGGATCATGGGGATGGCGAAAGAATGTGTCTTACCACTACCCGTCTCGGCGGCCCCAACAATGTCCATATGGTCTCTGATAGCAGGTGGCAATGCCAGAGCTTGAATGGCCGTCGGTGAGACTGGGGTCCAGCTCAACTGCTTTCCAGCTGCCCTTCACATGGATCCCCCGTTTGGCTGACTTCGGCCAGGTGAAAAAGTTTAATTTTTAGAATTGTACCCCTTTTTTCTCCCCAATTTCGTGGTATCCAATTGTTAGTAGCTACTATCTTGTCTCATCGCTACAACTCGAGAGAGACAAAGGTTGAAAGTCATGCGTCCTCCGATACACAACCCAACCAAGCCGCACTGCTTCTTCACACAGCGCGCATCCAACCCGGAAGCCAGCCACACCAACGTGTCGGAGGATACACCGTGCACCTGGCAACCTTGGTTAGCGCGCACTGCGCCCGTCCCGCCACAGGGGTCGCTGGTGCGCGATGAGACAAGGATATCCCTACCGACCAAACCCTCCCTAACCCGGACGACGGTAGGCCAATTGTGTGTCGCCCCACGGACCTCCCGGTCGCGGCCGGTTACGACAGAGCCTGGGCGCAAATTTTTAATCGGACTCCTGTTGGACTTAATTTTCCTATGAATAGATAAGAACAATTCCACTGTTAACATGATGATGACTACATTAATGATGAACAGTACAATGTAAATAATTGCGGTGTATTCCAATTAGATATTTTGATCTTAGTTCAGTACTTGGAACAGGCTAGATTGTTCCAAAACGTGTCTATACATTTCAGTCATTAAGCACACTCCATGACCGGGAGTTACAGGTTTGCCTATGCAAAACATCACCAGAGATGTTTTACCTTCTTAGGGTTAGCCCCCTTTTTTCAATTTTCACCTAAATGACATGACAACCAAATCGAACTGCCTGTAGCTCAGGCCCTGAAGCAAGGATATGCATATCCTTGGTACCATTTGAAAGGAAACACTTTGAAATTTGTGTAAATGTGAATTGAATGTAGGAGAATATAACACAATAGATCTGGTAGATGAAAATACAAAGATAAAAAACAACCTGTGTTTTTTTACCACCATCTTTGAAATGCAAGAGAAAGTTCACTTATAGCCATCACTCTGGTTGTAATTCCAATAGTGTCCTCAAGATGGCAGCAGTGTATGTACAAAGTTTCAGATGGATAACTTGGAGTATGACTGATCCTCAAGCCTTTTAGTGTGAAGTCCCCAGTTACATTTGAGCAAATCGTGAAGGAGACGTTCGCATTCATATTAAATTTTTCTGCAAGAATATTGTAAAATCTGTATACTTGGACTTTGACTTAGCTCCCAAGTATTAGCAGCCCTATTATAAGTTCAACATTTGCAAAGCAACCAGTTTTCATAACTCCGAATATCCTTATAATTTTTGTTTGAAAAGGCATGCTATCACACAAGGTTAGAAGCTACATTTGACGACATATACATGATGTGGCAATGAGTTAGTAGACAACATGTATCAGATAGAGATGATGTGATGATCAGTTTCCACCATTATTTGGGGGGATTATTTTAGCTGTTAAAGGACTATTTGTTTAATTATACACAGGTTATGAAATGACTACATGTGTTTTATTAAATTGTATTTTAAAACTAGATTAGTTATTTTCATCAATGATGATGAGTATGTGTAGGTTACTGTATTGAAGCCAACTTAATTGACATTCCAATAAAAAATAAATAAATAAATGAAATTGTAAAACAAAAACAAAACATATATACATGATTTCTGGATACTCCCATAAAGCCCAGCTCATTGGCTATCTATCTAGCTTTGTTTGACCCCGATTGGTGCTTATTTGACAAAGATAGTCGTTCAAGTGATGGCCGCCCGCGTCATCGGCGTGCCATGAAGGCGTCGCTCTCTGATCAAATATGGTGTCCTATAGGATACACTACACCCCTAATGAAATAGTGAAGTCTTGTTAACTTCTAGGATCTCTGAGGAATAGATACGAATGTGATTTGACTCCTTGAAACAACGTTTAGGGTGAGGTTTTCACAGAAACCTTTCATTGCAAATTGAACGAGTGGAAATACAAAATCAATCATTCATGCTATATGGACCTTTTTAGGATATGAAAAATGATTTTATCTAACAAAACGACACTTCATGTTATCTCTGGGACCATTTGGATGATAAATCAGAGCAAGATTTCAGAATGTAAGAACACATTTCACTTTCAGAAGTGAATGTATCAAACCTATCGTGGTGAAAAAACTTTTGTTGTTAGGAGCTCTCCTCAAACAATAGCATGGCATTTTTTCACAGTAATAGCTACTGTAAAATTGGACAGTGCAGTTATATTAACAAGAATTTAAGCTTTCAGCCAATATAAGAGACTTCTATGTACAGACATTTGTTGTTTCTCTAAAATCTACGATCTTGACATAAGAAGCTGAATGATTTACAACTGTCCCGTTGACGTGACGCCAAACTTAACTATCCTGGTATTGGCGATACTATCTTCATTCTCGATTCAGCCAAACATGTATCTCCTAAAATGTACATGTCCAGTTGCAAGTGGTGCGTTTTAATTTAGAAAATGCTCCTTTAAAATAAATAATTGTTTTTCTACATGAAGTATGCCACCATCTTCTCTATTTCAAATCTTCTCTCGTTGATTGAGACAGGTGGGGTCCACCCCAAAGGGCCCCATGTCATGATGAAACTCACCTGTCTTGAGCATTGAGAGAAGCTTTGAAATAGAATTATGGTGGCGTACACATTGTGGACAGACATTTTAGATACATGTTTGGCTGAAGCAAGAATGAAGTTAGTGTAACGACTCTGGCTGCTGCTCAGCACGCTTTTGGTGCACAGTCGATAGCGCGCTGGATTTCGGGTTAGAAGGTCGAGGGTTCGAGACCTGCTCCCTGCCTGTTTAATTACAATAGTATCACCAATACCGGGTTAGTTAAAATCTCTGGCAACGTTTAGTATAGGCAAACCTGTAATGCTTTGTAGGTTAAAAGTAAAACCTTGGCTCTAGCCTTAACAGGAAGCCAGTGTGCAGAGGCTAGCACTGGAGTCATATGATCGAATTTTGGGGTTCTAGTCAAGATCCTAGCAGCCTATCCGATTTGGTCCTGCCGTACATACCTACACTTTCGCAAGATATTCTTATTGTCCCTAGACTTTTTAAGCAAAGAGCTGGAGGCAGGGCACTGGAGTAACAAATCTCCCTTGCTGTCTCCCCTCTCTTCACTGGATTTTCTGCCTATTAGGGGGACTGTCCCTAGGAGGCGTGAGTCACATAATGCCAGGCTTTTGTCACTATACTCAACTTGGTTGAGTCACTGAAGTGGTTTTGCACCCCCTTCGGGCTCATGCAGTGGAGGAGATATTTTGTATTTATTTTACCTTTATTTAACTAGGCAAGTCAGTTAAGAACAAATGTTTATTTTCAATGATCAAAAATCAAATCAAATCAAATCACATTTTATTTGTCACATACACATGGTTAGCAGATGTTAATGCGAGTGTAGCGAAATGCTTGTGCTTCTAGTTCCGACAATGCAGTGATAACCAACAAGTAATCTAACTAACAATTCCAAAACTACTGTCTTATACACAGTGTAAGGGGATAAGGAATATGTACATAAGGATATATGAATGAGTGATGGTACAGAGCAGCATACAGTAGATGGTATCGAGTACAGTATATACATATGAGATGAGTATGTAGACAAAGTAAACAAAGTGGCATAGTTAAAGTGGCTAGTGACATAAGAATGCAGTCGATGATCTAGAGTACAGTATATACATATGCATATGAGATGAATAATGTAGGGTAAGTAACATTATATAAGGTAGCATTGTTTAAAGTGGCTAGTGATATATTTACATCATTTCCCATCAATTCCCATTATTAAAGTGGCTGGAGTTGGGTCAGTGTCAATGACAGTGTGTTGGCAGCAGCCACTCAATGTTAGTGATTGCTGTTTAACAGTCTGATGGCCTTGAGATAGAAGCTGTTTTTCAGTCTCTCGGTCCCAGCTTTGATGCACCTGTACTGACCTCGCCTTCTGGATGATAGCGGGGTGAACAGGCAGTGGTTCGGGTGGTTGATGTCCTTGATGATCTTTATGGCCTTCCTGTAACATCGGGTGGTGTAGGTGTCCTGGAGGGCAGGTAGTTTGCCCCCGGTGATGCGTTGTGCAGACCTCACTACCCTCTGGAGAGCCTTACGGTTGAGGGCGGAGCAGTTGCCGTACCAGGCGGTGATACAGCCCGCCAGGATGCTCTCGATTGTGCATCTGTAGAAGTTTGTGAGTGCTTTTGGTGACAAGCCGAATTTCTTCAGCCTCCTGAGGTTGAAGAGGCGCTGCTGCGTGGTGACCTAGGAACAGTGGCTTAACTGCGTTGTTCAGGAGTAGAATGACAGATTTATACCTTCTCAGCTCGGGGATTTGAACTTTAGGTCCAATGCTCTAACCACTAGGCTACGCTGCTGCCCCTAGGCTACGCTGCCTCCCCATTTTTGTGGGCTATACCCAGCCTTGTCTCAGGGTAGTAAGTTGGTGGTCTGTTGATATCCCTTTAGTGGTCTGGGAGCTCTGCTTTGGCAAAGTGGGTGGGGTTATATCCTGCCTGGTTGGCCCTGTCCGGGGGTATCGTCAGACAGGGCCACAGTGTCCCTCGACCACCCCCCCTCCCCCTGTCTCGGCTTACAGTATCTATGCTGCAATAGTTTATGTGCCGGGGGTTAGGGTCAGTCTGTTATATCTGGTGAAATTCTCCAGTCTTACCTGGTGTCCTGTGTGAATTTCAGTGTGCTCCCTCTAATTATTCCATCTCTCTCTCTCCATCTCTCCCCTCCCGGAGGACCTGAGTCCTTGGACCATGCTTCAGGACTACCTGGCCTGATGACTCTCGGATGTCCCCGTCAACAGTCCACCTGGTCGTGCTACTGCTCCAGTTTTTTCTGTTTTGCCTGTGGCTATGGAACACTGACCTGTTCATCAGACGTGCTACCTTGTCGTGCTTCTGCTCCAGTTTCAACTGTTCTGCCTGCGGCTATGGAACCCTGTCCTGTTTACTGGACGTGCTACCTTGTCCTGGACCTGATGTTTTCAACCCTCTCCTGCTCTCTCTCGCTCTCTACCGCAACTGCTGTCTCGACCTCTGAACACTCGGCTATGAAAAACAGACATTTACTCCTGAGGTGCCGACTTGTTGCACCCTCTACAACCACTGTGATTATTATTTGACCCTGCTGGTCGTCTATGAACGTTTGAACATCTTGGAGAACGATCTGGCCTTAATGGCCATGCACTCTTCTAATCTCCACCCAGCACAGCCAGAGAGAACTGGCCACCCCTCAGAGTCTGGTACCTCTCTAGGTTTCTTCGTTGGTTCCTGCCTTTTCTAGGGAGTTATTCCTAGCCACCTTGCTTCTATATCGGCATTTCTTGCTGTTTGGGGTTTTAGGCTGGGTTTCTGTATAAGCACTTTGTGACATCTGCTTATGTAAAAAGGGTTTTATAAATACATTTGATTGATTGATTGAGATATAATTACTTTTTCAGCCATCTGTGTCCCACCCTAAGTCTAGTAAAGGTGTCTTCCTCCCACAACTAATGTGAATTTAACGTGAAATCAACAAAAACATGTCACAATGCCAATAGATTAGGTTAAAAAAAGGGCCTTTTTGTAAATCCAATCAGTTTTCCACATTGATTCAATGTCATCATATTGCATTTTTTAAAATTTAAATGACATGGAAACAACGTTGACTCAACCAGTTTTTTCCCAGTGGGAAGTGTTATTGTTGCATTTTAGGCAATACAATTACATTTTGAAAGTGAAATGTAAAACACAACATCTTGAAATAAGATATACTGATGGGATGCAATTATGGTAGACACAAGTGAAAACTAAAAGTAAACAAGTCAAATGTAACGTTTTTTAAGTGTTACAGTGGAACTGCTAAAATCAGAGAATGCGTGACATAGCTGCTCACCCCGAAAGAAAATGGTGTTGATGAGCATAAGTTGGGTAAGTGGATCCAAGTCAGACACCATCTACTTGACTCTGTTATCAGTCTTTCTCATTATGTAGTCATTGATCATGGCAACGCTAGCTTTTGTATTTGCAAAGTCCACACTGTTGACATCAGCGTTGAAGAATTTCTTGATCTGGTCACTGTAGTCACTCTCTACCTCAAACTTTAGGCAAACAAAGGTGGTGCTCTGGTCCAGTTTCAATGATTCATCTTGTGTGAGATTCCCTTGGAGTTGTTGGAAGAGTTCTGGAATGATGTCTGGTTGCTTGTCCCGATCTAGGTGGGCTAGGTTGAGCCCCTTCAGTATCTGGTCTCGTGTGTTTCATAACCCACCCCCAAAATTCAAACATCCCATTATTGATAATGGTTAGAGGATAGCATGACTTGGGTGTATGATCTTTGTGCCTAACTTTCTCATCCATCATTATTCACAATTACGTGTTCAGAAACATATTCTATTCTTATTTACAATAAAATAGACTACAAAATGACACAATACATTATTTACCATTCATTTCCATTGAGCACAAAATAATCTGAAACACGACCAAAACAAAATGCAAATGCACCCAAGTATGTAGAGTCACAATCTTGATGTAGTCATTGCGTACTAGGAATATGAGACAGAATTCTAAACTTTTGACTACTTTTATACATAAGTGAATTTGTCCAAACACTTTTTGTTCCCTAAAATGGGGGGGGACTATGTAAACAAAAAAACAAAAAAAGTGCTGCCCATCCAATACAGACAAATACCCTGAAATTAAAGCTGACAGTCTGCAGTTGAACCTCAAAGTATTATTTATTTCAAATCGAAAGTGCTGGAGTACAGAGCCAAAACAACAAATGTGTCACTGTTCAAATACTTTTGGACTTTACAGTATGTCATGTTTACATGTATTCTAGACAAATGGCAAGATATTTGTTTGGTGATCAATGACTTATCAATGCATTGCATCAGAGCTCAAATAAAAACTACACTTAAGACAGAATGGAAAACGTATGTTTAGTAATTTCAGAACGAATGTCAGCTAACTTTGTTAGCAATTTAGGGGGCTTCAACATCACAACTCGCAAATAAGATTATCACATCAACAATAAAAGCAACACTGTAATATACATATATTCTTACAAATAGTTGCATACATCTCAAAAACAGACCTACCTTTCAGCCTGGGTATCAGAAAGGTATTTTGTCAAAACCCTCCATCTACTATTTGGGGAGACAAAGTGCAAGTGTGCCTTCAGGGTTATCTATTAACCATGGGTTAGGTTTACTCAAACTGGTAGTCTTATTTTAGTTTCTTTCCAAATGAAAGCAAACTTGGTACTGCCAATTGATGTACCCACTTTGAAAGGTGGAAATGATTCAACTTAAATTAGGACAAGGATGTAATTCAACAATTCAGCCATAGATCAATGATGCAAGATTCCAGAAGATTTCAGTAGGAGCAAATATTTTATTCCTGGAAAGAAAACTTTTAGATACAGCAAATGAAAGAGAGTGATGTAATAAAATGGTGATGTGGAGTATAACAAACATATGATTGTTTAGTGCCTATTGAAGAATATCAAGAAGTGAAATTGATGCAATCATTAAAAAAAACTAAAAGCATTGTGGCACCGCAACTCTAGTTCAAACTTTGCTCTCAAATAAAACAAGAACAATTTAAAGAAAAAGGGAATGAAATCATGGAATTTCCAGAGAAGTCAACTGAGCACAGCTCAAACTCTACATGGGACGTCTAATACATGCTTTGGATTAGCGTATCCAAACCGGAAAATTCCACGTAAATACAATAATTGTAAACAGCATTGATCATGTTACCACTGTATTAAAATAGCGTTTGTCTATACTACTTCAAAAGACAAAATAACAATTACAAAAACATATGACTAAGGAGTTTAAACCAGGGTGGTGGTTAATTAACTAGCTAGGGCAAGTCGGATCAGCCCTTTAAAATGCTGCTTATATGTTTCTTTAGAAGATGCAGTAATACAGCTAAAAATGAATTCACCTCACTACTGGATATAAATCTATTATTTTATGATTTGGGGGGGGGGGGGGGTGACCACTTACAAGACCCAAGTGAAAGAAGGCAAGAGACTATCATGGTCTCTACCAAACCTCTACCTCTATTGAACTAGTGGGCCCATGTAGCACTCCCATACTGAAGGCTAGAGGATTGTCCTAGGTAATTATTGGTTTCCTCTCTCGTAACACACCTCACCATTTTGCCCATCCACCCACCAAACACACCTCGGCACGGTAGGCTCCATTAAGACCCCTCCCAGCGGAAAACAACAAGCGTAGGAATAAAAAATCAAACCACAAATTAGAAATACAAGGCGCTGTGGTAGAAAAGCCATCACAGACTTGGAATAACTGCATTTTAATTCTTTATCGTCGCTCTTCCCAGCCTCAGGTTCAAGTCTGTTAGAGTAGACTAGCACCTTTTCTTTATTCTCTGTTGTTATTCTCTTCTCTACAACCTGTCAGCGAACTAGCCAAGGGAGGTGTGCCAGCCTTCTGGCCGGCTATACGTTCGCTTATGGGAAGGGTTAGAGGAGGGGGTGAGGCTGCCCCATGAAGGAGGTACCAGTCGAGGCAGGTAGTAGTCAACGTAGGCTTTTGCTGGAGCACCCTCCACCTCACTGGCTGCGTTTGGCTTGTGCATCTTCCTCTGTGCCACTCTTCCCGGGTCCTGGAAAATGTGAGGGAAGGGAGGATGCTCGGAGTTTAAGTCTCAACCTCTTATTATTATTATTCAGCAATGCAAGTATTACTGTATGAGCTCATTTCCCCCTTACCTGTGCTTTCTGTTGGTTGTTGAGGTGAAGTGGGCTGAGCCAGCTGTTGGGACTGTCTGTATGGTAAACAGTGGATCTACAGGTTAGCGTTGTCTAGTCTGGTTATTTTTTTGTAACCACACACACACACACAGCCATGCACATATGAACACACACACACACACAGAATAATAAATATTCCAGATGGTGTAGCACTTACCTGTCAAAGTAGGCTTGTCTCCTCCGTCGCAGTTCCTCAGCTGAGAGTTTCTCACTCAGAGGTGCTCCTCCTGTAGTACTCCCTGGTGCCTGGCCGGACGATGTCGTTTTAGCAACAAGTCCCCCTTTTGGCATTGACGTATTGCTCACTACTGCCCCTAGGCAGACACATAGACAAATGACTAATTTTAGTGTTAGTTTGGGGATAGTTTTATCATATTGCCATACATTGTTCAAATTGCATAATGATTTTGTTAGCGGTCTGTTTATATATACAGGTCTAAACCAGGATATGTATCAAAGCGGTTGTGTGCATGTGATTTTATTTACAGTTGCTTACCCAATAAAGCCTTACCCTGCATGCTGAGCTGTATGGCCCTGCGAAGATCAGCCTCTTCATCCTCCACCTCCATTCCCTGTCTACTCAGGGCCAGGGCCTTCCTCAGCTCCTCCTCATCCTCATCCACCACCCCCTCTACCACACCAGGGCCTGCCTCCAGCACACTACCCTGCCCTGATGATCTGCTGCTCAGGGTGAAAAGCATTGTCAGTGTCTCAAAGGGGTTCATTCTCTCCCCTTACCAACTAATGACTCTAGAGGTTAAAGTTCAAGATGCTGCATGAATCTGACAGTATGAGGGAATGGTGGTAATTTGTGGTTTGGTGAAAACTACTGTCACTCCGGAGGCCTCTTCCTCTTACCCCATGCCACTACTCGACTGAGCCTCGTCCTCTCCAATCAGCTTGGGTCTCTGTTGCTGCTGCACCTTCATGATCCCCAGAATCTGCTCTGCATCACACTCCGGGAGATTTCCTCGGATCACAAATATGGAATACCCTGCAAGAAGACAGGCCTTTGACCAACTAGCTAACTTTGATAAATCAAGAGCACAAAAATGTAAACACAAAAAAATATGAACATATCAGGTTGTTTTACCTTCTTGTTGTAACTGTGCAAGGAAGAGGGCTAGGTATGTGTCTGATATCAGCTCTGGTCCAGTCAACAATGAATTCAAATTAAACCACTGCAATGACAAATAGGGTTAAATCAGCTGGCTATATCAACCGGCCCAAAATGTCTGAAGGGAAATCAATTATACATAGTAAAATCGCAACGTATACCTGTTGCCCAAGTTTTCGTATTGTAAACCAGTGCTCCTTGTAGTTGCATATGAATGCCTTTTCATTTCTGAAACAGAAAATAACATTATTTCAAATTTGATAGACCATATGAAAAATGTGTGAAAAGTGAAATTTCAAGATAGAAAACAAATAACTTCATACAAAGTTTATGATTTGTATCACATCCACAGGGTTCTTACATTGGGTTTATCATAAGGCTCTGGTATTCTCGGCTGTTGAAGAGGATCAGCTCCAAACCCCACACTGATAATGCATTGCTGATAACCTGATGGTGAGACCACATAATAAAGTTGTCAGTGTCATCAAGAGGTAATCTTGAGATACTGTAATCTATTTATTTTGTAACAGTTCAAATATATATATTTTTTTCATCCCTCACTATCCCAATTGACACCCCCCCACAGTGTTCATTGGGAGGAGATCACAGAGACCTGGCAGTTTGGTACCAGGTCAACAACCTCTCCCTCAACATGGGCAAGACAAAGGAGCTGATTGTTGATTACAGGAAAAGGAGGACCGAACACGCACCCAGTCACATCGACGGGCTGTAGTGGAGCGGGTCAAGAATTTCAAGTTCCTTGATGTCCACATCACCAACAAACTATCATGGTCCAAAAACACCAAGACAGCCGTGAAGGCATGACAACACCTTATCCCCCTCAGACGATAATTGTGCAAGTTCTCCCACTTAAAAATATGAGAAAGGCCTGTAATTTTCCTCATAGGTACACTTCAACTATGACTGGCAAAATGAGAAAAAAAATTCCTGAAAATCACATTGTAGGAATTTTAATGAATTTATTTGCAAATTATGGTGGAAAATAAGTATTTGGTCACCGACAAACAAGCAAGATTTCTGGCTCTCACAGATCTGTAACTTCTTCCTTAAGAGGCTCCTCTGTCCTCCACTCGTTACCTGTATTAATGGCACCAGTTTGAACTTGTTATCAGTATAAAAGACACCTGTCCACAACCTCAAACAGTCACCCTCCAAACTCCACTATGGCCAAGACCAAATAGCTGTCAAAGGACACCAGAAACAAAATTGTAGACCTGCACCAGGCTGGGAAGACTGAATCTGCAATAGGTCATCAGCTTGGTCCCCCTGCTTAAGCCAGTACATGTCCAGGCCCGTCTGAAGTTTGCTAGAGAGCATTTGGATGATCCAGAAGAAGATTGGGAGAATGTCATATGGTCAGATGAAACCAAAATAGAACTTGGGGCCATGTATCGTGAGATTTTGAGTGAAAACCTCCTTCCATCAGCAAGGGCATTGAAGATGAAACGTGGCTGGGTCTTTCAGCATGACAATGATCCCAAACACACCGCCCGGGCAACGAAGGAGTGACTTCGTAAGAAGCATTTCAAGGTCCTGGAGTGGCCTAGCCAGTCTCCAGATCTCAATCAACCCCATAGAAAATCTTTGGAGGGAGTTGAAAGTCTGTGTTGCCCAGCAACAGCCCCAAAACATCACTGCTCTTGAGGAGATCTGCATGGAGGAATGGGCCAAAATTCCAGCAACAGTGTGTGAAAACCTTGTCAAACGTTTTCTGTAAGTCTTCACCTCTGTCATTGCCAACAAAGGGTATATAACAAAGTATTGAGATAAACTTTTGTTATTGACCAAATACTTATTTTCCACCATAATTTGCAAATAAATTCATTAAAAATCGTACAATGTGATTTTCTGGATTTTTCTCTCTAATTTTGTCTGTCATAGTTGAAGTGTACCTATGATGAAAATTACAGGCCTCTCATATTTTTAAGTGGGAGAACTTGCACAATTGGTGGCTGACTAAATACTTTTTTGCCCCACTGTAGGTATGTATATATATATATATATATATATATATAGTACCAGTCAAAAGTTTAGACATCTACTCATTCAAGGTTTTTTCTTTATTTTGTATTATCTTCTACATTGTTGATTAGTTTAGACAACTATGAAATAAGACATATGGAATCATATAGTAAGCTTAAAAGTGTTAATATAACATTTATTTTCGATTCTTCAAAGTAGCCACCCTTTACCTTGACAGCTTTGCACACTCTTGGCATTCTCTCAACCAGCTTCACCTGGAATGCTTTTCCAACAGTCTTGAAGCAGTTCCTACATATGCTGAGCACTTGTTGGCTGCTTTTCCTTCAATCTGCAGTCCAACTCATCTCAATTGGTTTGAGGTCGGGTGATTGTGGAGGCCAGGTCATCTGATGCAGCACTCCACTCTTCTTCTTGGTCAAATAGCCCTTACACAACCTGGAGGTGTCTTTTGGGTGATTGTCCTGTTGAAAAACAAATGACAGTCCCACTAAGCCCAAACCAGATGGGATGGCGTATTGCTGCAGAATACTGTGGTAGCCACGCTGGTTAAGTGCGTCTTGAATTCTAAATAAATAATTGAGAGTGTCACCAGCAAAGCACCGCCACACCATCTCCATGCTTCATGGTGGGAACCACACATGTGGAGATAATCCGTTCACCTACTCTGCGTCTCACAAAGACACGGCGGTTGGAACCAAAAATATCACATCAGACCAAAGGACAGATTTCCACCAGTCTAATGTCCATTGCTTGTGTTTCTTGGCCCAAAAAAAGTATCTTCTTATTGGTAATCTTTAGTGGTGGTTTCTTTGCAGCAATTCGACCATGAAGGCCTGATTCACGCAGTCTCCTCTGAACAGTTAGTGTTGATGTGTCTGTTACTTGAACTCTGAAGCATTTATAAGGGCTGCAATTTCTGAGGCTGGTAACTAATGAACTTATCCTCTGCAGCAGAGGTAACTCTGGGTCTTCCTTTCCTGTGGCGGTCTGCATGAGAGCCAGTTTCATCATAGCGCTTGATTGTTTTTAAGAGTGCACTTCAAGAAACTTTGACATTTCTTGAAATGTTCCAGATTGACTGACCTTCGTGTCTTGAAGTAACGATGGACTGTAGTTTCTCCTTGCTTATTTGAGCTTTTCATGCCATAATATGGACTTGGTTTTTTACCAAATAGGGATATATTCTGTATACCACCCCTACCTTGTCACAACACAAGTGATTGGCTCAAACATATTAAGAAGGAAAGAGATTCCACAAATTAACAAGGCACACCTGTTAATTGAAATGCATTCCAGGTGACTACCTCATGAAGCTGGTTGAGAGAATGCCAAGAGTGTGCAAAGCTGTCATCAAGGCAAAGGGTAGCTACTTTGAAGAATCTCAAATATATTTTGATTTGTTTAACACTTTTTTGGTTACTACATAATTCCATGTGTGTTATTTCATAGTTTTGATGTCTTCACTATTATTCTACAATGTGGAAAATATAAAAAATAAACTAAAACCCTGGAATGAGTAGGTGTGTACAGACTTTTGCCTGGTATTGTGTGTGTATACATACACAGTGTAATCATGAGGATCTGAATACATTATTTCATCTTATACTACATGATTGTTCGCTTTCCTACTCACTTGTATAGAAAAGAAACCACTGTCATCCATGTTACCAGATGGCTGCTGCAAATACACACAAATACAGAGCATGAATGAACATTCTAAAATCTACTAATAAACAACTACTGTATTTATCATAAACCCCAGGGCCCAGACCACTCCCATACCTGTAAAAAGGTTCTGTACTCCTCACTACCCATACCACCCTCCGCCATCCTCATCCTTTCCTCTTCATCCAGTTGATGGGCGATGGACGACAGGTCCACGGGGGTGAAATACTCGCCTTGCAGAAGGTTGTTAAGGCAATGCTGAGCACACAGGGAGCCCTCTTGCTGTAAATGAGAATGAATACATAAATAAAAATTGTACCACAGACTGCTATAAAATGTGTCAACAGCAGCTACTGAAGCTAGATATGTAACCTAGTTTATTAACTAACGTTAACTAGCCAGCTAATTTACAGAAATTACGCCAGTAAAACGCAAACTATAGCTAGCTATAATTAGGCCATGTAGCTAGCTAGCTTATTCACACATTTATAGCATTTCAAAGCATCGAGGGCGCATTTTGTAATTCGCTAATTTACGTTTAACGTTATCACGTTCCCTAGTCAGCTCTAGTAAAAGTTGAGACAAGTTGGAAACTGGGACAAAAAGATAATTCAACTAACTAACGTTAGCTAACTATAATTTAACAAGCTGGCTAGAAAGAAGGCAAACCCCTCGATATACTTCAGCTGTAAATTGGTGCAATTTAGCTAGATAACAAACGTTGTTATTTTTAAAACGGTCGGAATGCACATACGGTGAACTTAATAATCGAAAGAAAACAGACAAGCTTACTTTCTCATGAAAGATGGACTCCATGTTTAATTGTCCTACTAAACGTCATACTCTGACCAAAGAATGTGATCTTACCTTCGACCCTGCTGGGTTCAGGACGAAACAGCCAATCAACTCTCAGTATTCGTTTGTTATTGTTGACACTTGCCAAATTGCCTAACTGGCTAGCTAGAGTTTTGTGATACAGATAGCTATAAACAAGAATATAAACGTCTTAGTGTACAATTCGATTCATGAATACAATCTGTGTATTATATCTAGTTAGCCTTTATTTTCATAGCAAAGTTTCAGAGGTGAAGGGTTGTCACTAGTTACCACAGTCAAAATGGCTAAATATATAGTAACATTTCATGAAAGCAACATTTGCTTTTTGGTCTTAATTTAAGGTTAAGTTTAAAAACAGATTTTAAGAATACATTTTTTTTTAAATAGGCGTGGTTTAGACATAAGTATGACTTTGTAGCTGTGGTAAGTAGTGACGACAGAGGCGAGGAAGTCACGGATAGAAAGAATACAACGTTTGTCAAATTAACGTCAAACGTTGAATGGTGTTGCATTTTTAGCGAAATCGACCCCCTTCCCTAACCTTAACCGAAGCATCCTGCTACGTTAATTATCCTAACCTGGTACAAAAAGTAACATCTCACAAAAGCTGAATCCCTTCTAGCCATGACTAGGCGAGGTCGAGGACAGTCGCAAAAATAACTCCAAAACGTCTCTCCACAGTCTCACTCTCTGGCATCAACAGTTTTACGGCAAATGGAATATGGCGGAAGGTGAAACATCGTTAAACGGACTGGAGCTCAGTAAGGTATGGTATGCTCAAAATGTAAATTCTGTAAATTACACGCGTATTTTGTCTTGATCTATCTTATATTTTACTGATGATATGGTTTTACACTATATTTGAGTTGGTTCCCGTTTTACTTGGTGGACGCTCATCTACGTACCCCTTTTCAAGTTTGCTAACCTGCTAACGTTAGCAACATTTACTAGCTGCTGTAGCTAGCTAGCTAATGTTGCAAGAATGCTATTTTGGTGGGCATTCTATCTATCTATCTATCTATCTATCTATCTATCTATCTATCTATCTATCTATCTATCTAGTTAAGATATGTCTGGTACTTTAATTATGAATTGTGTTCACACAGCTAACGTTAGTTCAGATGTTCTTGGTGGTAGTTGGGTAGCTAGCACGTTGTCACACAGCATCGGATAATCTTGGTTGTCAGGATCTGTGACTAACGTTATCTTATATAGTGTGTGTGTGTGTGTGTGTGTGTGTGTGTGTGTGTGTGTGTGTGTGTGTGGGGGGGGGACGTTAATTTGACTAGCTGTATTCTTTCTAGCCATGACCATCTTGCCTCTGTCGTCACGAGTTACCACAGGCACAAAGTCATAATTATGGCTAAACATTGCCTATTTAAAAAGTGTGTGTGTGTTTTAATTTGAGCTTGCTAGGTTAATGCTTTTTGCCAGAACACTGTATAACAAAGAGATGTTTTTATCATTCAAGAAGAAGGCTCTCGATTAGTGTGTATTTAACCCAGATGTTGCTCTTCTCCCTCTCATGTCTTGCAGAGATGGCGGGATGCTGCGGACTGCGGGGCAGAGATGCTCCGCTTCGTGGTGGAGCAGGTGCCACAGATCTACTGCCTGGAGGTGGAGTCCAACTCTCAGGAGGAGGAGGAAGTGGTGCAGAGCCGTCTTCTGCAGCCACTGGAGTGTTTCCTGTTTGGGGAGGACCCTCAGGCCGGCCTGGAGAAGCTCCAGCAGGGCAGTGCCTCCTCACAGCTTTGTGGACGTGTCTTCAAGGAGGGGGAGACGGTCTACTCCTGCAGGTCAGAACCAGCTTACTAATTGTCATGCATCAATGCTCATTAAGACACCTGCTTATCAGACAGAGGTTTCATAACTTCTGAACCAACTCAGTCAGTAGTTGTAAGAAACAGAAATATTTCTGTTTCTCTGTCAAGAAACAGAAATATGAAGAATCTGTTGACCATATGAACGTACTGTAAGGTGATGACTTTTTTAGTAACCCGATTAGATATAAGCTCTGAAGGTGAGTTATTTAAAAAAAATATATAATAATAATTCTCCCCCTCTTAACTCGACTAGTAATGTGGTTCAAAGATCTATGTAAATATATCAAAATAGTTACTTAGAATTGATTTGCAAAAGCTGCAGTTCTATTATTACCTAATTGGCCTACCTTTTGGTCACCTCACACACTACAACACTACAGTACTTAGCCTAACTGGCTCTAATTAATAGTTAAGTTAATTCTGTATCAGATTTGAATGTGTGACTGCGTGTTTTCGAGCCAACTTTTGAGATGTGTGTGATCAAATTACGACTCTAACCTCCTGTGGGCCTGATTACAGGGACTGTGCGATAGATCCCACATGCGTACTGTGCATGGACTGCTTCCAGGACAGTGTGCACAAGGGCCATCGTTATAAAGTAGGTTCCCATTTAAAAAAAAATTGGGATGGTTTTAGTGTTTAACATAAGTGTTGATAACATCTCGTGAAATCTCACCTGCTGTCTGTGTCCATTACTGATCCTCGATGTTGTGTGATTCTTATAGATGCACGCTTCATCTGGAGGGGGGTTCTGTGACTGTGGGGATCTGGAGGCCTGGAAGACTGGGCCCTGCTGCTCCAAACACGACCCAGGGGCTCCCACTGCCATGGAAACGGTGCGTTTCATAACAGCCGGAAGAGAGAGAGGGGGGGGCACATTTTATTTTTCCATTCTGTGTTGATGACCTCAGTGTGCTCCTTTTCCTGTCTTGAGTTGGAGAATGCACTTTTGGCCTTCAACAAGAAAGTGTCTGGGAAAATGACACTTGGTCAGCCTCCATCACAAAACAAATTAGTGCTGGAATGACAGAGGGAGGGTGGTTGCAGAGCGGCCTTATGGAAAATAAGGGGATGAGATAAAGGCAGTCTACTGACGTTCTATTTAATTTGGTCCACTTATGTTATATTATTATCCATCAACAATGTTTCCATATCAACGTGGAATGGTTTTTGCTGATAGTCTTGATAAGAAACAATTATAAATAGGCCTAAATGGAGGGGCATTCAAGTCATTGAACAGTGTGGTGAACAGTCATGAAACAAAAGTGGTTGAGTACTGATTACTTACCCAGCCCAGGTTTGTCTGGCTTTCCTTACCCAGTGTGTTGAGATGACTGGGCCTTCCTCTGATAAGATCAGGAGCGGTGAGCAAACACAAAGGCCCATGTGGCTCATTGCCTCTTTCCGTAAACAGCAGGTGCCTCTTGTAGGCTGGCCGCTGCCCTGTAGGCTGCTTTTTAGTGACACATCACAACACTGTCTGGGTTTCAATCAAGGAAGCTCTCAGGCGGGTCATTTCTCAGACCTAATGTCTAGTGATAGATTACATCCCCTATTTTGACATGGTAGTGTGACATGGTGTCTAGAATAGATAAACAGACAAACTGACTGTAGCTCTACCTATGTGTTATTTTACCTATGTGTCGAATAACGTTTGTGTTCTTTTTGATAGTCTGTACACTTCTGATTGTAGTCTTACAGTGCATTTGGAAAGTATTCAGACCCCTTGACTTTTTCCCACATTTTGTTACGTTACAGGCTTGTTCTAAAATTGATTCATCATTTTTTCCCCCTCATCAATCTACACACAATACCCCATAATGGCAAAGCAAAAATATATAAAACAAATATTACTGAAATATTACATTTACATAAGTATTCAGATCCTTTACTCAGTACTTTCTTGAAGCACTTTTGGCAGTGATTACAGCCTCAAGACTTCTTGGGGGTCAGGGTAGAGAACATCACTTCTAAAATGAGATCATATGAATTAATACATACTGTGCTAACTGAACACAAAACCAAATGAAACCAATATTTTCTAACATTGTTCCACATATGATTATTACACCTACATATGAAACATCATTCATTTTTAACATAATATAGTGTGCTATAAGCACAGCACTTATTCATTTAATAACATTAGTTCTGATTTCTTATTTTACTATTGAGTTATTAAATAACCTCAGTGAATTATTTATTCAGGCAGCCATAGACTGCAGATGGATTAGGAAGCGTATGATTGTATAAGTAGGCTCAATCATTATTATAATTTAAATATAAGTCAGTGCCTTAACATGTAACACACAGCCTAGTGTCGGATTACGGATGGTCCTGAATGAATCATGAATAATGAGGAAAGTTGCAGAAGCACAAATATCATACCCCCAAGACATGCTAACCTCTCACCATCACAAAACATAGTATATTCTTATTTACAATAAAAGTGACTCAAATGACTCTACATTATTTACCATTAATGTATATTAGGCACACAATCTGAAACACAACCAAAACAAACAGCAAATGCATCCAACAAGTTTGTCGAGTCACAGGCTTGATGTAATCATTGTGTGCTAGGAATATGGAACCAATTACTAAACCTTTGACTACTTTAATACACAAGTGAATTTGTCCCAATAATTTTGGTCCCCTAAAATGGGGGGGACTATGTACAAAAAGTGCTGTAATTTCTAAACGGTTCACCCGATATGGATGGAAAATACCCTTCAAGCTGACGGTCTGCACTTTAACCTCATAGTCATTTGTATCATTTCAAATCCAAAGTGCTAGAGTACAGAGCCAAAACAACAGAAAATGTCACTGTTCCAATTAGGGCAGTCCGACTGAAAGTCGTCTGTTCTTAAGCAAGTGTTTTTTAAACATGCATTTTTCCATGTACAGTACCAGTCAAAAGTTTGGACACACCTACTCATTCAAGTGTTTTTCTTAGTAAAAATGATTTTCTTCATTGTAGAATAGTAGTGAATATATCAAAACTATGAAACAACACATAAGGAATCATGTACTAACCAAAAAAGTGTTTAACAAATCAAAATATATTTTAGATTCTTAAAAGTAGCCATCCTTTGCCTTTGACAGCTTTGCACACTCTTGGCATTCTCTCAACAAGCATCACCTGGAATGCTTTTTCAGCATAAGGTGAGCACTTGTTGGCTGTGGTCCAACTCATCCCAAACCATCTCAATTGGTTTGAGGTCGGGTGATTGTGGAGGCAAGGTCATCTGATGCAGCACCATCACTCTCCTTCTTGATCAAATAGTACCTTACACATCCTGGAGGTGTGTTGTGGGTCATTGTCCTGTTAAAAAACAAATGATAGTCCCACTAAGCGCAAACCAGATGGGATGGCATATCGCTACAGAATACTGTGATAGCCACGCTGGTTGTGTGTCTTGAATTCTAAATAATCACAGACGGTGTCACCAGCAAAGCAGCCCCACACCATCACACCTCCTCCTCCATACTTCACGTTGGGAACCACACATGCAGAGATCATCTGTTCACCTACTTTGCGTCTCACAAAGACACAGCGGTTGTAACCAAACATGAAATTTGGACTCATCAGACCAAAGGACATATTTCCACCGGTCTAATGTCCATAGCTTGTATTTCTTGGCCCAAGCAAGTTTCTTCTTCATGTTTGTGTCCTTTAGTAGTGGTTTCATTGCAGCAATTCGACCATAAAGGCCTGATACACAGTCTCCCCTGAACAGTTAATGTTAATGTGTCTGTTACTTGAACTCTGAAGCATTTATTTGTGCTGCAATTTCTGAGGCTGGTAACTCATGAACTTATCCTCTGCAGCAGAGGTAACTCTGGGTCTTCCTTTCCTGTGGCGGTCCTCACGAGAGCTGCTCAACTACAACAATCTCAGTCGACCAACAGGCTAATGACCAAACAATTGACCAGTCGACTAATTGGGGTCAGCCCTAGTCCCAATACTTTTGTATCTCCTGTCCAGCTTGTTTATCAAATTACATTTTATTGAGCACATACTTGTTTTTAGCAGATGTTATTGCAGGTTTAGTGAAATTCTTGTGCTTCTAGTTCCGACAGTGCAGCAATATCTAATAAGTAATATCTAACAATTTCACAACAAATGCCTAATACACACAAATCTAAGTAAAGGAATGGAATTAAGAATATATGGATGAGCAATGTCAGAGTGGCATAAACTAAGATACTGTAGATGGTATAGAATTAAGCAATAAGGCACGAGGGGATGTGGTATTTGGCCAATATACCACGGCTAAGGGCTGTTCTTAGGCACGATGCATCGCGGAGTGCCTGGACACAGCCCTTAGCTGTGTTATATTGGCCATATACCACAAATCCCCAAGGTGACTTATTGCTATTATAAACGGGTTAACAACGTAATTAGATCCATAAAATAAATGTTTTGTCATACACGTGGTATACGGTCTGATATACCACGGCTGTCAGCCAATCAGCATTCAGGGTTCGAACCACCCAATTTATTATACAGTATGTACAGTGCCTTGCGAAAGTATTCGGCCCCCTTAAACTTTGCGACCTTTTGCCACATTTCAGGCTTCAAACATAAAGATATAAAACTGTATTTTTTTGTGAAGAATCAACAACAAGTGGGACACAATCATGAAGTGGAACAACATTTATTGGATATTTCAAACTTTTAACAAATCAAAAACTGAAAAATTGGGCGTGCAAAATTATTCAGCCCCTTTACTTTCAGTGCAGCAAACTCTCTCCAGAAGTTCAGTGAGGATCTCTGAATGATCCAATGTTGACCTAAATGACTAATGATGATAAATACAATCCACCTGTGTGTAATCAAGTCTCCGTATAAATGCACCTGCACTGTGATAGTCTCAGAGGTCCGTTAAAAGCGCAGAGAGCATGATGAAGAACAAGGAACACACCAGGCAGGTCCGAGATACTGTTGTGAAGAAGTTTAAAGCCGGATTTGGATACAAAAAGATTTCCCAAGCTTTAAACATCCCAAGGAGCACTGTGCAAGCGATAATATTGAAATGGAAGGAGTATCAGACCACTGCAAATCTACCAAGACCTGGCCGTCCCTCTAAACTTTCAGCTCATACAAGGAGAAGACTGATCAGAGATGCAGCCAAGAGGCCCATGATCACTCTGGGTGAACTGCAGAGATCTACAGCTGAGGTGGGACACTCTGTCCATAGGACAACAATCAGTCGTATATTGCACAAATCTGGCCTTTATGGAAGAGTGGCAAGAAGAAAGACATTTCTTAAAGATATCCATAAAAAGTGTCGTTTAAAGTTTGCCACAAGCCACCTGGGAGACACACCAAACATGTGGAAGAAGGTGCTCTGGTCAGATGAAACCAAAATTGAACTTTTTGGCAACAATGCAAAACGTTATGTTTGGCGTAAAAGCAACACAGCTCATCACCCTGAACACACCATCCCCACTGTCAAACATGGTGGTGGCAGCATCATGGTTTGGGCCTGCTTTTCTTCAGCAGGGACAGGGAAGATGGTTAAAATTGATGGGAAGATGGATAGAGCCAAATACAGGACCATTCTGGAAGAAAACCTGATGGAGTCTGCAAAAGACCTGAGACTGGGACGGAGATTTGTCTTCCAACAAGACAATGATCCAAAACATAAAGCAAAATCTACAATGGAAGGGTTCAAAAATAAACATATCCAGGTGTTAGAATGGCCAAGTCAAAGTCCAGACCTGAATCCAATCGAGAATCTGTGGAAAGAACTGAAAACTGCTGTTCACAAATGCTCTCCATCCAACCTCATTGAGCTCGAGCTGTTTTGCAAGGAGGAATGGGAAAAAATTTCAGTCTCTCGATGTGCAAAACTGATAGAGACATACCCCAAGCGACTTACAGCTGTAATCGCAGCAAAAGGTGGCGCTACAAAGTATTAACTTTAAGGGGGCGGAATAATTTTGCACGCCCAATTTTTCAGTTTTTGATTTGTTAAAAAAGTTTGAAATATCCAATAAATGTCGTTCCACTTCATGATTGTGTCCCACTTGTTGTTGATTCTTCACAAAAAAATACAGTTTTATATCTTTATGTTTGAAGCCTGAAATGTGGCAAAAGGTCGCAAAGTTCAAGGGGGGCGAATACTTTCGCAAGGCACTGTACATATGAGATGAGTGATGCAAGATATGTAAACATTTATTACAGTGACTATAGTGTTCCATTTATTAAAGTGGCCAATGATTTCAAGTCTGTGTACCTAGGCAGCAGCCTCTCTGTACTAGTGATGGCTATTTAAGTCTGATGTCCTTAAGATGGAAGCTGTTTTTCATTCTCTGGGTCCCAGCTTTGATGCAGCTGTACTGACCTCGCCTTCTGGATGATAGCGGGGTGAACAGGCAGTGGCTCGGCTCGGGTGGTTGCTGTCCTTGATGATCTTTTTGGCCATATTGTGACATCGGGTGCTGTAGATGTCCTGGAGGGCAGGTAGTTTGCCCCCGGTGATGCGTTGTGCAGACCACACCACCCTCTGGAGAACCCTGCGGTTGTGGGCGGTGCAATTGCCGTACCAGGCAGTGATACAGCCCGACAGAATGCTCTCAATTGTGCATCTGTAAAAGTTTGAGGGTTTTAGTTGACAAGCCAAATGAGCAATGTTTATAATGTTCTCGAAGCCGTCTTTCATGACTATATAAATAGGAATCATATCTTTGTTTGTGATAGGTGATTTCTATGTGTAGGTGGGATGTTAAACTTAATGCATCAGCAGTCAATGCCTGCTTAACATTGGTGGCTGAGAGGCTTTTCTGCTGTCAGTTAATTAACATTTTAAAAAACATGTCACCATGCAATTGTCATAAAGTAGGGAATGGTTCTTCAAATTATTCAATAAATGTGTGGTGTTGTCACCACAACACTTGTATTTGGTTGACATCGGTTTGCCTGTAGCTGAAATGCTGCCATACCACTGAAGATGCTTTGTCACCAAATCGGTGGTCTCGTTGGCACTAGCAGCACTCATGTTTCTGACACAATGTGAAGCCCTTTCCAGCATCTAACTGCGTGCTCTAAGCGGGGAAGCTTGTGATTGGCAAGTGAGTGCATGCCATGCAGAGTGCCCGCTTGTTATTGGTCAGCATCCTCTGTGCACGTAGAGCTTGAATGAGGCTAGCGCATTTGGAGGAGGTACCATAGTTTTAGTTTTTTTTTGTATTAACGTAGTATCAAAGAAAGGAGATAATCGCAGTCTCTTGTGATATGGGTATCGCATTTTCGATCTCAATTTGATTAAATCGTGCAGCCCTAACGTCTCTATTTCGAAACGGTCTATCGTCCAAACCTAGTCTATGCCATATTATGTAGTGTACAGTTTAGATGTTAGTCTTGTCTTCCTCTTTTGTTAAGAGATTAGTCAATTTGGCAGTACGTCCAACCAGAGTTGTAGGTAATGGCGGACTGAAGATGGCAGACTGAACGTAGTTATGTAGAGCACCTCAAGATGAAAACGTAATATTCCATATCGGTAAATTAGATTAAATATTAGCACTACACAATCTGGTGGGTGATAAACTTCAATCTGGATAACAAAACAAATCTTAAGACTAGAGAAATTTATTGACAAATATTATGAAAACAAGCAACACCTAAACATGATGGAGAGTAAGATAGGTTCCCCTATTTCAAAATGAAAACCTGACCCTTCTACAGACACAGACAATTTAATATTTTCACCCCCGGGAATGGTAGTCGAAACCGATTTGTTAAATTCAATAAATGACAAACTGGGTATACTTGAATTAGTCAATAAGGATATAAAAGAGTTGAAGTCGAGCCTCGAGATGAGTGATGAAAAAGCTGCGACATTGGACAAACTAAAAGGGACAGTCAATAAGATTGAAATCGAAGTGAATGAACTTAAAAAGGAGAACACCATTCTGAGAGAAGCCTTACTTGACCTACAGACTAGATCCATGAGAGAGAATCTCGTACTTACAGGTAACCAAGAGAGAAAATGAGAAGTTCCTGAATCTGTAGTTTGAGTTCCTCCTTAGAGAGCTTCAGATTCCACACGAAGCTATCGGGCAAAATCCAACTCGAATGTGTACACCGCTTCGGACAGAGCGGGCAGAGGTATGAATGCCCAATCGTTGCCAAATTTGCTTCTTTTAAAGCTAAAATAATGGTTAAAAGACTTGCTGGGACCAAAATTGGCATGAATGACCAGTTCCCGAAGGAAATTGCAGAATGGCGTATCCAATTTTCAAGGAAAATAGATTAAAAGGGAAACCAGTAGCTCTCATCATCGATAAACTACATATTGATAACCAGTTGTTCAGAGACACAAAGACTACTCCGTGTCTATTTTTTTTCAATGACGAAGTTCTTATAGATGAGGAAAATAATGAAACACAATTCTAGCCTGGTTATGGATTGTAATAATACAAAAACAAATATAGCTTTTTTATATTTCTTCAAATAGAACTAATTGGAACACAAAAGCATGCGTGGCAGGTTTGGTCCTGCAAAGCCAAAGCCCCCTAAAGGGAGAGCATTCTATACAAGGAAATTCTCAAAGCTGCTTATGAGAACCTTGACGACCTTGTACCTAGCCAGTGGGGATTCCGGTGGGGTGCCCCCACCCAGGCAATGGCAGTGCTGGCTTTCACTAGCTGCAGTAACCCATGGGAGGGGGTCACACTCGGACATTCAGAGAGGGGTATATTATTTTGGCCCTGGTTGCACAAAATCAAAAGTCTGACTGCATGGAGATACTTGGGAATATGGTCAATGTTGTGGGTCTTTCAGGGAAAAGGGGTACATTTGACCTCCCATCATCCTAGACATGACAATGGTTAATAAAATCTCCCCATTTCTGCCCATTTTGTTTTGCACAGTCTTGCAGGCCTTCTCATACAGCTGCAACTCTATATGCAGTCGTAAATCAATACCTTTCTTGAGTTGGGCTCTGGGATGGTGCAACTGTTGAGAATGTGACCCTATGATTATGTGGGGTAAAGGTTTGAGTGTGTATGTGCGTATCCCACAACTGTTGCGAAGGAGTTAAAAGATGTTAGGGACAATATAGGATGATTCACAATAATTGTTTGCTAATGTAATAATTGCTTGCAATATTGTAATTTTGATAATGGTGAGACTGGTGAGAGGTAAAATCCTTTGCATAAATTGCCTACATCATTGATGTTTACAGAGAAAGTCGGCCCGAGAATTGAACACTGTGGCACACCCATAGAGACTGCCAGAGGTACGGACAACAGGCCCTCCGATTTGACACACTGAACTCTGTCTGAGAAGTAGTTGGTGAACCAGGCGAGGCATTCATTTAGGAAACCAAGGCTGTTGAGTTTGCCGCTTAGAATGTGGTGATTGACAGAGTCGAAAGCCTTGGCCAGGTCGATGAATACAGCTGCACAGTATTGTCTCTTATCAATGGGGGTTGTGATATCGTTTAGGACCATGAGCATGGCAGAGGTGCACCCATGACCAACTCGGAAACCAGATTGCATAGCGGAGATGGTACGGTGGGATTCGAAATGGTCGGTGATCTGTTTGTTAACTTGGCTTTCGAAGACCTTAGAAAGGCAGGGTAGGATAGATATAGGTCTGTAGCAGTTTGGGTCTAGAATGTCTCCCCCTTTGAAGAGGGGGATGACCGCGGCAGCTTTCCAATCTTGGGGGATCTCAGACGATACGAAAGAGAGGTGGAACAGGCTAGTAATAGGGGTTGCAACAATTTCGGCTGATAATTTTAGAAAGAGAGGGTCCAGATTGTCTAGCCCGGCTGATTTGTAGGGTTCCTGATTTTGCAGCTCTTTCAGAACATCAGCCATCTGGATTTGAGTGAAGGAGAAATGGGGGAGGCTTGGACAAGTTGCTGTGGGGGGTGCAGGACTGTTGACTGAGGTAGGGTTAACCAGGTGGAAAGCATGGCCAGCTGTAGAAAAATGCTTATTGAAATTCTCAATTATTGTGGATTTATCGTTGGTGACAGTGTTTCCTAGCCTCAGTGCAGTGGGCAGCTGGGAGGAGGTGCTCTTATTCTCCATGGACTTTAGTGTCTCAAAACGTTCTGGAGTTTGTGCTACAGGATGCAAATTTCTGTTTGAAAAAGCTAGCCTTTGCTTTCCTAACTGCCTGTGTATATTGGTTCCTAACTTCCCTGAAAAGTTGCATATTGCGGGGGCTGTTCGATGCTAATGCAGTACGCCACAGGATGTTTTTGTGCTGGTCAAGGGCAGTCAGGTCTGGAGTGAACCAGTGCCTATATCTGTTCCTGGTTCTACATTTTAAAAGGGCATGCTTATTTAAGTTTGTGAGGAAAGCACTTTTAAAGAATTACCAGGCATCCTCTGCTGACGGAATGAGCTCAATGTCCTTCCAGGATACCCGGGCCAGGTCGATTATAGAAAGGCCTGCTCGCTGAAGTGTTTTAGGGAGCGTTTGACAGGGATGAGGGGTGGTCGTTTGACCGCAGACCCGTTACGGATGCAGGCAATGAGGCAGTGATCGCTGAGATCCTGGTTGAAGACAGCAGAGGTGTATTTGGAGGGCAGGTTGGTTAGGATGATATCTATGAGGGTGCCCGTGTTTACGGATTTGGGGTTGTACCTGGTAGGTTCATTGATAGTTTGTGTGAGATTGGTGTTAAGCATGTCCCAGTTTAGGTCACCTAACAGCACGAGCTCTGAAATCAATTCACATATGGTGTCCAGGGCACAGCTGGGGGCAAAAGGTGGTCTATAGCAAGCGGCAACGGTGAGAGACTTGTTTCTGGAAAGGTGGATTTTTAAAAGTAGGAGCTCAGATTGTTTGGGCAAAGACCTGGATAGTAAGACGGAGCTCTGAAGGCTATCTCTGTAGTAGTTCTATCTTGTCGGAAATTTCAGGGTTTTTGGTGGTCTTCCTAAGCCAGGATTCAGACACAGCTAGGACATATAAAGATCCAGTCCATTTAATAATTGGAGGCCTCTTACACTTCAGTGTTGTGATTCAATAATCCTAGCAAGATGCTTGGCGCATAGAATTAAAAAAGTATTGTCAGATATTATTAATCCAAATCAGACAGGTTTTTTACATGGACGATACATTGGAGATAATACACTGCTCAAAAAAATAAAGGGAACACTTAAACAACACAATGTAACTCCAAGTCAATCACTCTTCTGTGAAATCAAACTGTCCACTTAGGAAGCAACACTGGTTGACAATACATTTCACATGCTGTTGTGCAAATGGAATAGACAACAGGTGGAAATGATAGGCAATTAGCCAGACACCCCCAATAAAGGAGTGGTTCTGCAGGTGGTGACCAGACCACTTCTCAGTTCCTATGCTTCCTGGCCACACAGCTCATCTAGGATGGCACATCAATGCGAGCTGTGGCAAGAAGGTTTGCTGTGTCTGTCAGCGTAGTGTCCAGAGCATGGTGGTGCTACCAGGAGACAGGCCAGTACATCAGGAGACGTGGAGGAGGCCGTAGGAGGGCAACAACGCAGCAGCAGGACCGCTACCTTCGCCTTTGTGCAAGGAGGAGCTGGAGGAGCACTGCCAGAGCCCTGCAAAATGACCTCCAGCAGGCCACAAATGTGCATGTGTCTGCTCAAACGGTCAGAAACAGACTCCATGAGGGTGGTATGAGGGCCCGACGTCCACAGGTGGGGGTTGTGCTTACAGCCCAACACCGTGCAGCATGTTTGGCATTTGCCAGAGAACACAAAGATTGGCAAATGTGCTCTTCACAGATGAAAGCAGGTTCACACTGAGCACATGTGACAGACTTGACAGTCTGGAGACGCCGTGGAGAACGTTCTGCTGCCTGAACATCCTCCAGCATGACCGGTTTGGTGGTGGGTCAGTCATGGTGTGGGGTGGCATTTCTTTGGGGGGTCGCACAGCCCTCCATGTGCTCGCCAGAGGTAGCTGACTGCCATTAGCTACCGAGATGAGATCCCCAGACCCCTTGTGAGACCATATGCTGGTGCGGTTGGCCCTGGGTTCCTCCTAATGCAAGACAATGCTAGACCTCATGTGGCTGGAGTGTGTCAGCAGTTCCTGCAAGAGGAAGGCATTGATGCTATGGACCGCACGTTCCCCAGACCTTATTCCAATTGAGCACATCTGGGACATCATGTCTCGCTCCATCCACCAACGCCAGGTTGCACCCCAGACTGTCCAGGAGTTGGCGGATGCTTTAGTCCAGGTCTGGTAGGCGATCCCTCAGGAGACCATCCGCCACCTCATCAGGAGCATGCCCAGGTGTTGTAGGGAGGTCATACAGGCACGTGGAGGCCACACACACTACTGAGCCTCATTTTTACTTGTTTTAAGGACATTACATCAAAGTTGGATCAGCCTGCAGTGTGGTTTTCCACTTTAATTTTGAGTGTGACTCCAAATCCAGACCTCCATGGGTTGATAAATACCAATTTCCATTGGTAATTTTTGTGTGATTTTGTTGTCAGCACATTCAACTATGTAAAGTATTTAATAAGAATATTTCATTCATTCAGATCTAGGATGTGTTATTTTAGTGTTCCCTTTATTTTTTTTAACAGTGTATAAGACAAGTACGGGAAACAATAGAATAGTATGAAATATCGGGGACTCCAGGCCTGGTTTTCATAGCTGATTTTGAAAAGGCTTTTGATAAAGTACGACTGGAGTTTGTATATAAATGACTAGAATATTTCAATTTTGGGGAATCTCTTTATAAAATGGGTTAAAGTTATGTATAGTACATTTACATTTACATTTAAGTCATTTAGCAGACGCTCTTATCCAGAGCGACTTACAAATTGGTGCGTTCACCTTAAGACATCCAGTGGAACAGCCACTTTACAATAGTGCATCTAAATCTTTAAGGGGGTGAGAAGGATTACTTTATCCTATCCTAGGTATTCCTGAAAGAGGTGGGATTTCAGGTGTCTCCGGAAGGTGGTGATTGACTCCGCTGTCCTGGCGTCGTGAGGGAGTTTGTTCCACCATTGGGGGGCCAGAGCAGCGAACAGTTTTGACTGGGCTGCGCGGGAACTGTACTTCCTCAGTGGTAGGGAGGCGAGCAGGCCGGAGGTGGATGAACGCAGTGCCCTTGTTTGGGTGTAGGGCCTGATCAGAGCCTGGAGGTACTGAGGTGCCGTTCCCCTCACAGCTCCGTAGGCAAGCACCATGGTCTTGTAGCGGATGCGAGCTTCAACTGGAAGCCAGTGGAGAGAGCGGAGGAGCGGGGTGACGTGAGAGAACTTGGGAAGGTTGAACACCAGACGGGCTGCGGCGTTCTGGATGAGTTGTAGGGGTTTAATGGCACAGGCAGGGAGCCCAGCCAACAGCGAGTTGCAGTAATCCAGACGGGAGATGACAAGTGCCTGGATTAGGACCTGCGCTGCTTCCTGTGTGAGGCAGGGTCGTACTCTGCGGATGTTGTAGAGCATGAACCTACAAGAACGGGCCACCGCCTTGATGTTAGTTGAGAACGACAGGGTGTTGTCCAGGATCACGCCAAGGTTCTTAGCGCTCTGAGAGGAGGACACAATGGAGTTGTCAACCGTGATGGCGAGATCATGGAACGGGCAGTCCTTCCCCGGGAGGAAGAGCAGCTCCGTCTTGCCGAGGTTCAGCTTGAGGTGGTGATCCGTCATCCACACTGATATGTCTGCCAGACATGCAGAGATGCGATTCGCCACCTGGTCATCAGAAGGGGGAAAGGAGAAGATTAATTGTGTGTCGTCTGCATAGCAATGATAGATAGATAGTATAGTAACCCTAGGTGTAAAATATTAAATAATGTCTACATCTCAGAAAGTTTCAAAACAAGGTTGTCCACTATCGGCATATCTATTTATTATTGCCATCGAAATGTTAGCTGTTAAAATTAGATTCAACAATAATATTAAGGATTAGAAATCTGTGGCTTAAAAACTGAGGTGTCATTGTACACTGATGATTCATGTTTTCTTTTAAAACCACAATTAGAATCTCTCCACAGCCTCATAGAGGATCTAGATACTTTTGCTATCCTCTCTGGATTAAAACCAGATTATGATAAAATATTACGTTTTGGATCACAAAAAAAATGCACATTTTACATTACCGTGTAGTTTACCAATTAAATGGTCTGATGGAGATGTGGACAAACTCGGTATACAAATCCCAAAAGAAAGAAATGAGCTCTCTCCAATACATTTTTATAAAATAGATAAGATCTTGCTACCATGGAAAGGAAAATACCTGTCTATTTGTGGAAAAAATCACCCTGATTAAATAGTTAATCATATCACAGTTTACTTATTTGCTTATGGTTTTGCCTATACCTAGTGACCTGCCTTTTAAATTATGTATGTGAACAAAAAATATTCAATTTTATTTGGAATGGCAAGCCAGACAAAATTTAAAAGGGCCTATTTTTATAACAAATGTGAATTCGGAGTGCAAAAATGATTAAATATTAAAGCATTAGACCTGTCACTAAAGAAATCAGTCATACAAAAGTTGAACTTAAATCCAAACTGGTTCTCTGGTAAATTGGTAGGAATGTCTCATCCTATGTTCAAGAATGGCCTTTTCCCCTCTATTCAGATTACAACTGCTCACTTTCGGTTGTTTGAAAAGGAAATAATCTCCCAAATATTGTTATAAATTTTTTTAAAAAGCCTTAGAAAGTGATTTGCAATTTCAGTTTAATCCACCTGAAAAGACTAATACAACAAATATTGTGGTTAAACTCAAATATACTAATTGATGAAAAAAAAACATATTTTTTAAAGAAATGTAAATATAAAAAAAGGTATAATTTTAGTGAATGATATCATAAATAGGACTGGTGGAATTATGTCATACATGCAGCTAACACAGACATATGGAAATGTCTGCTCTACCCAAATTACAACCTACTAATAGCAGCATTACCACAAAAATGGAAGAGGCAAGTAGAAGGGGGGGAAAGTAAGGAACTTCTACGTCGGCCCTGAATTAAAGAACATGAATGGTTAAAAAAAGTGTGATAAATAAAAGCATATACCAATTTAATCTTAAGGACTAAAAAATGGACAGCTGTGCCATATAAATTGTGAAATAGTTGTGTAGATGTTTTCGATGTGCCATGGAATGGGTACATGGTTTGTGAATTGATACGCAAAACAATGCCCGATTCAAAACTTCTAATTTTTCAATTTCAATTACTATACATAATTCTTGCAACCAATAGAATGTTATATATATGGGGGATATAATCTTCCCAGCTCTGCAGATTTTGCTGTGAGGAGGCAGAGTCACTAGATAATTTATTTTGGTATTGTCTATATGTAGCTCGTTTTTGGTCACAGGTCCAGGAATGGCTGAAGAATTGCAACATTTGCCTAGAACTAATGCCACAGACAGCAATACTGGGTGATTTGAAAAGCCATAGTCAATCAATAATATAATCATTATTTTAGCAAAAAAAAATGTTTTACAATCTGTAGAAGTTTGAGAATAGAAAGGTTCAGTGCTTTTGTGAAGCATCACAGCACAGTTGAAACATATATGGCAAATAAAAATCCTAAATGGATGGTGTTAAGCCCTAGATGGGAGGGGTTGAATGGAGCTGAAGGGTGGGAATAATAACAAGATGACCAATGTAAAACATACGGGGTCTGTAAAATGTATATAGGTTCGGAACTTTTGTGAAATAGCACAGTTACAAATAGAAATCAAACTGGATGGACATCAGAAATAGAGGAAGGACTAAAAACAAACAAAATATAACTGTTGTAAAATAGATTGTAAGATGTGTATATGTATAAACTGAAGGTAGAAGCCGAAGTGTTATTGTTTATTAGTTTACTCCGATTGGGGGAAGGGTGGTAGGGTTTGCCGAGAATAATAAAGGTATATTCTATTAAAAAAAAGTATATGTGCATATGTTATATGGATATATATATTTACCAAAAAAAGATATGGGAATATTAAGCTGATCCACCAAAAAAATAAAATAAAGAGATTATGTGAAGAAAAACAATGAGCTCTGTCTCATTTGAGTTTTCTAAATAACTTTTGTTGATTTAGTTAGTTTATACATTTGTATATGTCTGAACTGTCTTAATTATGCATGTGTAGGGTCCTATAAAGTCTGCGATGTGGACGGAATCACAGAATCCAGACATTATAACAACGTTCAACAATATAAATAAATACATTGAACTTAGTAGGAAATCCACTAAATATATTGAATTTATTAGTAAATGATTTCATTTGCCCAAGATTATGATAAGACATGAACAAAATCAAATGCACAAGTGATTCATATTGTCATGGAAATTACCACCAGGGACACCTGAAGTCAATATTAAATGAATATTTTTTTTATTATTGACAAGCTGGAGAGGTTCCAACAAATGTAATGCACCAAGACAGACAAGTTATATTTACATTATTAATTATACATATTATTTCATTAACGTTTGGTTCATGCATGTGACCGACCAATACCTCACAAGGCTTCATCTTTCCACTTTGTGTCGCTGTTAGTGATGATGTTAATGACAACCGTCTTCTGGTAGAGGGAAAAGTTATCAATTAAATGTTAACTACAAAGTAGTCTATGCCTACCTAACATAATAATATCCACTATATATACAAAGTATGTGGACACCCCTTCAAATTAGTGGATTCGGCTATTTCATCCACACCCGTTGCTGACGGGTGTATAAAATCGAGCATACAGCCATTCATTTTCCATAGACAAACATTGGTAGTAGAATGGCCTGTACTGAAGAGCTCAGTGACTTTTAACATGGCATCCTTCAACAAGTAATTTCATGACCTCAGCTCCACCGAACACCTTTGGGATGAATTGGAACGCTGACTGCAAGCCAGGCCTAATCGCCCAACATTGGTGTCCGACCTCACTAATGCTCTTGTGGCTGAATGGAAGCAAGTCCCTGCAGCAATGTTTCAACATCTAGTGGAAAGCCTACTTTTGGTCATATAGTGTATCGTGATTATTTGCTTCAATCCAGTGGGGATTTGTTTAGCAAACTCTGTAACCACTTGTCTGCTACAGAAAGACCGATAACCAAGCAAGTCTCTTGCTGGTATGCACTTCAATTAAAGGTTATGTACACCCAACATTTCTTAGATTTTTGCCAGACCTCCAAATGTTGTCTCCTGATGTAGTTTAAGCATGGTTGTGGACTTAGAACATCCAATTGTTGTTTTTCTATTTAAAAACTGATTTTGAGAGTAAAAATCTAAACGAAATGAAATCTGAAACCTAAGAAAACAAAATGGAGAACATTTAAACAGATTTTATAGGGCCCTTACATGTGCAAGACATGATTGTGTATATCAGATGGCACCATACCATAGGGCGGCAGCTAGCCTAGCAGGTAAGAGCGTTGGGCCAGTAACTGAAAGGTTGCTGGTTTGAATCCCCGAGCCGACTAGGTGAAAAATCTGTCTCTTCCCTTGATCAAGGCACATAACCCTGATTGCTGCTGTAAGTCACTCGGGTTAAGAGCGTCTGCTAAATGACTGAAATGTAAAAATGTGTGTGACTGATACTTTTTTGTCTCTGTAGGATGAGTGTGTGTTAGAGCCTGGTTTACGTGAGCGTGCCCAGAAGCTCTTCCAGGTTCTCCTGCGCTACGCTACAGATCTGCTGGTGTGGGAGGAGAGCTATGAGCTAGCAGCAGACCTGCAGCCCAGGTACTAGCCTATTTCTAATGATAACCATAGCACTAAAATGATCCACATTACACCAGTAGTTTTAAATCCAGAATGACATTCAATGTGATTTGTCACAGGGTGAAGGAGGACACATACTACTGTGTACTGTACAACGATGAGCACCACTCATATGATCATGTGATCTACACCCTGCAGCGCTCTGTTCAGTGTGACCACAGTGAGGCACATACTCACACAGCCCTCATCGACAAAGAGGTACTGTCTGCAGGCGTTCTCTGCCATCTGGCATTCTTCATTACTTTCTTTCATTTAAAGCATCTAGATATGTCAATAAAGGGGGAAAAACGGAAAACAAATGTCTTCTGCTGCAATGTTGAACTCTCGTTGTTATTATAGCTATGCACTTGAAATTGATCATTCTGTTTTGAATGCAGGGTCGCCGGGCAGTGAAGCGAGGGAAGCTCCGGTCTTGCCAACAAGCTAAGGACCTCATCAGGGTAAATCAAACTGCAAAAGGCAAATTTTGCCATAGAACTTAATCACCTTCAGTGTTCTGAGTCAGACATCTTACCCCTCCTAAATGCTGTGTTGTTGTAGTCCTACGTTGGACTACATCTCCCTGCAGCCACTGACCTCTAACCCATGCTGTATTCTGTGTGGTGCTTTTAGTCCCACTCGGAGCACATCTCCCTGCAGCCCCTGCGTGTGGAGATCCTCCACTCTGCAGTCATGGCCCACCAGAGCTTTGCCATGCGACTGGGCACCTGGTTTCAGCAGATCATCGGCTACTCAGTGGGGTTCAGGCAGGTGTTCTGCCAGGTGGCTCTGGAGCCCAGCTCCGAGGGTGACCAGCCCAGCCTCATCAGCCGACTCATGCTGCACGACTCCAGGCTATACAAAGGCAAGAAGACCTTGATCCATACTTCATTCTTTCTCTACATTAAGATGCACCTCTGTTTTGCCTCCAGTCCATCACATTCAAGCCCATTCTCTTCTTTCCACCAGGAGCCCGCAAGTTCATTCATGAGTTGATCTTCTGTAGCCTGCTGATGGAGACTGAGTACAAGAGGCGCTTTGCTATTGAGTTCACCAAGGTATGTCAGAAGTCAGTAGTACACTGATATGTTTCAAATAAATGCAACCTTTACATTACAATTATGTGGCTAACCTATACTGTACGTCCCACCCTTTTGCCCTCACTGTCTTTCAGCATTACAAACAACTGCAGAAGGACTACACACTTGATGACCATGAGAGGAGCATATCCATTACAGCTCTATCTGTGCAGATCTTCACCGTACCCACTCTGGTGAGAGCGATGGCCATCCATGTAATATAAAGTAAACATTTGCCAGGCTTAGCTCACATACTACTGTATCCTTCTCTCTCTCTGTTCAGGCCAGGCAGCTGATTGAGGAAGGGAATGTGATCAAGGTGATCGTTGACACCGTCATGGAGCTGCTGTCGGAGCACCTGGATGCCAACCATCGCTTCCACTTCCAGGGGTACAACTCAGACAAGTTCTTCCGGATCCAGGTGATCTTCCACGACCTCAGGTGGGTGTGACATACTAGTCAGCTTAATCTCTGACATTAAGGAATATGTCTCTTGCTATAGCTGCCTGATGCTTATCCGTAATATGAAAGTGTTCTACTCCACAGGTACATTCTGATCAGCAAGCCCTCTTTGTGGACTGAGGAGCTGAGGACCCAGTTCCTGGAGGGGTTCAGGGTCTTCTTGGGGCTCCTCCACTGCATGCAGGTACACTCAGTCGCTTTACACTCTGGAGTAACTGTCGGGCGGTAGGGCTTTTGTATTGACTTGCAGCCTTTGCCTTCATCATGGAATACATCAGATGGTTGTTCTCTTGGTAGGGTATGGAGGAGGTGAAGCGGCAGTTTGGTCAGCACATCGAGGTCGAGCCTGAATGGGAGGCTGGGTTTTCTATCCAGAGACAGCTACGACACATCCTCGTCATGTTCCAGGACTGGTGTTCATCTGATGTAAGTCCTCACGCAATGCTTTTAAAAATCCACAAATCCCTAAATCTCTGATAAATATGGAAAAGTGTGGAAAAGTGTATGTTCCTGTACTTGACTGGCATCTCTGCCCATGCCCCCCCCAGGAGACTGTTCTCCTCCTGTCCTTCAGGGAGTGCCACAGGGCGCTGATGCGCTGCAATAACCAACCCTTTCAAAGCGAGGCCACAGACTACTACATGTGTAAACACATCCTCCATGTCAGCCCGTACAAGGTGTCCCAGGAGCCTGTCAGCATACACCTGCCCATCTCCAGGGCGCTCGCTGGTGAGGAGAACCATACTGTAAAATATTGTGTACTATAGCTTGGAAAGTAAATACATGTGACTCTGGATGACAGCATAATGTTTGTTTCCAACATTAGGGCTGTTTTCCTAAAGAAGTAAAAAATGTTCTATATAAGTTATTGCGATACTGGTATCATCCCAGCCCTATTGGTTATGCTGTCATTCCACCTTCACAATAATGTTCTTTGGTGTATCTTCAGTTTTACAGAACCTCTAATACCAGTTCCTTATGATCCCCAGGCCTGTATGTACAGCTGTGTTATACAGGGGCAGTCAGGCGCCTTCCCGAATTCATGGATCCAGTAAGTATCTGTGACAAGTGAAAACTCACTTTAAATCTTTCCATCGGTTTTCTTGTGTTTCATCTGTCGGTAGTCAGTAAGAATCAGCGTTGTATCTGCAGACTATCTTCTTCCCACTGCTGTTGCTAAATGACAGAGATGTCTATGTGTTACAGGAGAGCTGTGACTTCACCTGGTTTGCGGAGCATCCTCTGCGCTGTGTGGTGCTGGCTGCCCAAGTTTCAGCTGAGATGTGGCGCAGGAACGGCCTCTCGCTCGTCAGCCAGGTGAAAGGCGGGATGTGATTGGCTGATGGTGTCAACTGTTGCTAAAACTGGAACTTTTCAAAGTTTTTATTTCACATTTTATGATTGCTTAAATGTCAGTGTTTCAATGTAAGATTATTTGTAATTTCCAGGTGTATTATTACCATGATGTAAAATGCAGGGATGAGATGTATGACAAGGATGTCATCATGCTACAGGTTAGTGTTTCAACAGCAACATTGTTCTGCACTCCCCTCCCTTTTTATTCTATGGAGTCTCCTGACTACCACTACATAATCGGAAGTCTCCTCTCAAAACTATTTACAGATTGCTGCTTCCAAAATGGACCCCAACCACTTCATCATGCTGATCTTGCAGAGATTTGAGCTCTTCGATGTGTTCAATGGAAGTCTCGCAAGCAAAGACCAAGTAAGAGAGACCATTGACTATTGGTTCAAATAAATAATTATTACATTTCGGAAAAATTGTAAATTAATAAAATACCAATGGTCCTGTTCAGGAACTGCTGAAACAGTGGAACCGGTTAACAGAAGAGATGCTCTACCTCCTCATCATCATTGTTGGTATGTCCCTAAGCTGCTTTCTAAATAACATATCTACTTAAGTAAATGTCTGGCGAAATCCTAATATGTAGTTAGTAAGTTGACTGTGTATAGTGACATCTCGTTGGCTAGATGATATAGCAGTTATTGATTATGTTGAGGGGTGTCTCATTCTGTATGTCATGCCCCCTGTGTCCTAGGGGAGCGGTATGTCCCAGGGATCAGTCACGTGACCAAAGAGGATGTGACTATGAGGGAGGTGATCCACCTGCTGTGTATTCAGCCCATGGCTCACAGCAGCCTGGTCAAGGGCCTGCCAGAAAACGTGAGAATGTGGACCTATACTACACCTCTTAAGGCCCACACAGACTGTACTATTTTAGCCGTCTTATACCAGGATTTTGCCGTCACGGGGAAATTCTTAGGTTGTAAACGATTGTTGGACGTCTTGGCCCGTTCAGTGTGACAGGGTCTAGGGTTCCGATTAAGTACCACTACGTGCAGTCGTAGTCTGCGACAAAGTTCTGTCAATGTCAGAAATGTTTCGCTTTTATTGTGTTTTGTGGCTGCTGTTACGAGCCGACTTCGTTGACTTGACAAATAGGAACACGGTTGACACTGAGTATGCACAGAATAATACGATTGAATGGTCAGATTCATATAATGGCTCAATTTAAACGTTTACATGCTTTGCAAGAAGAACGATTTCCCTAATAATCTTTACATGACACATGAAGTCAAGCTAACTGATGGAATTTTGAAAAATGCACAATCGCCAATCAAAGTATACGTTCTACCACAGCGGCCATGTTGTCTTTGGGAAGCATGTTTTAAGGTTTGCATGTGAACTATTTCTAAGATGCATACTTTCAGTTTTTCCGAACTCACTTCACTCGCCCATAAGAATTTCCCCCTAGTTAATACAGCCTTGAGGTCTTAATTTAAGGTTAGGTTTAGACATAATGTTAGCAGTAGGTTTAAGGTTAGGATTGGGATTAAAATCTGCCTTTAAAAGATACACTGCTCAAAAAAATAAAGGGAACACTTAAACAACACAGTGTAACTCCAAGTCAATCACACTTCTATGAAATCAAACTGTCCACTTAGGAAGCAACACTGATTGACAATAAATTTCACATGCTGTTGTGCAAATGGAATAGACAACAGGTGGAAATGATAGGCAATTAGCAAGACACCCCCAATAAAGGAGTGGTTCTGCAGGTAGTGACCACAGACCACTTCTCAGTTCCTATGCTTCCTGGCTGATGTTTTGGTCACTTTTGAATGCTGGCGGTGCTTTCACTCTAGTGGTAGCATGAGACGGAGTCTGCAACCCACACAAGTGGCTCAGGTAATGCAGCTCATCCAGGATGGCACATCAATGCGAGCTGTGGCAAGAAGGTTTGCTGTGTCTGTCAGCGTAGTGTCCAGAGCATGGAGGCGCTACCAGGAGACAGGCCAGTACATCAGAAGACGTGGAGGAGGCCGTAGGAGGGCAACAACCCAGCAGCAGGACCGCTACCTCCGCCTTTGTGCAAGGAGGAGCACTGCCAGAGCCCTGCAAAATGACCTCCAGCAGACCACAAATGTGCATGTGTCTGCTCAAACGGTCAGAAACAGACTCCATGAGGGTGGTAATGAGGGCCCGACGTCCACAGGTGGGGGTTGTGCTTACAGCCCACCACCGTGCAGGACTTTTGGCATTTGCCAGAGAACACCAAGATTGGCAAATTTGCCACTGGCGCCCTGTGCTCTTCACAGATGAAAGCAGGTTCACACTGAGCACATGTGACAGAGTCTGGAGACGCCGTGGAGAACGTTCTGCTGCCTGCAACATCCTCCAGCATGACCGGTTTGGCAGTGGGTCAGTCATGGTGTGGGGTGGCATTTCTTTGGGGGGCCGCACAGCCCTCCATGTGCTCGCCAGAGGTAGCCTGACTGCCATTAGGTACCGAGATGAGATCCCCAGACCCCTTGTGAGACCACATGCTGGTGCGGTTGGCCCTGGGTTCCTCCTAATGCAAGACAATGCTAGACCTCATGTGGCTGGAGTGTGTCAGCAGTTCCTGCAAGAGGAAGGCATTGATGCTATGGACTGGCCCGCCCGTTCCCTAGACCTGAATCCAATTGAGTACATCTTGCTCCATTGCACCACAGACTGTTCAGGAGTTGGCGGATGCTTTAGTCCAGGTCTGGGAGGAGATCCCTCTGGAGACCATCCGCCACCTCATCAGGAGCATGCCCAGGCATTGTAGGGAGGTCATTCAGGCACGTGGAGGCCACACACACTACTGAGCCTCATTTTGACTTTTTTAAGGACATTACATCAAAGTTGGATCAGCCTGTAGTGTGGTTTTCCACTTTAATTTTGAGTGTGACTCCAAATCCAGACCTCCATGGGGTGATAAATTTGATTTCCATTGGTCATTTTTGTGTGATTTTGTTGTCAGCACATTCAACTATGCAAAGAAAAAAGTATTTAATAAGAATATTTCATTCATTCAGATCTAGGATGTGTTATTTTAGTGTTCCCTTAATTTTTTTGAGCAGTATATTGTATAGGCAGGGTTTATGAAATTGTGGCTGTGTAAACTAGTGACTAGTGGCTTGAGCTACTGGTTCTGATACAGATGCAGATCAAATACATCACTGCAGTTGATGTAACCTACATCGACTGACGTAGTCTAGCAAGCCTATTGCAGAATGTAATGACTACACTTAAGAAAATGGTACAATCTGGCCAAGTTGATATCAAGATTAATAATTTGGTAACGTCGCACAGTGTGACGTAATAATCCTGAGAAAAAATAAGAAACCGGCACACTGCTCTTGCTAGTATCACTGCTTTTTAATAAGCTTTACGTATCGGCCTTCGTCAGAGCTCTTATAAAGCTTAGTAAAGAGCAGTGATACTAATAAGAGCAGTGTGCAGGTTTCTTATGTTATTCAATTGATACCATGCAACAAAGATGGCTCAGATGTGCAGGTGCCTTTCGAATTTTGAATCATATGTAATAATCCTAAAAGACTTAATCTGACGTACAGTCTGGGAAGGCCTTCAGCACTAATGCTGTTACCAATTTTATACTGCAACAATGTACTGTCTTTGTTTTGTAGGAGAGCCATGAAACTGGCCTGGAAACTGTCATTCCAAAAGTTGCCACCTTCAAGTAAGTGTAACACTAAGGTCATCTTGACCATAATAATACAAATCAAAATAATAAATAACGTTTTCAGCAGAGAATAATGTTCGACAAGCTTTTTCACTGACCTGTTGATCCTCCCATTTAGGAAGCCCGGTGTTTCTGGACACGGCTTGTATGAAGTGAAAAAGGAGTGCCTGCCCGAATTCAATCCCTTCTTTTTTCACTATTCTAAATCTCAGCATAGCAAGGTAGATGTTGGTACAGAGGCTACATACACATTTATATTTGTTTTTCCAAAGCCATTTTTCCCTTGGCTGCTGGCATTTGCTAATGCATAACCTTGTGACCCCTGAACTCTGTGCTCCAGGCAGAAGATGCTCAGAAGAAGAGAAGAACTCAGGAGGGCAGTGACAAAGGTGAGATGGAACTCATAATCATATGTTCATACAAAGGAACAGTGTTATTATGAGCCAATGCCTGTAGGTGATTCACTATTTGCTTATGATTCATCACTGTCTGTCTCTGTCCATGCCCAGCCCTGCGTCCCCCTGTCCCCCCTCCCTTTTGCCCCGCCTTCTCCAGCATAGTGCATCTGCTGTGTTGTGACATCCTCATCCACATCCTCAGACGAGTTCTGCAGAGAGCTGTGGAGGACCGGGCCACCTACTGGACAGAGGCCATGATCCAGAGGGTACCTTTCGCATGTATTTCTTGCTCTCTCTCTTTCTTTTTTATATGAACCATATTAACTGTAACTGTGTGTACCCCCCACAGTCCCTGCACCTTATAGGCCAGGGTCTGTTGGAGGAGAAGGCCCAGTTGGGAGCCAGCACTGTGGAGCAGGTCACCTTTGACTTCAGCCTCAAAGCTCGCAGTGAGTGTCCTAGAGTTACTACTTTTTGTCTTTAAATGTGTGTCTCTTGGTTTAGGGTACAGTTCATATACATTTTTTCTTGAGCCATTTTCTGTTTCTCTACTCGCTCAGCGATCGGCTCCGAGCATAGTAAATCTGTGTTCCACCTCCTGTCCAAGATGACGGCTCTTCCTTCCTTGGAAGCCCAGAAGGATATGATTAAGTGGACACTGCAGGTGGGATAACTTCATTGTCCTGTTAAGAGATTTGATTATCTTTTTTCAAATGAGATTTTAGACAGTTTACAGTACAACTTTTTGTTTAAATGATCATATTTCTCTTTCTGGTAGATGTTTGAGATGGTGAAGTGCCTTAGGGAGAAGTCCAGTCCAGCAGCCTCTATGAGTGTGGAGCAGACCAAGCCAGAAGAGGTAAAAACAGAACATGGGTCATTTTTACACCTTTGTCATGCAACATTTCTGCATTGAAGAATCCTCACCCTTTGTCTATGTCTGATTGTTTGACTCAGATCGTCCCTGACAAAGACAAAGCCGAGCGGAAGAGGAAGGCGGAGGCAGCCAAGCTCCATCGCCAGAAGATAATGGCCCAGATGTCGGCCATGCAGAAGAACTTCATTGAGTCACACAAGATGCTGTATGACAACATGCCAGAGAGTTCCCAGGGGGAGCCTGTGGCCTCCAGAGAAAGGTGAGGAGGATGTAGGGGGAGCTGTTGGCCGTGAGGGAGACGACAGAGTGTTGCCTTTCCTTTAAAGACATGCTTCGGAACTTTGGCGGCTACAAAGTATTTTTTTAAACCTCTCGCTTTGGGCTGGATGTGTCCATGTGTAATTCATACATGCATAATTACCTTCTTTCCTCAATTAGCCATGAAATCCCTAGTTTGAAAGCTACAGTTTTTCTGAAAGCTGTGTTGCGCCACTTTCCCTACATTTTCTCTCTGCCCCCTAGCAATTTGAGTTCTAGCCAATGACCTTCAGCCCCTAGCAATTTGAGTGGCAGCTAGCAAGATGCATACGCAGCAGAGCGAGAGAAAGCAATGACATGGTGCACATGTGTGACTAGTACACAGTTTTTGGTGACCACTTTTGGCTCGTGAGCGCTACGTTCAGAACTACTGGCTGAAAAGTATACAAAAGTACTGGAGAATCTCTTTAATAATATACTCTAGCTTGCCTAGTAGTACCTCAAGTTTACTGCAGGAGGGGGAGTGAATTCAAATTTGAATTGGGTTGATTGCTTGAATGAAGGTTAGTGATTTGGAGGACATCTATAACTGATTTAAATGAGTAATTGTGCTGTCATGTTTCTTCCTCCTGTCCTGTAGCTGTGCCATGGAGCTGGGAGAGTTGTGCGTGGCTGTGGGGCCTCAACGGGGCTCCACCCCGGCTGAGAGGGAGGTGCTGACCTGCATACTATGTCAGGAGGAGCAAGAGGTCCAGGCTCGCTCTCCAGCCATGGTGCTGACCGCCTGTGTCCAGAGGTCCACCGTGCTCACACAGTGCCGGGGGAAGACTCTGGCCAACAATGGTTAGTTCCCTTTTTAGGCTCCTCCATTTGATCTCGTGTTGTACACAATACACTCTGACCACTGTGATCTCTTTTTGCATTACTGTTGAAATGATTAAAGATGTTAATGTGTTGTTGTTCTGTGTGACAGAGACCATGTACCCCCTCTTCATGCCACCTGACCTGGCTGTGGGGACTCACACTGGCAGCTGTGGCCATGTCATGCACGCCACCTGCTGGCAGAAGTGAGTCACTGCAGTCACGTGTATCAATGAATCATAGGGATGATGATTCCAACATACTATCTTGGGCCTGAAGACCTAAAGATAGATTAGACTTACATCTCATTTTTTTTGTTCTGTGTGTTCTAGGTACTTTGAGGCAGTCCAGAACACCACTCGGAACCGGCTCCATGCTGAGCTCATCATTGACCTGGAGAACGGGGAGTACATGTGCCCGCTCTGCAAGTCCCTGTGCAACACTGTGGTTCCTCTCATCCCCTTGGAACCACTCACACTCAACTAGTATGTCTTCCTTTTAGACTTTATTGCCACTTCCTAAATGACTGAGTTTAGATATGTTTTTGGAGTATCCATAAAACTAACTCTGGTTTATGGCCCAGTAGTGAACATATCAGTTGTAACCGACCTGTCCCTTATATCCTGTCTGCAGTGAGAATGCAGAGCTGGTGGGACAGCTCCTCACCCTCCCTCGCTGGATCCAGATCCTCTCTGCCAGGATCAAAGGACTCAAGTCTGTCACTCAGGGACCAGGTAAAGACAGCTGTGTGATCTCACAAAGTCATCTTCGTGGAGAGAGCCCAGGGCTTTTGCAGGTGTGACTCCATTGTGTTTGTGGTCCAGAAAGCAGCAGTGAGACTATCAGTGACGGAGACACTGCCCTCTGCGGGGAAGGCCAGCCAGACTTCCGCTCCATCCTCAGCTTTGGAGTAAAAGAGCCGTGAGTCTCACACACACACACACACACACACACACACAACCATCTGCTCTTAATGGTTTATTCTATAGTGCATGACACACACTGACATCATTTCCATGTTATTGACAGTGTACTATATTATGTATCCACTCACGACATGCTCTGTAATGTAATCAGTACTTGTTGATCTTCAGGAGGAAGTACTCTGACAGCATAGCGGAGATGCTGGTGGTGTGTGCCACCACGGTGCACAGGGTGGGGCTGCAGACAGGCCCTAACGAGCTGTGTCCCGCCGTGCCCGTCATGTCCTGGAACACCTGTGCCTTCACCATCCAGGCCATTGGTCAGTCCCACCGACTCTCTACCTCTCCATCGCTTTATTTTTCCATCCTTAATCTAGCTGAACTCATTTTACCATTTACTCAGTATGTTTTTTCTTTCTTTTTTTTTCTCCTAACAGAGAACTTGCTACAGGAAGAGGATAAGACACTGTTTGGCTCTTTACAAAACAGACAGGTAGGTCAGATAGATTACAGAGGAGGGACTGTGTTTGACCTATTTTGACCTATCCCCTCGGAGGGTTTTATCACAGTAACTCTTGCTTTCTTTTTCAGCTTGCGGGCCTGAAGGCTGTGGTTCAGTTTTCTGCAACCCAACGCCTCAAGAGCTCCCAGGCTGTCATTCAGAAGCACTTCACAGACATGTTAGGAGGTACATGTTCAAACACCACCCAGCACACGATATCCATCCACCTAACATTCTAAACTTATTTTGTGTGATTTGGTTGCCTCTCTCTACAGCCTTGTTACCCACCATGAGTTCAGAGAGCACACCTTCTATTCTAGAAGTAGACTTCTTCCACCTTCTGGTAAGTCACCCATCAAATCAAATTGTATTAGTGACATGCGCCTAAAACAACAGGTAGACCTTACAGGGAAAGCCCCTTTTTTAATCATTTTTTATTTAACCAGGTAGGTCAGTTGAGAACAAGTTCTCATTTACAACTGGGACCTGGCCAAGATAAAGCAAAGCAGTGTGACAAAAACAACAACAGAGTTACACATGGGATAAACAAATGTACAGTCAATAACACAATAGAAACATCTGTATACAGTGTGTGGAAATGAAGTAAGGAGGTAAGGCAATAAATAGGCCAATAGTGGCGAAGTAATTACAATTTAGCAATTTACACTGGAGTGATATATGTGCAAGTACAAATACTGGTGTGCAAAAGAGCAGAAAAACAAAAACATATGGGGGGATGAGGTAGGTAGTTGGTTGGATGGGCTATTTGTAGATGGGCTGTGTACAGCTGCAGCGATCGTTAAGCTGCTCTGACAGCTGACACTTAAAGTTAGTGAGGGAGATATAAGACTCCAACTCCAGTGATTTTTTTTTTGTTGTGTGCAATTCATTCCAGTCATTGGCAGCAGAGAACTGGAAGGAAAGGCAGCAAAAGGAGGTGTTGGCTTTGGGGGTGACCAGTGAAATATACCTACTGGAACGCGTGCTACGAGCTTTACCTAGCAAAGACTAACAGATGACCTGGAGCCAGTGGGTTTGACGACGAAAATTAAGCGAGGGCCAGCCAACAAGGGCATACAGGTCGCAGTGATGGGTGGTATATGGGGCTTTGGTGTCAAAACGGATGGCACTGTGACAGACTGCATCCAGTTTGCTGAGTAGAGTGTTGGAGGCTATTTTGTAAATGACATTGCCAAAGTCCAGGATCGGTAGGATAGTCAGTTTTACGAGGGTATGTTTGGCAGCATGAGTGAAGGAGGCTTTGTTGTGAAATAGGAAGCCAATTCTAGATTTAATTTTGGATTCATGTGAGTCTGTGACTTCATGTGAGTCTGGAAGGAGAGTTTACAGTCTAGCCAGATACCTAGAATATGTGGACAACTACAAATACCTAAGTCAGAACTGTCCAGAGTAGTGATGCTAGTCGGGCGGGCGGGTGCGGGCAGCGATCCGTTAAAGATCATGCATTTCGTTTTACTAGCATTTTTAGAGCAGTTGGAGGCCACGGAAGGAGTGTTGTATGGCATTGAAGCTCGTCTGGAGGTTACTTAACACAGTGTCCGAAGAGGGGCCAGATGTATTCCGAATGGTGTCGTCTGCATAGAGGTGGATCAAAGAGCGACATCATATATATATATCTTTATATATATATATATATATATATATATTTACGTATACAGAGAAAAAAAGTCAGCCCGAAAATTGAACCCTGTGGCACCCCCATAGAGACTGCCAGAGGTACGGACAACAGGCCCTCGGATTTGACACACTGAACTCTATCTGAGAAGTAGTTAGTGAAGCAGGCGAGGCAGTCATTAGAGAAACCAAGGCTGTTGAGTCTGCCGATAAGAATGTGGTGATTGACAGAGTTGAAAGCCTTGGCCAGGTCGATGAAGACTGCTGCACAGTACTGTCTTTTATGATGGTTATGATATCGTTTAGGACCTTGAGCGTGGCTGAGGTGCACCTGTGACCGCTATGCAATCTGATTTCCAAGCTAGAGTGCAGTTTAACCGACAGTGAAGTTAAAAAAATAAAATAAAAAGTAATTAAAGAGGAGCAGTAAAATATGACAATATATACAGGGGGGTGCAGGTAGAGTCAATGAGTGGGGGCACTGGTTAGTTGATGTACATGTAGGTAGAGTTAATTCAAGTGACTATGCATAAATGACAACGGAGAGTGGCAGTGTTGTGGAGAAGGGAGGGAGGGGGGCAATGTGAATAGTCAGGGTAGCCATTTGACTAGGTGTTCAGGAGTCTTATGGCTTGGGGGTAGAAACTGTTTATAGAAGCCTCTTGGACCTAGACTTGGCACTCTGGTGCCGCTTGCCTTGTGGTATACAGTAGGTCTTCCACATGCTCTGGGGATAACCAACCTTTCTTTGTGTGTTGTCAGGTGGGGCTGGTGCTTGCCATTCCAGCGCTCTACCAGGAGGAGGCGGTAGACCTGCAGCCCTCTGCTGTCAGCTCTGCCTACAACCACCTTTACATCCTGCACCTGGTCACCATGGCCCACGTGGTGCAGGTCCTCCTCTCCTCCACAGATGACACAGCAGTGTTTGGGGGAGAGGAGGGACAGGCGGAGAGGGCAGCAGTAGAGCTCTATGCCGCTGTGTCACAGTGTACCGGCGGGTGAGAAGGAATGCTGTCTTTTCTCTGTATTTTTTTAAATGTAATATACGCTACTGGTCAAATGTTTTAGAACAATTACTCATTCAAGGGCTTTTCTTTACTTTTACTATTTTCTACTTTGTAGAATAATAGCGGAGACATCAAAACTATGAAATAACTAAAAAAAGGTGTTAAACAAATCAAAATCTATTTAATATTTGAGGTTCTTCAAATAGCCACCATTTCCCTTGATGACAGCTTTGCGCACTCTTGGCGTACTCTCACCCAGCTTCATGAGGTTGCGTTTCAATTAACAGGTTTGCCTTGTTAATTTGTGGAATTTCTTTCCTTAATGCGTTTGAGTCTATCAGTTGTGTTGTGACAAGGTAGGTGTGGTATACAGAAGATAGCCCTATTTGGTAAAAGACCAAGTCCATATTATGGCAAGAACAGCTCAAATAAGCAAAGAGAAACGACAGTCTATCATTACTTTAAGACATGAAGGTCAGTCAATATGGAACATTTCAAGAACTTTGAAGGTTTCTTCAAGTGCAGTCGCATAAACCATCAAGCGTTATGATGAAACTGGCTCTCACGAGGACCGCCACAGGAGTGGAAGACCCAGAGTTACTTCTGCTGCAGAGGATAAGTTCATTAGAGTTACCAGCCTCAGAAATTGCAGCCCCAATAAATGCTTCACAGAGTTAAAGTAACAGACACATCAACATCACCTGTTCAGAGGAGACTGTGTGAATCAGACCTTCATGGTTGTGTTGCTGCAAGAAACCACTACTAAATGAAACCAATAAGAATGAGAGACTTTCTTTGTCTAAGAAACACGAGCAATGGACATTAGTCCGGTGGAAATTTGTCCTTTGGTCTAGAGTCCAAATTGGAGTTTGTTTGTTCCAACTGCCGTGTCTTTGTGAGACCCGATGTGGGTGAACGGATTATCTCCGCATGTGTATTTCGCATCATAAAGCATGGAGGTGGTGTTATGGTGTGGGGATGCTTTGCTGGTGACACTGTCTGATTTTTATTTAGAATTCAAGGCACACTTAGCATTCTGCAGCGTTATGCCATCCCATCTGGTTTCGTCTTAGTGGGACTAATTTGTTTTTCAACAGGATAGTGACCCAAAACACCTCTAGATGACCTGGTCAACCAAATTGATATGGTTTGGATGAGTTAGACCGCGGAGTGAAGGAAAAGCAGCTAACAAGACTTTTGGAATAGCATTCCAGGTGAATCTGGTTGAGAGAATGCCATGTGTGTGTAAAGCTGTCATCAAGGCAAAGGGTGGCTATTTGAAGAATCTCAAATATAAAATAGATTTTGATTTGTTTAACACTTTTTTTGGTTACTACATGATTCAATATGTGTTATTTCATAGTTTTTATGTCTTCCCTATTATTCTACAATGCAGAAAAATATTGAAAATTAAGAAAAACCCTTGAATGAGTAGGTGTTCTAAAACTTTTGACTGGTAGTGTACTTTCTGTAAATTGTGCAGTGGGCCATTTTTTGACATTTTTCTGTTCATGTTCATCCAGTCAAAGGTCAATTGTTTTTGATTGTGAGACTGTGTCTTATTGTCCAGGCTGAAGTCAGACGTGTCTGGGAGCTCAGTGGCAGACCGAGTGAGGAGAGGGGTCACACCCTTCCTGCGCTGCGCTGCCCTCTTCTTCAATTGCCTTACAGGGGTGCCCCCTCCAGAGGAGCTCTCCAGTACTACAGGTAGGTATCTCAGGGCTCAGACTACTGGGGGGTGTATGGGGATAGAATGGGTTAGGGTTTTACTGACTGAACCATTCATGCTGTCTCGACTGCAGTTACATCTCAAGGCCAGATGGAGGCACTGTGCAGTTATCTGGCATTGCCCTGCGATGTGTTCCAGCTCTTCCAGGAGCACCGTGGGACTGTCTTTCCCTTATTACAGAGGTAATATCAATAACCTGTTAGTCACAGCCAAAATACATTGAAATTAATACTGATGTTCTTATTATCAGATTTGTGATGTTACTAAGGTAATTGTTTGATGTACTTAAGATATATTTTTCACTGATGGCCTCTGTCTCTCAGATGGTGTGGGCACCCAGCTGTAACCAAAGCCCTAAAAGGGGAAATGCAGACAATCAGGTAAGCTCAAATTCACTTTGCAACAGAATTAAATATTTCAGATTTTATTTTCCTTTCTTCCCTATGAATAACTGAATCTTTGATCAAATTATTATTGCAGTTATCCCAGGAAAAGGAATCGGTTAATTGAGCTTCCTGAGGATTACAGTGCGCTCCTCAATCAAGCCAGTCACTTTCAGTAAGTAGCCACCACTGTCTGTCTTGGATTATCATATACGCTGGTTAAGTGATTGGTGAGCTGTTGAGTTCCAGTGGAGACTGAGTCCTCTTTCTCTCTCTACCCTCCTGTCCAGGTGTCCTAACTCCACAGACGATGAGAGGAAGCACCCCACCCTGTGCCTCTTCTGTGGGACCATCTTGTGCTCCCAGAGCACCTGCTGTCATAGCCAGCTTGATGGGGAGGAGGTGGGCGCCTGCACCGCACACGCTGCCACCTGTGGGGCTGGAGTGGGCATGTTCCTCAGGTGGGTCGGGGACAAGGGCTCTTGCAGGGACAGGGTGGGCATGTGGTTAAACATGTTCATATGTTCTATAAAGCTTCTACTGATTGCTTTGCCCCCCCCACTGATTAGGATAAGAGAGTGTGAGATGGTCCTGATGGCCAGTAAGACACGAGGAAGCACCTACCCAGCCCCTTATCTTGATGACTACGGAGAGACTGACCCACAGCTAGGGTAAGCTGGCCACATCTCCTCGCTTAGCTTTTGAAACATTCATTACATCTATCTCTGATGTCGTTCTGTAGAAATTTTTTATATTTGTAAAGCAAACCTGTGTCACTGACGGACTGTATGTGAATGTGAGATTAGGAGGGGGAACCCCCTGCACCTGTGCCCTGAGAGGTACCGGAAGCTCCACCAGCTGTGGCAACAGCACTGTATCCTGGAGGAGATCGCCCGTAGCCTGGAGGTGGTCAACGTCATGTTTGCTTTCGAATGGCAGATGCTGTGAGCCCAAGACCAGGTTATGTGTGCTACTGGGTAGGGCCAAGGTCTGGAGGCCACAGCCAGGGGGCACAGCCCATATATATACACACACACACACACACACACACATGCCCATCTACATATGTCCTGGCCGGGAGCGGTGCACCCCTGTGCAGCCATTCCTCCCCAGGATCCGAAAGGGAGTGCAGATAGGACAGAGAGCGATGAGGAGGTGGTTGGGAACTGAAGTCGCCTTGTTTGAATTTGTCTGCTGTGAGAGGGCTATGAGTAATGATAGGAATAACGTTCCCCTTCTCCATAGAAAAGCTCATTAAAGGAAAATACTTCTATCAAACACCCCAGTATCTTTATGCCGTCAGCTTGTGTATATAAAATCTCTCCCAAGTGATGCTGTGAATTTTCTGCCATCTCCTTTTGTTTTAAGACTTTATAGAGATGATAAAACAATGGCTTTAGTTAGTCTTGCAGTGTGGGAGTTGTTTACTCTTTTGCAAATGTCTTTGGGATCATGCTTCCTGTTTCTATATTTTTTGCTTTCTGTCACAGTAGACTTGTTTGCATGGCACCTAGCCCATGTTACTGATCATCACCCTTTTTAAATGATATAAATAGATGTCTTTCCACAAATAGAGTACATTTTGGGTAGTGTAACTTGGTAAAAAAACGAATTTCACCTCATTTTAACATTGACATAAAGAACATGTTCAACTTAATAAAATACATGTTTTCCATCTCAAGGAGTAAAATTTAAAAAAGGACTACCAAGGTCCAGTAAAGTGGCATTAAAGTAACATGGTTTAGGTTTTCATCTTAAATCAGTCATGCATCTCCCTGTTACAGGGGGAATGAAAGCTTCTTGTGTGCAAAATGTAGGGGCAATTGAATGCAAACTTCAGACATAAAAAATACAAATAAATGTTAAAGCATTTAAAGCCTTTCAAGCCAACAGGGTTGACGTGGTATGCTTGACAGACTCCACCACAAAACACCAGAAAATTGCCAAAAATAGTAGATCCAGCTCACCTGTTTTTTACACTATGATTTCTCTGTTAGATGTTCAATGTTTCTTTTGAAAAAATATTTTAAAAAGGAAATGATTCACCATATTAAAACGAGAGTTCCGTTTACTCACCAGGATTGATTTAATCACTTATCACATAAATAATTATTTATCTTCAGAATTGACTTTGTCAAAACAACAAAATAACTAGAGCTTTACAATGATGGTGAGAACTTGGAGACGTTCTGGGGTTAAGTGGGTTGAAATCTTCCTAGAAGTCTGAACATGACGAGGGACATGTCAAAATTGTGACTTTAGCAAGTCTATATTCATATAAAATATCTGATTTCTTGAATTTTCCATGTGGTCAATATTAAATGGCACATCATTTTAATGTAATGGGCTTCTAAAATTCAGTATTGGTGCACAATTTCTGTTTAAACATTTAAAGGGATGCAAAAGGTACTCTATTCGTGGAATGACCCAGGTAATGTACAGTGCCTTCAGAAAGTATTCATACCCCTTGATTTATTACACATTTGGTTGTGTTACAGCCTGAATTCAAAAGGGATTAAGTAGTTTTTTCTCACCCATCTACACACAATACTTCATATTGACAAAGTAAAAAAATATATGTATTTATTTAGCAATTGTTTTTGTAAATGAAATACAGAAATATATCATTTACATAAGTATTCACACCCCTGAGTCCATACATGTTAGAATCACCTTTGGCAGCAATTACAGCTGTGAGTCTCTCTGGATAAGTCTCTTAAAGGCCTTTGCACACCTGGATTGTACAATATTTGCACATTGTTTTTCAGTCTTCAAGCGCTGTCAAGTTGTTTGTTCATCATTACTAGACAGCCATTTTCAAGTCTTGCCATAGATTTTCAAGCAGAATACTGTAACTAAGCTACTCAGGAACATTCAGTGTCGTCTTGGTAAGCAACTCCAGTGTATATTTGGCCTTGTTTTAGGTTATTGTCCTGCTGACAGATCAAATTCCTCTCCTAGTGTCTGGTGAAAAGGGGACTGAACCAGATTTTCCTCTAGGTGTTCAAATATGTTTGCAGTATTAATTTAGTGCCTTGTTGCAAACAGGATGCATGTTTTTGAATATTTTTATTCTGTGCATGCTTCCTTTTCACTCTGCCAATTAGGTTAGCATTGTGGAGTAATTACAATGTTGTTGATCCTTTCTTAGTTTTCTCCTATCACAACTATTAAACTTAACTGTTTGAAGGTCACAATTGGCCTTCAATTAGGAAGGACGCCTGTATCTTTGTAGTGACTGGGGGTGTTGATACACCATCCAAAGTGTAATTAATAACTTCACTATGCTCAGTGATATTTAATGTCTGCTTTAAAAAAAATATATGTTTTTACCCATCTGACAATAGTTGCCCTTCTTTGCGAGGCATTGGAAAACCTCCCTGGTCTTTGTGGTTGAATTTGTGTTTGAAATTCACTCTTCGACTGAGGGACTTTACAGATAATTGTATGTGTGGGGTACAGAGATGAGGTAGTCATAATCACACTAAACAGTGCACACAGTGAGACCATGCAACTTCTATGTCTTGTTAAGTACATTTTTACTTAACCCTAACCCTAACTGAACTTATTTAGGCTTGCCATAACTAAGGTGATGAATACTTATTGCTCAAGACATTTCAGCTTTTCATTTTTTAATAAACAGTTCTAAAACCATATGGGTCATTGTTTTTAGGCCAGTGACCCAAAAAAATCTCAATTTAGTCCTTTTTAAGTTTGGGCTGTAACACAACATTTTGAAAAAGTCAAGGGGTGTGAACACTTTCTGAAGGCACTGCAGATATACAAGCAATTTCTATACTGGTCAAATGCAAAAGTATATGAAGAGATAATTAACTATTTTATTGTACAAACATTGCTTATTGTAATCTGAATGAATTAGATAGCAATTAAATGTTAATCTGAAAGCACTTTGAAATAAAGTTACTAAAGTGTTCAATATATGTACATGTAAAAGAGTCGGGTCTTCACTGAAATTCCATATTTTGCCAACCTGATACACTTATTAGATGCTTCTTTTGTTGTAACTCCTTTAAATAATTGTGTATGGGAACATTGTCAACTGCTCTTGAAATTATTATTTGTGCTGTGAAAATGACATTCAAATAGATCATATTGTAGCTAATGGGGACAAAAAGGTTCATACCAGCAACGCAAAATATATTCTGTACACATGACTAATCTAACAAGTAAATAAGAGCACATCACAACAACATTTAGTGTATTTAAGACAACAATTATGTACATTTTATGGGAGAGTAGCTACGTGGAAAAAGAATAATCGCTATAAAAATACACTTGATATTACATCAACCTTTTCAGGAAAATGAAGTTTTGTGCATATACTGTATGGTTTTGTTTTTCCTCATTTGCGTTGCTTGACAGTGCTGTATGATAACCAGGCTGTCTGAATAAAGACATGATCTAGACGAGTTCTTGTGCCCTCTGTTTGACTGGGAATATCAACACAAATGTCATGTTTGTTCATTTTGCACTTACTCTTCAGTGTCAGAAAAGTGTAAACAAAAAAATGTAATGAAAGAGAACATACTGTATGACTTAAGTATTTCTCATCACCCTCATTGCATCATATAGGGGTGGCAGGGTAGCCTAGTGGTTAGAGTGTTGGACTAGTAACCGAAAGGTTGCAAGTTCAAATCCCCGAGCTGATAAGGTACAAATCTGTCGTTCTGCCCCTGAACAGGCAGTTAACCCACTGTTCCTAGGCCGTCATTGAAAATAAGAATTTGTTCATAACTGACTTGCCTAGTTAAATAAAGGTAAAATACAATTTAAAAAATGTCAGTACAGTAACTTGCACATTTGACATCAAGTCCCATGTCCTTATTATACAGTAACCCTTAGCACCACATGTTTCTTACAATAATGACCATAATTTATATTACACACTATACTAGTTAGCTTTAATAACTACTGCTTCCTGGCAGCACTTGAGGCTGTTGTAAGGATTCATCTTGCAGGAATGATACTGTTGATTGTTGCTTAGCAGCACCTGTGTTGTATAATACATCAGATTTGCTAATATTTCCCTGTTTAATTCCACGGCGAATCAAGGCTCACAGAGAACCTACACAGTTTTGTTTATAGTCTGAAATAAGATAGCATATTGTGTTGATTGGTAGTATCTGTAGTGCTCAGTAGTTTAAGCAGGGCCTTAAGTAGTCTCTCCCTCCCTTTGTATGGTGTGTGTGGCCATAATAGGATGTGTCATCAGATTGATTGGAGGTGAGATCCCGTTCTGACATAGATTAGGGGTAATTTGAGGCAGTGGGGGTCCTTTGGGACAATTCTGCTATTGCTTAGAAATCTCAATCTTGTTCGTCACACACTTGGCTATATGCATACAGACTTGCTGCAGAGGATTAGGATGGCAGGTAGCCTAGTGGTTAAGAGCGCTGGGCAAGTAACCAAAAGGTTTCTTTTTCGATGAGCCGACTAGGTGAAAAATTTGTGTGTGCCCTAGAGCAAGGCACTTAACCCTAATTGCTCCTGTAAATCGTCTACAGTACAAAAATGGCACTAGTGGTATTTATTTTAAGTGCCAACACTTGTCTGTGCTTGGTCTTCACTTTTGTCCTACAGAATTTCTTACTAATCGTAAACAATATTGTACTGAACAAACCCAACAAGAGCAACTATCAGCAAAACCTTGGTAACTGCCTAAGTTCCAAAATGATTTAGTGTTTACAAGCTTCTAACTCTTTCCGTTAGGCTCTTCATCTGTATGCGTTGTCTATCCCACAACCCCCTCTAACTCACATGCCTCCTTCCACTATATGTAAGATTTCTTGAAGTAAGACATACTCAGTCGCGTTGGTCTATAGCTTTAGCAAAACTAGAGAGCATATTTATAAAAGCCTAATTAATTTTGTTGAGACAGCACACACTTAATTGCCATTTCTGTGGGAAAGCTTGTCCCATTGCTGTGGGAAAAGGTCTGCCCATTTTGACCTGGACCAATGCCATTCCATTTGGCTAATCTCGATTAACTCAGAACGAAAGTCTTGTGTAACTGGTCAGCTGCTCGATTAAGTTCTGGGTACATATATGTATAGCCGCTGGAAGAAGAGGTAATTAATATAATATGAAAAAATGTTTCTCGCAAAAGTAGTCCACTGGGCCTGTATTAGTGGACCAATATTGCCCAACATATATATATTTTTTTAGCTCCGCCTACTTGTAGAGAAATGCCAATGCCATCCTCTCTTTCATGTTGCCGAAACGGTCTATGACTCTTTCATACAGTAGCCTACACACATTTAGTTTTTTTTGTCCTAGGCTACCTGGCTAAAATGCTTGCTCGCTAGACTAACTTCCTTTCATGGGCAACAATGAGGCAGCTAGTTAACATTAGCCTACTACATCTAGCTACATATTGAACTAACAATCTCACAGGCAAGGGGCACTATGTATGCATTTATGGTTGGATCAGAATCGCCATTATAATAATTGGCCAGTACGGAGAATTAAGTAAAATCACTAGTCCAAATCCCTATCTCCATCCATTGATAATTTAGAAAAGGGACCATTTTAGCTAGCTAGCTAGCCAGCCTTCGGAGGACAACACACAATGAGATTAAACAATTCAATTTTTTTCTGTCAATGATATTTGGCTTTTGATGTGATTGGTGTGAAGCCAAATCCAAACTGGCATCCCTTGACACTTGGTGCACCACGACCATTCACAGTTGAGCGCAACGCTGATTGGCTATTATTTTATTATATTTTTTAAAAAGGGAGGCCAAATGCTCACTGGCTTCCCTTGCATGCGATGCTACGGGCGGCAACAATATCATACTCTTTTTGACCAGACAGCATCAGATATATGGGATACACATATAGAGACAGATGGGCCCTGTTTTGCTCACTCGGATGCTTTCTCCTGTGAGAAACATTTAGCCTCTTGCGAATTGAAGGGAAATTATGAAACACAGCGAGACGAAATATAAATTATTTTATGTTTTTTGGGAGGTTTTAATGGTACAATTTTGGGGGAGGCTGGCTTCCCTTGGCATCCATACATACACGTCACTGTTAAGGGTTGAGTGAAGTTAAATACGATATAAGCACAGTTTGGATTTCACGCTTAAGTTAATTTGTTGATATGGTTATATGTAAACAGGTAACAAGGCATTACATCATGGCATAGAATCAATGACACATGGATTTTGTTTGTATGTTATTGCTAAACGATCTCTGCTGTACATTTCCATGTCATCAATTATGGTATTGTGTTCTGTACCAATCTGCTATTGGATGTCTCCTTTTGCAAACACATTTGCAGACTGTCATATCACCAAATCCCTCTTGTAATGATAATCCTCCCTCTTACGAACAATGCTTGGTTTGCAAAATAATGTTAGCCAGTCATATGCCGCCACAATGTTTCTTTCAGGCAAGCATTTATGTCGCTTTTATTGCTCGAGGCACTTCCTGTCCTTTGGACAAACTGACTTGATGTGTATTGCCTGGTCGTTCACCTTGTTAGGACCCTGTGGTGTGGACTCTTCAAGGTAAGTGTTGGAGCAGGGGTCAACTGGCCACAGGTATCTGCTTTGAGGGCGCGTTGCCTGGTCCATAGTGGGCTGTGGAGGGGACATCGATGTTGGGGTGAACATTGTTGGCTGTGTCATTCTGTTTGCACTTTTCCAGGCTCTTTATGATATTGAAGTTGGAACGGGCTGTCTCCAGAAAGCTGTTTTCCAGGAGCCAGCCGTCTGACTCGTGGGCATGGATCTCGCCAATCTCAGCACGTTCTCTAGGGATGTCTGGAGGTAACGCATCCCCGCCAGCACCGACAGTTACAACAGGAAACAAACATTACTGAGGTAATCCTTAGACCATGTAAGATACTGTACATATAACATTTGTTTATCATTTATAGTAGACCAGAGTAAAATATGTGGTTCCCAAAAGTAGCTGTAGGTTTGGGATGTGTATTTTGGGACAGTCCCATGTAAACCAGTAGACGGCAAGGGGTGTGCCACACACACACAACTGAGCATGAATAACCCAGAGCCAATATCACAACAGAGATATAGTGTGGGATTAGGGAGCATACAAAGTGAATAAACAATTCTACTAATCAAGCTGAGGAGAAAGGACATGGGAGATGGACCAGAAGCCCAGATAACTTCCCTGCAATGAGTTCTTTATAATTACTGGTTTGCTGAGTCTAAATAAACCCATATGGCAAAAACTGGTTGAATCAACGTTGTTTCCATGTCATTTCAACCCCAAAATTCCATGTGGTTGGATTTGCAAAAACCCATCAAGGTAGGGGAATTTTGTCTTCTTTTTTTTCAAACCAAATTTGAACCTAAATCCAATGACAGGGTGACATTTTTAGTTGATTTCACGTTGAATTCACTTGACAACTCAACCAAATGTAAATCAAAACTAGACATTGAGTGTTAGTTACTATTTTGTTTTGTGTTATCACCTTTTAAATGCTGCATCTTTTGTACAAACCTTGGAAAGGTTTCCCTGTAAAGTCTACACCAGTTGTGTTTTCTGCACATGTGATAATTAGATTAGATTTTGACTATGAGTCTCTTGCAGGTACCATATACTTCTATGGAAACCACATCACCGTTTATAAGGATACTGCTATGCTCACGTCAAACAGCCAGATGGTGAGGCCGCTGGACTGCATGATGTAGGTATAGTTCTCAAGCAGGGCCTGGAACTCGATCGGTAGCAGGTCCACAGTGTGCTTCAGAAAGCAGCGGCCTGCCCTGGTGTGTTTGTTTCTTCATAGTAGCGAATGGCGTCCCCCAGCCCCAGGTTCAGAGCCTCGTCCAGCTCACTTCACATGCCGTAGCACATGAGCGCCCCCACCAGGATGCAGAAGGTGAAGAAGAAGGTGCAGATGATGTATGCTCTGCCATCAGCTTGTTGATCTCCACCTTCAGGAAGATTCCCAAACTGAACAGAGTCACCACGGAAACCCAGTTGAGGATCCACAGCACTTGGGCAAGCTTGTCCAACCTAATTTGCTAAGCAATTATTCAGAAGAAATAGAATACAATAAACTACAAATATAATAGACTACAAATATGGTTTTATAGCATCTGATGTCTCAATCATTTTGTTTACAACCTCAGAGGTTTCACATAACGCTGTGATGCCCCATTCACCTTTATCAATACAGAGTTCAAATAGAGAAACTCCATGCTTAAGCTGTCTGTCTTGAACACAGTCACAGGTCATCCATACAGACTGGGGATATCAGGAGAGAGCATCATACAGAAGGACCTACCTTATCTCTGCAGGATTCATAAACGCCCCTCTTTCAGGACCCTGTCTTTCACAGATAATTCGTAAAAATCCAATTCACTTCACAGATCTTCATTGTTAAAGGTTTAAACACTGTTTCCCATGCTTGTTCAATGAAACATAAATAATTAATGAACATGCACCTGTGGAATGGTCGTTAAGACACTAACAGCTTACAGACGGTATGCAATTAAGGTCACAGTTATGAAAATTTAGGACACTAAAGAGGCCTTTCTCCTGACTCTGAAAACACCAAAAGAAAGATGCCCAGGGTCCCTGCTCATCTGCGTGAACGTGCCTTAGGCATGATGCAAGGAGGCATGAGGACTGCAGATGTGGCCAGGGCAATGAATTGAAATGTACATACCGTGAGACGCCTAAAACAGAGTTACAGGGAGACAGGACGGACAGCTGATCGTCCTCACAGTGGCAGACCACGTGTAACAACACCTGCACAGGATCGGTACATCCGAACATCACACCTGCGGGACAGGTACAGGATGGTTACAACAACTGCTCAAGTTACACAATGAACACACAATCCATCCATCAGTGCTCGCAATAGGCTGAGAGAGGCTGGCCTGAGGGCTTGTAGGCCTGTTGTATGGCAGGTCCTCACCAGACGTCACCGGCAACAACGTCGCCTATGGGCACAAACCCACCGTCGCTTGACCAGACAGGACTGGCAAAAAGTGCTCTTCACTGACGAGTCGCGGTTTTGTCTCACCAGTGGTGATTGTCGGATTCGCATTTGTAGGCGGAGGGTCCATCATGGTCTGGGGGCGGTGTGTCACAGCATCATCGGACTGAGCCTGTTGTCATTGCAGGCAATCAATGCTGTGCATTACAGGGAAGACATCGTCCTCCCTCATGTGGAACCCTTCCTGCAGGCTCATCCTGACATGACACTCCAGCATGACAATGCCACCAGCCATACTGCTCGTTCTGTGCGTGATTTCCTGCAAGACAGGAATGTCATTATTCTGCCATGGCCAGCGAAGAGCCTGGATCTCAATCCCATTGAGCACGTCTGGGACCTGTTGGATCGGTGGGTGAGGGCTAGGGCCATTCCCCCCAGAAATGTCTGGGAGTGCCTTGGTGGAAGAGTGGGGTAACATCTCACGGCAAGAGCTAGCAAATCTGGTGCAGTCCATGAGGAGGAGATGCACTTCAGTACTTAATGCAGCTGGTGGCCACACCAGATACGGACTTACTTTTGATTTTGCCCCCCCCCCCCCCCCCTTTGTTCAGGGACACATTATTCAATTAAGGTTAGTCACATGTCTGTGGAACTTGTTCAGTTTATGTCTCAGTTGTTGAATCTTGTGTTCATACAAATATTTACACATGTTAAAGTTTGCTGAAAATAAATGCAGTTGACGTTTCATTTTTTGCTGAGTTTGTTATATGTCTGATCTGGCTCCCATCACTGTTTGTTTTTCTCTTCAGTGACAGTCATCTTAAGGTTTGGCCTGGAGGTAGTTTAGCCGTAGTGACTCCGGTGGAGGAACAGACACCAGCCTGTGGAAGCGTCAGAGTGAGTCCAGTCTGCAGGCCAAGCCCCCTGACCCTCCTAATAATTCCCTCTAATCTGCCCTGTAGGATTTGGACATACCTTCTGCCACCTGCGCAAATCTGACTGCAGCACCACAAGGAGTTGTAATGGCCAAAGGCGTGTTTGGGTGTTTGTACGTTTGTGTCCAGTCAGCTCTCCTTTGAGTCTTAGTCTCCAAGTCAACAGGATGAGGCCAAGTAAGGCAATATATCAAGTCTAAATCAATTTTGTTACGAGGACAATATTATGCTTACAAGAAAATACGGAAAATGTGTCAGATTGTTTGATAATGTGTCAGATTGTTTGATAATGTGTCAGATTGTTTGATAATGTGTCAGATTGTTTGATAATGTGTCACATTGTTTGATAATGTGTCACATTGTTTGATAGTTTGTCCTAATGTGATACAATTAACAAAGTTTGTGCTGCCCTCTGGTGCTTTGGTGACACTATGCATGTGTCAGTGGAAAGTAAATGGCCCAAGAAAGAGTCAAGAATGAGTCTTGAAAGCTCCAGATATCTTAATACAGACTCCATTATCCTCATGGTGTTATTGTATTTGCCACAAATCACTTTCACCCCCCCACACTCTTTCCCATTCCCGAGCTCTTTTTTTCTCTCCGTCTCTCACGCACACGTCCATACGCATCCACACAGCCAATCAGCCAATGAGATCGAGATTACTGGATTACCATGTCCCAAAGGAGCTTGTGTAAGAGGAGAGTTCCACTGTGGACACACACTGGCCCAGTCAGCACATCCACAGCGATCCCAGGAGCACCGGACCAATGTGGCAGGTAAGTTCTGGAGTTCCCAGTTTAGTCAATCATGGTTCTTCAGTGAAATGGCTGTCACTTGCAGTATACTCTCATACTGTGATTCCATCTTATCGGAAATATCAAGGATAGCAGCCCTCTAGGCTTTACGGCACTGCAAGTTAACTACATTCTTAAAGCCATACACAGAACATTGGCCTTCAATTCTGTAAAGGATGTTATATCCTATGCAGTATTGTATTTGATCTAAAAACCAATTATCCTCTCTGATGCTTGTGGTTTGTAGTTCCAGTGTTAATACAGCAACATGACTTAATGTTAATTTATTTAATGCATTTCCTTTGGAATGGGATTAAAACCATCTATGGATATGAGGGATTATGTTCAGTAATGGCCTATTGAAAAAGAGATTACATTGATGTGTAGCCACTGTGTGTATGAATTACAACAGAGAAGGAACGCATGACTGCACTGTCTGATTGACTTCACCCCCAGTATGTTGTACTGTAGCTGTGAATTTGTACGGAAAGTTTTTCATCCAGAACTTTAATTTGACCAGACATTGAGGGATTTGAGAACAATGATTTACAGTGCATTCAGGATTTTTTTCAGACCCCTTGACTTTTTCCACATTTTGTTATGTTACAGCCTTACTGTAAAATTGATCACATTTTTCCCCTCATCAATCTACACACAATACCCCATAATGACAAAGCGAAAGCAGGTTTTTAGACATTTTTGCTAATTTATAAAAAATAAAAAACTTAAACAATATTCAGACCTAATGCTATGACACTCGAAATTGAGCTCAGGTGCATCCTGTTTCCCTTGATCATCCTTGAGATATTTCCACATCTTGATTGAAGTCCACTTCTGGTAAATTTAAAGGTTTGAACATGATTTGGAAAGGCACAAACCAGTCTATATAAAGTCCCACAGTTGACAGTGCATGTCAGAGCAAATACCAAGCCATGAGGTCGAAGGAATTGTCCGTAGAGCTCCGAGACAGGATTGTGTCGAAGCACAGATCTGGGGAAGAGTTTCAAAACATTTCTGCCAAATGTAAGGTCCCCAAGAACACAGTGGCCTCCATCATTCTTAAATGGAAGAGGTTTCGAACCACCAAGACACTTCCTAGAGCCGTCCGCCCAGCCAAACTGAACATCTGCTGGAGAAGGGTCAGGGAGGTGACCAAGGACAAGCATCTCTGCAGCACTCCACCAATCAGGCATTTATGGTAGAGTGGCCAGACAGAAGCCATTCCACAGTAAAAGGCACATGACAGCACGCTTGGAGTTTGCTAAAAGGCACCTAATGGACCAGATTCTCCGGTCTAATGAAACCAAGATTGAACTTTTTGGCCTGGTCATTATGAGGTATTATGGGGATGTAGATTGGGAGACTAGTGATCGGGGGATGAACAAGCAAAGTGGGAGAGAGATTGATGAATACCTGCTACAGAGCACTCAGGACCTCAGATTGGGGCAAATGTTCACCTTCTAAAAAATCGGGACAAGTCTCTGAATAAATGGCCCAGCCAGAGCCAGGACTTGAACCCGATTGAACATCTCTGAGAGAAGCGATGCTCCCCATCCAACCTGACAGCGCTTGAGAGGATCTGCAGAGAAGAATGGGAGAAACTCTCCTTTCCGTACCCAAGAAGACTTGAGGCTGTAATCGCTGCCAAAGGTGTTTCAACAAAGTACTGTGTAAAAGGTCTGAATGTTTATGTAAATGTAATATTTCATTTGTATTTATTTGTACTTTTTTTTACAAAACATTTTTTAGACCTGTTTTTGCTTTGTCATTATGAGGTATTATGTGTAGATTGATGAGGGGGAAAAAAATATTTAATTCATTTTAGAATAAGGCTGGAACGTCACAAAATGTGGAAAAAGTCAACAGATCTGAATACTTTCCGAATGCACTGGATGTGTTTGGTACATTCACTGTTAACATTCTCAGGGTGTGAGAGGGTGCAACAGCAGGACTATGATGGACACGGAGGATCAGTGGACACAGGCCTTGGCTAGCAACAACGTGAGGGCCATCCTGCGCTGGATATGCAGCCTTTCAGCTGGAGGTCAGATCACTGGACTGGCAAGATTAAAATCACATGCAGCATACAGTACTTACAGCCACTTACTGTGTCTAAGAATGGTTGGATACTTGGTTGGATACTTTAACATACTGTAATGATTCGATGATTATAATATGTGATCATTAGTAACATTTCTTCTCAGTTCATGCTGCTTTTTATTATGACCCATTTATGTAATTGCATGAATTTGTCTCATTCCATTCATTTGTTTGTCTCTCAGTGGGAAATGCTGATGTGGAGGCCAGCCTTGCTACTTTCAGCAGCTGGGTCCAGAGGACGGCTGAAGTTTCAAAGAAGGAGTTACTCACCCTTTGTAAGGAGAGATGCACCACAGCACCAGCTATCCCAAACAGAGCCAAAGGCTATCGATCCTAGCTCTTTCCACAGCTTTATTACAAAGGTCTTCTACCGTCCCCTCTCTCTGGGTCCCCCCCTCTCCTCCCTTCCCCTGTTTCTAGGCTTCAGCCGTTGCCAGGGCCTGTGGATGTTCCTGGACCACAGCTGCTTCACCAGGGTGCACTTGCTGCTGCAGCGGCTGAGGAACCTGCTTACCCTGGCCCAGTGGGGGAGGAGGCAGAGCGGCCTGACACACTTCTGGCATGGTGCAGTAGTATTCAAACCCTGGCCCCCCTCTCACAATGATCATATTGTTGCATGAATGATATCAACTGGCTACTTTGTTTAATCCAATGATCTTACTTTGACACCTAGTGCTAGCATTTGGTATGGTTGTAACAATATAGGTAAAAACAGGATTGGAATTGTAGTTTCTATCAAGAGAGCTGTTTTCTGATCATGATTGAATGGTGACTGTCTGTCCTCCATCTGTATGTAGGATTGGGGATCCCGTGTGTGGTCTGCAGGGCCGGGTGTGGATCCTCAGCTGTGAGGCAGGACTACTGGAATGGGATACACAGAGCTCTGAAGCAACACATTTGGCTGGGTCGGCTTGTACAGTGGTGGGGCATCACCGGACTCCTGCCCAAGTATCCTGGTAAGGATGCACACGTTAACGTTATAGAAGGACAAACAGTCAAACTGTATAAACCGGTCACTCTTTGCATCACAGAGTTGTTACTACTGTGTAACTATTCTACAAAGTACAATGTAACAAGTGTTGTATGTTGTAGTGTTAGGGTTGAAGTTAAGGTTAGTCTAGTACAGGGTTCCCCAACTGGCGGCCTGCGGGCCAAATTTCTCCCGCGGGGTGTTTTATTTGGCCCCCAAGTTTTCTTATTTATTTTATTTTTATTTTTATTTTTGGACATAAGGCTGTAAAAACACCAGGAAAATCAGCTCCAAGGGATTAAAACATAAATAATCTGTTCCCGAGTATTCCCATGATTAATAGAGAGAAGCGTGATCATATACAAATGTAAGCAAGGTTTGAAATGGTTTGTCTTAGTCAAACATATCTGTTTTGGCTTCTTGTGGTCAATTTGCAGTCTACAAATTATTTGTCATTTTGTTTCCGGCCCCCATCCGCTCCAGAAAGAATCGTCCCGCGTCTGAATCTAGTTGATGTAGGTACACTGACTTGTCCTCTCCTCCTCGCAGAGGCTCAAGAAATGAAGCGGATCTATCAGATGTGGAGAGAGATGGATCAGAACCACCGCAGGGCTTCCCTCCACACTCTTGGGTAACTCTTAAATCACTGATAGGTCTCTCTTGCTCTATTTCTGTCTTCTTCCTTGACTCCCTGATCAATCTTTTAAAAATCTATTCTCCACATCTTCTTTCTCTTTATTTGATTAGATGGGAGGAGGAGGGAAGGGAAAGGTGGAATTCACTGATCCAGGGTATGGTGGCTCAGATGGACCAACAACATGGGCCCATATGGATTTCTGAGGACTGCACAGACCAGGGCTATCCACCCCCTAACCTGCAGGCTCTTCTGAAGCTGGTGCTTGTGCCTCGCATCAACAACATGTCTGTTCAGGCCATTGTATCCAAACATGGAGAATCCATAAAGTGTCCTCAAAGATATGACTGTGTTAATATGACTGTCATGTGAACTGAACTGAATATACAGTATTCTTGATTATGTACACTACACTTAACACAGCCTGTGCACAGCTCATGTACTTCATCCTGGACATGGCACATTTCCTGCAGTGCAAAGATGACCTCCTGCAGTCCTTTTGCCACACCTTCATCATCCCTCCCAGCTTCTCCCAGCAGATCCGGGCCTTCTGGCTCCTCGACCATGGACACTTATCGGTACCTTTGCTCTCACTATAACGTTTAGTCTATCGATGTGTATGTCTTCCTGGATTTAGCAGGGCTCAACAGAGCCGACAGATTTTCCTATGGCTGTCATTGCCTCTGTGTAGGGCTCCATGGAGCTGCTGCTGAGCCCCAGGTCTGAACCACCCTGGTTCTCCTGGCAGCACCACTGCATCATCCACAGCCTGCTGAGGAGAAAGCAGCTCCGCTTGGCGCTGAAGTACATCTACTGGACCAGATTAGCCACAGACACCCCCCACGACCTGAAGCTCTGTGTGGACGTACTCCTACAGAACAGGTAGGTTTAAATACACTCGCATGTGCTATACCAAATGGACTACTGTATGTATACCATGTACTCTGGCTCTGTATGGCTCACGGTTTTCATAATACATCTTGTTTTCTCTGCCCCTAAGCCATGTCTCAGATGCATGGGCCCTCCTGAAGAAAGGTCACACAGGAAGTAACGACATGGTCAGGTACTTCCTCCATGGATGTGAGAGGCTTGGCCTATGTGTGGCGGCTTCCGACTGCATGGAAGCAATATGGAAGGTGAACCTCTTTGTAAAACTATCACAAGACATGTAAATACTTAGGCATGTACATGCAGATTGCTTGTTGTCAGTAATCACATTTTCTATTGAAAAACGGTACCTTTATTAGGATGTGGGCCACTGTACTACTCAGTCGGAAGAGGCTGAAGGTCAGTGTGGAGTAGAGGGGCTTCCTCAGCGTAGGAGGACCACAGGGATCTCTATGGCAGTGAAAGAGCCAGGTATGGATCACTGATTGTGACTCATACTGATTTGAGAAATATCATTACATTTACATTTACATTTAAGTCATTTAGCAGACGCTCTTATCCAGAGCGACTTACAAATTGGTGCGTTCACCTTAAGACATCCAGTGGAACAGCCACTTTACAATAGTGCATCTAAATCTTTTAAGGGGGGGTGAGAAGGATTACTTTATCCTATCCTAGGTATTCCTGAAAGAGGTGGGGTTTCAGGTGTCTCCGGAAGGTGGTGATTGACTCCGCTGTCCTGGCGTCGTGAGGGAGTTTGTTCCACCATTGGGGGGCCAGAGCAGCGAACAGTTTTGACTGGGCTGCGCGGGAACTGTACTTCCTCAGTGGTAGGGAGGCGAGCAGGCCAGAGGTGGATGAACGCAGTGCCCTTGTTTGGGTGTAGGGCCTGATCAGAGCCTGGAGGTACTGAGGTGCCGTTCCCCTCACAGCTCCGTAGGCAAGCACCATGGTCTTGTAGCGGATGCGAGCTTCAACTGGAAGCCAGTGGAGAGAGCGGAGGAGCGGGGTGACGTGAGAGAACTTGGGAAGGTTGAACACCAGACGGGCTGCAGCGTTCTGGATGAGTTGTAGGGGTTTAATGGCACAGGCAGGGAGCCCAGCCAACAGCGAGTTGCAGTAATCCAGACGGGAGATGACAAGTGCCTGGATTAGGACCTGCGCTGCTTCCTGTGTGAGGCAGGGTCGTACTCTGCGGATGTTGTAGAGCATGAACCTACAAGAACGGGCCACCGCCTTGATGTTAGTTGAGAACGACAGGGTTCATCACTGTCAAGTATTCTGAAAGTCAGTGAAATGTTGTGAACTGCAGGGGGTCCCATTCATCCGTTATCTGCCCTGCTGTATCAGTCTCAGAACATCAACACACTCTCTTCAGAGGATTTCATCAGACTCCTCAGGGAATCTATGGTTGAACTGAGACAACCCCAGCCAACAGCAAGGTACATTATTCAATACAAAATGACTAAAATGTTGTTTACAAAACTACCCAAAGTCAGTGTGTGTTTGGTATAATCCGTTTTTCCCTGGCCCAGTGAGGAGGTGACATGGCCAGGGGAGCACCAAGAGAGGAGAGGGAGCTGTCGGAACCTGAGTCTGACCATCCAGGCCCTTAGGCACCACCTCCCTAGACCCTCCCCAGTGGGTATGATGACTGACAGGCTGGAAGAGCAGGGAGACACAGAGCCACCTGATCATGACCTGCCTCTTATAGCTGCGGTACTTTACTACTGTGGCTCTGTCTGAGAGTGAGTGTGCTGAGGAATAATACTTTGGCAATGATGAATATGAAAATAATGAATTTCATTGTCTCAATGCAGGAGAAACCCTGGACCCCGGCACACCTCTCCTCTCAATCCCTGTCCAAGGAGACCTCTGAATCTATGTTCTCTTTCACATCTTCCCCCTCACTGCCCTGCCTGAGACCGGGCATCCCATATGTGTATGGGAGCACAGTAATGCTACAGCGGATCTCATCCCTGCTCAGTGATAGAGGACGGTGCCAGAACAGTCAGGGTGACAGGCCTTCCCCCCCAGCAGACATACTCCTCCCAGACTACCCTGACCGGACTCTGACACTAGAGGGTGCCACAGACCCTGTCTCCTTCAACAGCCTCAGTAAAGACAGCATGGAGGTGGAGGAGCTGGTGTTCTCCACTGAGTGTGAGTTCAGATGCACAGACTAGAGGTGTTTTATACTCAACATTTAAGTTGTCGGCTCCTTTTGAAGTAACGTTCTTGAGTATTAACCCAACGGAAATCCATGTTCTGGTCATCTGTTGTTGAAAGTGTTTTCTGTTTCCTTTAGGGGGAGTGGAGGACATAATGACCTGTGATATACCAGGAGACGACGTCTTCAATGTGGAAGAGGAGGCAGTTCCTCCTGTAGATGTAACGTTAGACAGAAGGTGACCCTTCTCAATCCTCAATGTTTACTTTATAATTTCATTAACAGACCATAATTCCACTCTTTGCTGTGGCCAGCATTGTGTTATGCAGTACAATAAGATAAAGGACATGTTCTTCATGTGATCATTTGTTTGTCAGGCATAGTCTGAGCAGACTGAACCTCCATCCTCAGTTCTACAGTAATGAGGACAACCAATCAGTGCCCTCTGTATCTGAGATCCAAGTGGAGAGTCACAACTTCCTGACACCTGACTATGGTGTGTTTCAACTGTTAATACATTCTGTGTTGTGGCTGTGTTTTCACTATATCTACTGTATGATTTGACTGAGAAATAATTCAATAATTGGCCCTTTAACTAACTGCGTTTGTTCATGTTAATCCAGAGAAAATGGACTACTACAAGGAGGTTACTGACAAAATCATGCATGCACCAAGTGTGAGTGACGTGTGGAGCATCATGCCTGGAGGGGACAAATCAGGGAACATCCGCCCCCAGACCGCCACCTTCTCTGGGGCTGTTGCTGCCTCATCTCACTGCTTCCTGGAGCTGGAGCCCTTACAGGTGACAGACCTCTCTACTGTCCAATTACATACATACTGTACATACTATGCAGACAACCTACAGTATTTGCCAACTCAATTGAGTTTCTGTATGTCTGTGTTTGTTCAGAAGGCATTCGACCCTCCACCGCTTGAGGATTCAGTGGAATGTTTCCGTCGGGACTCCCAGGATGCAGTGGACCAACCGGAGATCCTGACCTCCTGTGCTCTCACTGAGACCACCCAGGATCTGCTCTCTGAGCTCCACCAGACCTTCTCCTTCCTGGAGGAGCTGGGAGACGCAGGCTCCAGTGGCCCAGAGACAGAGAGAGGCTCTACCCTGGAGGGGGAGCAAGACAGTGGGGCTTCCGGGAGGTACATCAGGCCCTTCTCTCTCCAGGACTCCTCTCTGCTCATCCCCCTGCGGAGGTCCGCACGCTCCAGACAGCTACAGGTTCCTGGGGTGTCTCTGTCCCCTAGGACTAGCCCCAGCCGCACCCCCCAGCTCAGCCCCTCCTCAGCCCTAGAGACATCCAGGGATAGGTTACCTGGAGGGGGGAAGGCCTCGCACAAGGAGGATGCATCATGCTTCAGAAGCACCCCAGAGGATAGGCTAGGCCACTGTAAGCTGGGCAGCTGGTGGAAACAAGCCCTGGAGACCCGGAGGGCATCCACTGGCCTACTCCCTGCCATAGAGCAGGTGTCCACGATCTCACGAGGTAATGTGTGTGTGTGTGTGTGTGTGTGTGTGTGTGTGTGTGTGTGTGTGTGTGTGTGTGTGTGTGTTGGATAGAAATGACAAGCTACTCTATCTTGCGTTTAGAAAACCCATTTAGTGTCACAGCTAACGAAGTTGGTAATTCTGCGCCGATTTGCCTGTATAACAATATTAATATTATTACTTAATATAGTATAGCCTCTAATATCATCTCCCTTTGTCATTGTGACGTGGAACGTTGAGAGAGCCTTTTATTTGGAACTTTACATTGATGGAGCATTAGAAACAGCAGCTGGCTGGAGACTGTAGTGTGTGTGTGTGTGTGGGGGGGGGGGGGGGGGGATAGTTGGCCTGTTGCTGTCACCCAGTGGGGAGTCTATGTCCGGAATGGGACCCAGGTACTGCTCAGAGAGGGGTGATGAAGTACAGAGAGGAGGGGGTGCACTGTAGTGTCAGACCTGTACTCGCTCAACCTTGCCACAGTTACTCATCTGTGACCACCACCCCCTGCTCTCCGTGGTAGGGGCCTTCCACTGATGTTACCCAGAGCAGATGGAGCTCTGCTGGGCCTTGCTGATCACTGCTGGGCCTGGGGGAACCACGCCTCACAGCCCCACACACCACACTAATTCCCTACCTCATCACTGGGACCAGGGCTTAGGAGACCAACACACAGCAGGGGCCAAATGTGACATTTAATTAAAGCTCCGTTTGTGAAATCAAATCAATAGTTTCAGAAAGCAGGTGATCTTGATATTTTTTTGTGCTTCTCAGAAAATGAAGTGCGTTTGTTAGCATGTCAATGAGGAAGTGGCAGAGACCGTTCAAGTGGCTGGCCATATTGACATACGAGGTCTCTGTGAGGTTTTAATGTTACATCATGACAGCTGTAACACCTCTGAGGGATCTAGTTTGAATCCTTTCCTGTTCTCCCTGTCCCCTCTCTCTTCATCTACAGAAAAGAGGGCCTCTCTCGTCCCAGAGCAACCCTACTCCCACAGTACGATCAACTACCAGGAGTCTCCAGCCAAGCAGAGAGGAGACAAGTGGGAGTTCAAACAGGTACAGGTCATTTCTCTCTCTGTGGTCCCTATTTCCACTAGACCCACAATAACATCTGTTAAACACGTGTATGTGTCAAATACATTTGATTTGGCCTCACATAGAGCGTGTCAGTATAGGGGGAAATATGCTATGGTTGTCCAATGGGGGGCAGTGTTGTCCCAACTTGGAAGTTTTTATTTAGTCTCTGATTTGAATGACCTCATACCTACCCCCAAGAGCCAGCCCATCCCATCCCAGCATGTACCCTCTCCTTCTCCCTTCCCCCTGTCACAAGCTACACATCTTCCTCATCAGACTCAGTAATGTCATATAAAAACATGGTGGAATTGTATTCAGGCTTTGATAAAACATTTCTTAATACTTTTTTGTTACGTTGAATTGGTAATGAATAGAGCTAATGACTAAATGATTTCCGGGCTACTTTGATGCGACATGCATGCTCTAGGTACTACATTCACTTTGTGTTTCTCTGACAAAAGTTGTAGACTGCTTTCTTGGCTCCTTCTAATCTCTCTGGCCCCATTTATACCTGTCGCTTACATGGGTCCTCTTGTCCTGATCTTGTCCTGATCTTGTCCTGATCTTGCGCTGAGCTTGCCAGTTTAAAATCAAATCAAATCAAATGTTATTTGTCACATGCGCCAAATACAATACTTACAAGAGCTTAACCAACAATGCAGTTCAAGAAATAGAGTTAAGAAAATATTTACCAAATAGACTAAAGTAAAAAATATATAATAGAAAGTAACACAATAAGAATATCAATAACGAGGTTATATACAGGGTGTGCCGGTACCAAGTCAATGTGCGGGGGTACAGGTTAATCAAGGTCATTTGTACATGTACAGTAGGAAGGGTGAAAGTGACTATGCATAGATAATAAACAGCGAGTAGCAGCAGTGTACAAAACAAATGGAGAGGGGGGGTCAATGTAAATAGTCCGGGTGGCCATTTGATTAGTTGTTCAGCAGTCTTATGGCTTGGGGGTAGATGCTGTTAAGGAGACTTTTGGACCTAGACTCGGCGCTCCGGTACCGCTTGCAATGTGGTAGCAGAGAGAACAGTCTATGAATTGGGTGCCTGGAGTTTTGACAATTTTTTTGGGCCTTCCTCTGATACTTTACACTTTCACGATGTGTCTTTTAATGATCTACAACCGTCTAAAAATGTGTGCACAAACAGAATGAGGACAAGACCAGGACAAAGGATGTATGTTAAAACAAGGTATTAAGTGGCTTTTGTCTAATGCATTGACAGATCTAACAGTTGGTGCGTTTGACATCATGATGTCAGCAGTGGCTGTACAGCATGTGTACTGCAATGTTGCTGCACTGATACGATTAGGCAGTTGTTCAATTGAGATTTAATTATGTAATTGTTTAATTGGGATGTAATTATCTTATTGTTTGGTTGGAGTCAAGGGAACCATATGGAGCCTGGCAGGTGAAATGTAATTACACAAAGTTAATTCATGATGACGTAGTTGATAATTATACCTTTGGGATGCTGACTGGTGGATGTGGGAATGGTTGATGTTCTTTGACACATTGAATGCTGATATTGCACAATTCTAAATTAGCACCCATCATAAAAGATACTGATTTATTCCATTACATTAACTTGTTAAAACACTGCTTAGATTGATGTTATAAAGATATGATTTATTCCATGTTTTATTCAATTTTTTCACTTTGTGTGACCAACCCACATCTGTATTTCAAAGAGAACAAAGTGGTTGGGATTTGATGAATTGGCAGATTGGGAGATATTGATGATAAAAGTCATACTAAGTAGCATAATATCCAAACATCTCCAATTAAAACACAGCAGCTATGGATATTAGGTTGACTACTATACATTTTCACTGTTTTTGTCCCATGTGACCTCATGATCAGATTGGTTTTGGTGAAGTAAGGCTGCAATGTTCAATGAAAGGGATGCTCAACAAACAATGTGGATGACACTGGTACCACTCACAGATGTAAAGACATTACTGGAAGATTTTAGCTTGTTGATCAACTTGTGTGGATCTTTCTGAAAATCTTGACGTTTGTATGGAGAGAGGCAGTCTGAATGAAGATAGCTTGTTGGGTTGAGGTGACACATTGAGATGAATGGCCTCTATTAGGAACATTTCATCAGTGCCTGAGCCCTGTGGTTTCAGTCTCCCTCAACCCCCGGGGAACGATTAATGACCACAGGATATTTCATCACCCCCTCCATTTCCCAACTCAGGATATGAGGGACTAATTGTGTCTGTTGTCTGGTGTTCTGTCCCCTGTGTTCCAGGCGGAGAAAGAGGAGCTGCTGGGACGGAGGGGCTCTGGGAAGATGCCCCACCAGCGAGTGGAGCAGGACTTGGCGAGCCATAGGGGAGCCAGAGTGAAGAAGGGCAAACGGGTGAAGAAGGCATGAGGACATCCCGTTACACATCTATACTGTCATTCTGTAGAGTGACGAACAATCAGTGTATGTGTGTAAGATGTATAATTGACCAAATCCTGTATGGTATTACTGTTGTGCTACACTTCAAACCACTGTAAATTTAGTCAGGTGCAGACTGTTATTAAATGTTTTTTACTTGGCAGATACAAATATATATTTCTCACTGAAAAGATGTGTTGTTTGTCACAGTAATGGCTCCACAGTAATGGCTCCACAGTATGCATGGACAGATAATCCAAATGGTGTGGTTGCATCTAAACACATGACGTTTCTCTTTTATCTAAAAAAAGATTCCATTTTGAGCACGGTGGTGATCGTCACCATGGCTGTCATGGATGACCAATGGTGCAGTGACCTTAGTACACCACATCACCTATACGGTCACCTCACATCATCACCTCTCCTGTCACCTCTCTGAGCTCTTCATCTGACAGGTCCTGATTCCTTTGGCGACCCCTCCGCTCCTATAGGCTGCTGGTGTGTTCTCTGGACACATCCTCTTCCTTATACAGTTATCACACACACACACACACACACGGAACAGCTCATCAATAGTTAATCTCTCAGTAATTATTGACATGGGTTAAATTATTTAATACTTCACGAACCCAGTCGATATTAAGAATAGTGGATTCTGGGTCATTTGCGTATCGTCTCAATGATCTGAATAGATGCAAGGTCATTTGGATTGACTATAAGGACACAGATCAACTCTGGACTAACTCATTCTAAAAGCACCATATGGTGTCCTTGGATATCTGTCAGTTTTCCCCCTTTTTAAAAAGGATTTGCCTTGCTGCTATTCCATCTCATGAAAAATGGATGACCTCCCAGTGCTAGTTGCTGCCGCCTTCTCTCCTCACATTTGCACAGTGCCCTGAGATTGCATGTATGTTAGCATCCCTCCCCCTCTCTCGATTTTGGAGGTGGAGGGGGTTGAATAATTTAACACACATTTCAGCATGACATTTCTGCTTGGGGTCTCCCGTCCATGAGCCAGGCCCACACACACACTGCACTATTACCAAAGATATGTGTGTCATCTTCTGGAGTTGTTAGGCCTCCCTGCATGACCTCACCAGGTGTGACAGCACCTCTGATACCCATTTGGTGCATGGGGCTGGAGGAACAGGACCAGCCAGTGTTTTGGATGCTTTAGTTTACACCTCAACAATTATGATTGGGATTGGCTGCACAGTTTGTATTTCGAATCCAAAGAACCTTTCATATAGTAGAATATCTTCATCCTAGTTAAATAAAGGTTAAATAAAAAATGTAATCCACATCTTACAGCGCAGTATAGTAATTCATGATGTGAGCACAAATAGAGATCTTCCAAATGGAAATATTCTAGGGGCAAAAACCTGTCTGGAAGTAATGATGCTCGAAAACATATTAGGACACGCGGTCTGGAAAATAAATAAATGTTCTGACCACATACATCCAATAACTCCCACTAATTTGAATACTGATAAAAATCGTGGAAACCTGGGCTCTGCACTGCAACAAAATTACACATAAATCATGTGCAGAGCAGACTAGGTTAAAAATCCCAACCAAACATGATGGATATAAATTGCTGTCTGATGTTTGTAAATCATTGTTATGAATAATTGTCTGTGTGCGACTGGAGGCACGCTCTGGAAAATGCAGGGCGATTAATACTTGCTATTGCAAAACTCTCCGTGTGAGTTCCCTTCTGACCCCTGTAATGTACTTTTTATTGCTATTTCATCTATTTCTTCATTTTCAAAACGAGCGTCCTTAACCTTCCCCAGTGTAGATTCATATAGGCCACAGTAAGCCCCATCTTTGTAGGGGGTTAATATAGAATATTCAATCGATTTTAGAACAATAAAACAAAATAATGCAGATATAACAGCTGCTACTTTACATAATATGGAAATAATTTGCAGCTTATTTTCAAAACACTATATCCACCAATGTTGGTGTTTTGTCATCAGAAATGATTTCTTCTGAGTACGTTAACATGTGTGTACAATGTTGCTGTTCTCTGATGTTTTTATTCATCGATTTTAGATGTGTATGAAAATGAGTTTGTTTTACAAAATGCTGTATATTAATTATATATCCTGTATTTGACTGAAATGTGGTTGTCTTAAGATGAATGCACTTACTGTAAGTCACTCTGGAGCATCTGCTAAATCACTAAAATGCCAAACACAAGTGTTTTACATACAGAGCTCATATTACTGTGTTGAATTACTTAATATATATATATAATATTAATGTAAAATGTATCATTTGTAAATGTCTTTATTAAAAATGTAGTTATTTGTTACATTTGACTGTAAAACCTAGCAGTACTACTTATTTCTCTGAGTGAGGCAGATGTATAGCATTTATCAAAAAACAATCTCTGAAATTAAATCAAGTGATAGATTTTTAACAAATACATGTCTGTCATTAAACAACCCCATGCCATGGTTAGAAAGTGAACAAAACACAGCGATTGCTTAGAATTTCTTTAAACAATAAAAGCTCATTTAACATTTCTGGAATGAAACTCTTCATATGTCATCAAGGGCTTGAAATCATCCTCAACAGTAGCCTAGGTAGAGTGGAGAGTAAACAGTACAGTTTCATGGGCTTCCTACTTGATGTTGAGTGGAGTACAGTAAAGGAACAGGCAAGGCAGGGTTTAGGGTCAGAGAGGAGGCAAATCGTCAGATACAATCTTAGAAGAAATGTGCTAAAACCTAAAACAGTTCTTCGGCTGTCCCCATAGGAGAACCCTTTTGAAGAATCCTTTTTGGTTCTGGGTAGAATACGTTTGGGTTCCATATAAAACTCTTTCCACAGTGTTCTACATGGAACCCAAAAGGATTCTTCAAAAGGGTTCTCCTATGGGGACAGCCGAAGAACTGGGTCTGACATTTATCTAAATGAATTATTTTTCTGAACACCCCACAATATGAAGTACATATTTAACCTCCAAGAAAACATTCTCCCATCTCAGGCATCAAAGCCCTATTATCGCCCATTTTCTTATGGACACTATGGAGCTCTTTTATAATCATATTCAGACACCTGTAATAAAAGCAACATTTCCCTATGAATCATGTGTCCCTCAAACTAATTTAATAATTGCTAATATTAAATGTATTTAAAATCTCACACTTGCTATTCTAACGCATGAAATGGACACTGTCAGCGGCCTCATCCTTTTTGATCAAAAGTATGACTTCACTTCAAAGTTCAACAAACATAAAATTCATATTTCTTGACCTTTCCCTCAAATTCACAAAATTGTCACGTAACAGGATTGAGACGAGGGTAACGGTTGAAGAGACATTGAAGAGGCTTCCATATGAATTGGTGTGAGTTTAATGACGAAGAATGATACAAAACAAGAAAAGCGTCTAAACATGCAAACATAAACAATATTGCCTGGTGGGGGATGAACCCAACACCGCTCCTCTGGACTGTACCCCTCCCAGTCCACCAGGTACTGGAGCCGACCCCCACAACGTCTGGAGTTCAGGAGGGACTTGACGGCATAGGCGGGACTACCCTCGATGTCCAGGGGAGGCGGTGGGAGACAGCATCAGCCAGGGGACTAGGAACCACCGGCCTAAGGGAAATGGGAAGCTGTAATTGGTAAGTTACCTAATTGATCCTCTGGAGGACTTTGAATGTCTCCATAAACCGGGGGCTCAGCTTCCGGTAGGGCAGGTGGAGTGGGGGGTTCCTGGTGGAGAGCCAGACGCGATCATCAGAATGAAAAATGGGTGCCTCACTGCGGTGGTGGTCCGCCTGCTCATTCTGGAGCTAGACGGCGCGTTTGAGCCTCACATGGGCAGCGTCCCAAACCTCCCCTGCACGCCGGAACCACTCATCCACCGCAGGGGCTTTGGTCTGGCTCGGGGTCCACGGAGTACCCCAGGATGCACTGGAAGGGAGACAACCCGGTGGAGGAGTGATGAAGTGAGTTCTGGGCATATTCCGCCCAGGGAAGAAATTGTGCCCACTCCCTCTGCCGGTCCTGACAGGGACTCCTCAGGAATCTCCCCGGCTCCTGGTTGGTCCTCTTTACCTGCCCATTGGACTGAGGCCGGTACCCGGATGGGAGACTAACTGTGACCCCCAGCTTCTCCATGAAGGCTCTTCATACATGCGACTTGAATTGGGGACCACGGTCGGAGACAATATCCTCCGGAAGGCCATAGTGTCGGAAAACCTGCTGAAACAGTGCCTCGGTGACCTGGAGAGCCGTAGGGAGATCATAGAGAGGTATAAAATAGCAGGATTTGTAGAATCTGTCCACAACAACCATAACAGTGGTGAAACCATCAGATGGGAAGATCAGTGACAAAATCTATCAACAGATGGGTCCAAGGCCTCTGAGGCACGAGTTTCCCTGCTTGTGCGTTCCGGGGAGACTTGGTTTGGGTGCATACGGAGCAGTGAGACCTCTGTAGCCAATACACGACAAAGACCCCCTTCCTTCTTGGCTATGAAGAAACCAGCCGACGCATGGGAGGTCTCAATGCAATTAGATCTGGCTGCGCAGAGGTGCATAGTCTGTTAGCAGGTCGATGGCACACTCCCAGGGGCGATGAGGAGGGAGACAGATGCCGCGAGTCTTTGAGAAAACCATCGAGAGATCCTGGTAACCCTCCGGGATGTCGGCCTGGAGGGCATCCACAGGACTCTCAATCGACGTGGAACCACAAGGTAAGGGAAAGCAGATCTTCCGGCATCCGGGCGCCCAGGCCGTAATCTCAATCTTCGGCCAGGAGATGGTGGGGTCATGGCGTTGGAGCCACGGGAAGCCGAGTACGACTTTGTGTACGGGTGCCTGGATGATGAGGAAGAGGAGGATTTCTTGGCCCACGGTGATGGTGTGGTGCTGTGATGCATGGGACCCTGCCAGTTCCCAGTGGTTGGTTATCCAGTGCTTGAACCGGAAAGGAGAGCGGGTATGATGTTGTGTTCAGGGAGGAGGCAAGGGCCTGGTCAAGCACTGGATAACCGACCACTGGGATCTGGTACAGTCACACATACATAACAGCACCACTAGAGCTGTGGAAACATGAGGGACAGCCAGCTGGTGAAATCGGTACTAAGAAAGGCTTAGTGGAGAGTGAAGATGGAATACTCTCACCTGCCCCAGGAGACGGATGATCCCTGGACCGTCCCTCTGCTCTAGTGACTCCCTGGTTAGAACATAGTGGACACCGTTGAAGCTGGTTGTCTCAAACGGTGTTGCTCAGCTGTGGGGAGACATTTGGCCCCTACCTCCATGGGTTGAGGCTCTGACTCAGATCGGTCAACGAAGGAGGGAGAGAGGCGATGGGAGTGCCGACACTCCCAAAGGAAGTTATCCAGATGGATGGCCAACGCGATTGTGTGTCCAATGAGAGGGAGTCGTCTCGGCACGCCAGTCCATCTGGACCTCCTCACACAATCCTCTTCTGAATAAGGTGCGGAGTGCCAGCTCATTCCATCCGCTGGATGCTGCCACTGTAAGAAAGGTGAACGCGTACTCTGCAGCGGTCTGGTCGTCCTGCTGTAGTTGGAGTAGGCGTTCACCCCCCTTTCTGCCCTCTGTTGGATGATCGAACACTCCTCTTAACATGAACCTCCCATAGGAACCCAGCTCCTCCTCTCCTCTCTCCCAGACGGCCGTAGCCCATTCTAATGCCCGCCCGGTCAACAAAGAAATAACCGTGGCAAGATAGGACCTCTCGGTGGTGGGGGTTCCAGTTTGATGAGCAAAATCGAGGGAGCACTGGAGGACGAAGCTACGGCAATTGAATGAATTCCCGTCATATTTGTCTGGAAGGGACAAACGGGCATCGCTGACCTGGGCAGACTGCTGAATGGGCTGGGGTTCTGGGTCGACTCATGGTAGAGGATCCTCCGCTCGTTGGGGGTGATGCCCGTTGCGGAATATTTAGACATTGACGAACACGGATGACCTCATTCATCACCGTCCCCAGTTGCGCCACCTGATTATGGTGTTGGCGAAGTAGGTCTCCCTGTTCGCCGACCATCTGGAAGATGTCTCGGTTGGCTGCTTGCTTCCATTCTGTGAGGCAATATTCTGTAAAGTAGACGCAGGGAGTCAGGAAGCAAGTGCATTTAGTGAGTTTAACAACAAAGAACATTGACCGATACAAAACAAGAAAACCGTCTAAACATGGAAACATAAACCATATTGCCTAGTGGGTGATAACAACGGAGTGCTATATTAAGGGGAAGTAATCAGGGAGGTGGTAAAGTCCAGGTGTGCCTAATGAGGCATAGGTGTGCGTAATGAAGGTTGCCAGGTGTGCGTAAGGATGGGTTGCCAGGACAGGGGGTTAGTAGACCGGCAACTTCGAGCGCCAGAGAGGGGGAGGAGGAGTGGACTTGACAATTGGTTTTGTTTACTCAAATTCACTACAAGATTTTCAATACACATTGTATTTCATAGATATAACCATGTAATGAAGACAATAGATATCAAGTTGAATTAGAGATCTAATAACCCAACTTTAGTAAATAAATAAATAAATAAACATAGCAAACATCAATAACATTGAAGAGACCTGTGCCTGCCTGTAGAAACACCACAGGCTGGGTTCCCACTGTGTACACTTCCTATTGGCAGCCTGAGGGTTTGTGTGTGTGTGTGTGTGTGTGTGTGTGTGTGTGTGTGTGTGTGTGTGTGTGTGTGTGTGTGTGTGTGTGTGTGTGTGTGTGTGTGTGTGTGAAAATCAAATCAAATGTACTGGTTACATACACATATTTAGCCATTGTTATTGTGGTTGTAGCGAAATGCTTGTGTTCCTAGCTCCAACAGTGCAGTAGTATCTAACAGTTCACAACAACACACACAAATCTAAAAGTAAAATAATGGAATTAAGAAATCTATACATATTAGGACGAGCAATGTCAGAGTGGTATTGACTAAAATACAGTGGAATAGAATACAGTATATACATATGAAATTAGTAAAGCAGTATGTAAACATGATTAAAATGACTAGTGTTCCATTATTAAAGTGACCAGTGATTCCATGTCTATGTATATGGGGAAAGGGGGATATCTAGTTAGTTGTACAACTGGATGCATTCAACCCAACCCCTCTGAATCAGAGAAGTGAGGGGGGCTGCCTTAATTGAAACATACATGTTATCGGCGCCCGGGGAAGAGTGGGTTAACTGCTTTGTTCAGGGGCTGTCAGCTCAGGGCAACAGCCTCTAAGGTGCAGGGTTGAGTAACCGGGTGGTAGCCGGCTAGTGATGACTATTTAACATTAGGATAGCTTTGAGATAGAAGCTGTTTTTCAGTTTCTCAGTCCCAGCTTTGATGCACCTGTACTGACCTCGCCTTCTGGATGGTAGCGGGGTGAATAAGCCGTGGCTCGGGTGGTTGATGTTTTTGATGATCCTTGTAGGTGTCCAGGAGGGCAGGCAGTGTGCCCCCGGTGATGCGTTGGGCAGACCACAACACCCTCTGAGACCTGCGGTTGCGGGCAGGTGCAGTTGCAGTACCAGGCGGTGATACAGCCCGACAGGATGCTCTCAATTGTGCATCTGTAAAAGTTTGTGAAGGTCTTAGGGTCCAAGCCAAATTTCTTCAGCCCCCTGAGGTTGAAGAGGTGCTGTTGAGCCTTCTTCACCACACTGTCTGTGCGGGTGGACCATTTCAGTTTGTCAGTGATGTGTACACTGAGGAACTTGAAGCTTTTCACCTTCTCCACTGCGGTCCCATTGATGTGGGCAGGGGCGTGCTCTCTTTGCTGTTTCCTGAAATCCACGATTTGCTCCCTCAATGTTTTGTTGATGTTGAGCGAGTGGTTACTTTTCTGGAACCACTCCTCCAGGGCCCTCACCTCCTCCCTGTAGGCTGCCTCTTCATTGTTGGTAGTCAAGCCTGCTACTGTTCTGTTGTCTGAAAACTTGATGATTGAGTTGGAGGTGTGCGTGACAATGCAGTCATGGGTGAACAGGGAATACAGGAAGGGGCTGAACATGCACCCTTGTGGGCCCCCTGTGTTGAGGATCAGCGAAGTGTAGGTGTTGTTTCCTGCCTTCACCACTTGGGGGCGGCCTGTCAGAATCTATTGGGGCGGTATGCAAATTGTGGTGGGTCTAGAGTGTCAGGTAAGGTAGAGGTGATATGATCCTTAACTAGCCACAATGTCAGAAGTGAGTGCTATGGGGCGATAGGGATTTAGTTCAGTTACCTTTGCTTTCTGGGGTAAAAGAACAATGGTGGATATCTTGAAGCATGTGGGGACAGCAGACTGGGATTGGGAGAGATTGAATATGTGCATAGTAAACACTCCAGCCAGCTGGTCTGTGCATGCTCTGAGGACACAGCTAGGGATGCCTTCTGGGCCGGGACGTGGCTGGCACTATCTTGTAATGCACGTTCCCTCAAAAAGGAGATATCTGTGGCATTGTGTTGTGTGACAAAACTGCACATTTTAGAGTGTCCTTTTATTGTCCCCAGCACAAGGTGCACCTGTGTAATGATTATGCTGTGTAATCAGCTTCTTGATATGCCACACCTGTCAGGTGGCAAAGGAGAAATGCTCACTAATAGGGATGTAAACAAATGTGTGTGCAAAATTTGAGATTATTAAGCTTTTTGTGGATCTTTCATTTCAGTTCATGGACATGGGACCACCACTTTACATATAACATTTATATTTGTATTCAGTGTAGATAAAATGTAGTGGAGATTCAGTACTGAGAGAGACTTGGTCTTGGCAATTTCTTCAAACAATCATCTTTATTTAATATTGATTAATTATTGCAATAATGAGACCGTCAGCCCACCAGTCTTGACTGACTGACCTTTACACACGATGCACAGTTTTTATATAGCTGATACCAAGATTGCTTAGTCAGTCACTTCTACCCTACCCATAAGCCCTACCTTCTACCCTACCCATTTTTTCCCCTCACAAGATACATACAGTATGTTATGTAGTGGATGGGGCTTGCAAGCTGTTTCCAAAACATTGGACTAACTTGAGCAATGGCAAAGCCACATCTTACACATCTTAGCAAACAATCACTTTGTAAACTAATGTTAGCTTCAACTAACATGACAAGTACATAGACCTTCTCTGTAAAACAAAGCTATATCCAGTCTATGATATTAGCCAGAAGGCTCTGATGCTAGCTAGCTGTAGTCAAGTCTATGGAAGAGGCTTGCTATAGCATCATCTTTGTAGTGGTTATACTATGTTGAAACACTTGTCTTCAAATGTTCTTACATTTTTCTCACAACTGCATTGCTGTAGCTTTTAAATTAGGAGAATGTAATTTGTCATTTGAACGAATTTGATACATATTTTAGAGATCTCCTCCATGTTGGCAATGCCTGACAACTCCCTGGAATCCGCTCCCGGGTAAAGAGAGCTTGGAATGTTCAGGCATGGAGTGAGCTTTGAGGGCGTTAGTTCGTGTAACGGGGTAGACTGAGTTATGCAACAATATTTGGTGATTCTAATAAATAATCATGCAGTTAAAACATTCAACGTTAATAGTTATTGGCTACAGAGGACATGACAAATGCTTGGTATCATTTGAAAACAAGCAATTTTCTGACATTAAAATTGAAATGAATGTAATGTTTTACAGGGTACATTTCAGTTTATATTACATTGGATTTTGGTGACACAAAACTTAAACTATACTTAAAAAGGTCAGAGGGACTCAAATCCTACCAGTTTCATGGAATTACCCGATTAGTAGAATATGAGATAAATTAGGCTGATTGAGACTGCTGCCTGCTCCAGCGTGAATGGTGCTGATGCTGCGCCCACGCTCAAGTGTCTACTGCGCAGTCGCCGATGCAACAGACGCAGTAAGAGAAAATATATGGGAAAATGGCCCTCGATAATGTACTTTTCGCGCAATGCATCCTCTATTTTTTGGCGTTTGTGTTTGGCTTTATTTCCGTAGTGCCTCTCTCCGAAAACACGGAGGATTTTCATGGAAAATGCTTGCTTTTCACGCGTGGTATGTGGCAGAATGAGAACATCACAGTTTCAAAGCAGCGCTTCATCGTTGAGGAGTGGGGACCGGAGTCTTCCTGCAGTTTCATCACTTTTGTCGGGATAGCATCTCTCGTCCTCTCCGCAGTGCAGGCATGGAGACTGCTGTTCTTTCTTTGCAAAGGCCACGACGAGTGAGTGTCCTAATAATTTGTGGTTGTTCTGCATTAACTGTCCATGTTTTCTTCGTGTGTATTTTATCTTAATTATTTTGAAAGAGATTTAAAGAGATGGGTTGTGTTTCAAGCAGCCCATCCACTCCCACGCCCGAATGATCAGTGATGCTGCTTGACTAAATACAGCAAAAACAAAACCCGCTAGCCATTCATTTAATATATTTTTCGGAGTCCTTTCTACAGATCTAGGCCCCACAGAATTTAAAAAACGTATGTTTTTGCTATGGCACAATTTGCCCACCACCCTGCGTAGCTCCATAATCAATATGTTTAATCAGCCCGAGGGAAGAAATGCAATTTTCTGCCTTTTCAACAGAGTTGCAATCACAGAAACTGTATTTATGGATTAGGCTACTCTACCCGAAAGAGATGTGTCTGCAATCTTTATAATAACATGTTTTACTACTGTGCAATGCAGACGATTTCATTGGTCTGACATTAGGTGACAGAATGGAACAGTGACAGACCATCCACTTAAACAAACATGTAGGCCTATCTAAAACTAAGAATGAATGAATTAGTGTGATACAGCTACACCACCAATATCTTTATATTGGTCATAGCATCCATAAAAAAAAACGCAATATAGCCACAATAAAAATAAAACCCACCACTCAAGCATTTGACAAGATGGTTGGAATAAGAAAACACCACAATCTCCACAGACATCTTCAATTCAAATCCAATTCAGCACTAAGGAAATGTGACAAGGATGGTATTAAAGAAATCACAATATACACCTTCCTAATGAGTTGCACCCCCTTTTGCCGTCAGAACAAACTCAATTCGTCAGGGTATGGACTCTACAAGGTGTCAAAAGCGTTGCACAGGGATGCTGGCCCATGTTGACTCCAATGCTTCCCACAGTTGTGCCAAGTTGGCTGGATGTCCTTTGGGTAGTGGGTCATTCTTGATACACACGGGAAACTGTTGAGCGTGAAAAACCCAGCAGCATTGCAATTCTTGACACACTCAAACCCGTCCGCCTGGCACCTACTAGCATACCCTGTTCAAAGGCACTTAAATATTTTGTCTTGCCCATTCACCCTCTGAATGGCATAATTCATGTCTCAATTGTCTCAATGCTCTTAAGGATCCGCAACTTTAAAAAAAAAAAATTCACCTAAAATGACATACGAAAATCTAACTGCCTGTAGCTCAGGCCCTGAAGCAAGGATATGCATATTCCATTTGAAAGGAAATACTTTGAGTTTGTGGAAATGTGAAAGGAATGTAGGAGAATATAACACAATAGATCTCGTAGAAAATAATAAAAAAAAAAAAAACATTCTTTTGTATTTTTTTTGTACCATCATTTTGAAATGCAAGAGAAAGAACAGAATGTATTATTCCAGCCCAGGTGCAATTTAGATTTTGACCACTAGATGGCAGCGGTGTATGTGCAACGTTTTGGACTGGTCCAATGAACCATTGAATTTCTGTTCAAAATTTGGTATCAAGACTGCCCAAATGTGCCTAATTTGTTTATTAATAACTTTTCATGTTCAAAATTGTCATGGTCAATCTAATGTTTTGTACACTCAGTGTAAATTCTCTGTCTCTCACTCTCTCTCTGAGTGTAGTTCCCTGTTCAATGCCTTCCTGAATCTGGTGATCAGCTCCCTGGTGGTGTTCACAGTGTTCCTCTCCAGCACCATCGTCAGTGTGGGCTTCAACCTGTGGTGTGACGCCATCACAGAGGGAGGGAGCATGTCCAGCAGGTGAGACTCAAAACACCCTGTCTATACCTCACACTGTCTTTACATGTCTCCCAAGCTCTTCGATTGTCTGTGGCAATATTTAGAAATACTATTGAGTTCCAACCGTATACCTATGATCATGTGACTAGTCGTGTCCCCTAATCTCAGTGACCAAAGTAACAGTATGAGCAGTTCTTCTCCTAAGCTCACACCTTACTCTTTACTTGTATTTCAGCTGTGAGGACCTGCAGGACACTGATCTGGAGTTAGGCCTTGACAACTCCTCGTTCTATGACCAGTTTGCCATTGCTCAGGTAAGGGTCAGACGAATGTGTAGACTTATACACTACGTTGATACCTGAGACTGTACCAGAGTCTTCTGTCCAAATTTGACCCAGCTCTGGTTGGACCCTGTGTCTATATTATATCTGTTAAACATGTCTCCTACCTGCAGTTTGGTCTGTGGGCAGCGTGGCTGACGTGGATGGGTATCACGGTCATGGCCTTCCTCAAGGTCTACCACAACTACCGCCAGGAGGACCTTCTGGACAGTCTGATCCACGAGAAGGAGCTGCTGCTGGGACGCTCGTCCCGCCGGGGCTCTGATGCCAACCAGATGAAGAGTGGCATGGTCTAACACCCAGAGGACACGTGCACATCACTGAAACATATCCTCTTATCCTACCCTTACTGCCATCATAGATAGGCCAGCCCCTGACAACCTATATACCATCAATTGAAATTCCATTAACTGTGATTAGAGTGCATTGTTATGCCTTGCTTATATATACTCCTCCTCAGATATATGCAGTCTGATTTACCAGTTGAAAACGCTGCTGTTGACAGCAAAGCGTAGGGTAAAGGCATTCCGGCTGTATTGTGGAGCTGATTCAATCCACTTGTCCACTTGCTATATTTATATTTGTTAATGAGTTACTGCTGACATGTCTTCCCCTTCAAGGCACTCACTGGAGTGTAAATTGGCTCAGAGAATCAAGGCCATTTAATGAGGATAGAAATGGAACATAGAGACTTATTTTAAAAATGACTTCCTATTTAGCTGCACTTAGATGATGACTCAACACAGGGTGGTTAAAGGATGTATTTTTTACTGTGTGCATGTAACGTTAGACGTGTGAGCAGGATGTAGTTGTTGATGTTGGGCAATATATTTTTTGTAACAATCCAATACATTCAGATTGTGCAGGCTTTCAGTAATGTGTGACTTCCTTGCCTATGTGCAGCAACAGAGTATGATGTGTGCTTTAGCGGTGTATTATACAGTATCTACAATTACCAAACAGTATTTTGTTAAAATGAAAACTGTACTATGTAAGAGACATGTATGGTCAATGAACTTAAGTTGACTGGGACAGAACTCAGGAGGAAATGCCTAAGAGTCATATAGCTAGATAAATCAGTCTACCTGATCATCCTGATAATCATAAAAAGTTCAGGCTGGTCATGAGGCACAGGGTCCGATATTCCTCCATCCTCATTGCCCCAAAAAAACATTGACTGTGAGTGAACAAATTATAAGTAACATAGATGGGATAACTCATTATCCAAGGCCAGTTCTGTGCTGTTGTGTGTGAGGAAATGTAGTCCGCAGTGTGGAAAGATGGATCATCACGTTATTACACACACACACACACACACACACACACACACACACACACACACACACACACACACACACACACACACACACACACACACACACACACACACACACACACACACACACACACACACACACACACACACACACACACACACACACACACACACACACACACACACACACACACACACACACACACACACACACACACACACACACACACACACACACACACACACACACACACACACACACACACACACACACACACACTACTCACCACCCTCACAGATCTTGGTATGCAATGACAGTTTTATTTCAAATAATTCAAATAAATAACAAAATATAGAAACTACAAAATCCTTCTAAAAGGCACTTCTTTCAAAGTGACCACAGGCCTATTGTCAGCAGTGAAATGCAGCTACTAACCAAAATGTGCAGAAACAAGCCATGTTGACTTGCTGGGTATTTGTATTGCTAATGATAGTAGTTCCGTTTGATGGTGCAAAGGGAACCTTCAGTCTCAGTAGCTCCTCCATTCAGACATTGGTTGCATCATATTGCTCAGATTTTTCCAACACCAACTCTTTCTTATAGTTGTGTTCCCTGAAACCTGTTATACTGTTTAAAGAATATGTATCAGTGGAAACAACGTCTTGTGTTTTATTGCTCGGATCAAGAGGTATATGATAAGCATCACATATATAAGCATCACATTTGTCCTTTAAAGCTCGACCTGTTTATAGAAGAGACTTTAATTTCTATATTTGAATGGTTCCAAGTACTGAAGGTCCCACAGTGATGATTCAATTAGTGTCATAATGTTGCTGCATCTTACCACAGACCATTGGACCGTACAATTCATGTAGATTCCTTTCTTTACTTTGCATCATTAACATTTGCTCTAATTTAAGGTACTTTTCAATTCCCAAATAATCCTTAACTTTAAAAGCATTTGACATCAAGATTAAAATCTGAATATTGGCACAATCAAAAAATAGGAATGTAACAAAAGCCCTTACAAAATGTACTCTAAAGAAAATAAAAGTATTTGATATTTGAGTAGATGCAGATATGCAGTATGGAAGAATAAATACAATTTAGAGGAGAGAGGATATTATTTGAGGCATTTTAGCATTTACCAAGAGGTACACTGTCAAAATCATAAGCACTCATTGAATTTGAGTACATTCCCAGGAAAGTGAGTATTCATATTATTGTGGTGAATGTCTTATCATCTTTGTCCCAACTTGGAACCCAAAACTGATCTGACCTAAAAAATAGTCTGACTAAAACAGGGTTTTCCAAACGCGGTCCTCGGGATCCCAAGGGGTGCACATTTTGGATTTTGCCCTAGCACTACACAGCTGATTCAAATAATCAACTAATCATCAAGCTTTGATCATTTGAATCAGCTGTGTAGTGTTAGGGCAAAAAAAAAAAACGTGCACCTCTTGGGGTCCCAAGGACCAAGGTAGGAAACGCCGGACTGCAGTATTTATGCTGCAAAAGAAAGATGGCTTTGTCAATTTGCTAGTTTAACCTGGCACTGTGAAGTGAAGCAGTCCTGTGCCTGTGTCAGCGATCCTTTTCAGAAGGTTGTCACATTGTGCTTGACTCAATCCATAATCCTCATTTTAGACGGTAAGGGTGTTTTGTGCCAACTCTAAGCAGTTTTTCACACTTTATACATTCAATTATGTGCAATAACAAGGCGTAATATTGTGATAGTCCTTAGTATACGGTATATACACATTCATATCTGTAGCTAGCTTTTAAGTACACAAATGACATAGCATTGTAATTAAATAAATATAATTAATTTGGCATTCCATGAAACATTCACTCACAATAGATTGTGCCAAGAAAGGAACATGTAAATTATTGTAGCAATTAAGTGAGCATACCAGTGAGCATCGACATTGCTGATGTGCAAAATGTCTTATCAACAAAACGAACATGGTAGCATACCCACCACCTAGGTACGTACAGTATACAGGCATGGAGGCTAAATATCTCTGGGATTACACATTTCTCCATATATGGGTGTGAGCATAGCAGTAGGGGTGCACATCTCAACACCATAGATAGATAGTCCGTGTGTATGACTGAGGTGCTCGGGACCAGGCTAGGTAGGGCACCTCAACGGACATGTAATGGAGAGAGTGAATGCAGTCCTCCATGCCTCCCCCTCTGGTGGGTCCCAGTCACTGCATGGTTAGCCAGATCCAGCAGCCCCACAGCAGCTGTTTTATGTGTATCAGGTAGACAGCCAGCGAGGCCTCCAGCTCCTCACAGACACGCTGTGGGCGCCGGCGGTCCGTGCAGAACATGGCCACGCCCAGCAGTGACATCAGCAGGAACAGGCAGGTGAACAGGGCCAGGTGGGGGCTGGGCGGTGATGTGTCATAGGCTGTGAACCAAAAGAGACCAATAACAAACTGTTGAATGATTTATGATTTGTAAAGGCTCTCTCAGTCTGCATGTTCAGGAGTGGGGGGCATGTTCTTTTCCTGATGCCAAAATCACTTTTTTCCACCCCATTGTAGCTAAAGGCCTGATTTTCAGTCTCTTTATTAACAGTATAAAAAGTGCCATACACCAGATACTGGACTGGAATATGCAATATCAAAAGTGGGTGGAATAACCATGCATCACAGTACAATATTAAAATGTCTATGATTGCAAATTCTCATATTAAGCACCACTCAACAGTCTTCCTTACACAGATTTAGTATAACAAGTCAGTAATGACCAGTCAATGAGGGTGACACTTGCTCCATATCATTAGTGTGCTATTATTTGGGACCACTGTCAGACAGACTTACCAACTAAACGGTCATAGTATGGAATGTCTGCGAAACCGATAGACAAGAAGCAAATAAATAAATAAAAGGCTACCTTATTTGCATGCATAATTAATCATGAAGTGTAAATAGCTTGCTCATGTTTGTTCTTTTTGTAAATTCAGCATTACATTAAGTACTACAGTATCCACAAGGGACAGTGTTTTACAATCTAATCACAGGATTTTACTGTATCTTGTTCATTTTCTTTTACAGCTAAGCCATAACAATGCAGATCCCTTTGTAAGGTTCAGTAGTAGTGGCCCATAGAGAATTAGGAGAACAGTAGATTTAGCAGTATAACTCACCAATGTATTACTAAGCATGGTTTAATACGTTTTGATTTAGTGAGTGTTTAATTCTCTAAAACCCAGTGGAATAGAGCTGAGTCAGTCCGATAACAAATGTGTTTCTTGTTTCTGCAGACCAAGGCCTTCCAGTGCAGTAGAGAGGAGTGTGAGTGCCTGGGTAGAGGTGAGAATGCACCAGAGGGCAACGCCATCTCTCCTCGGCTCGTTACATGCACTGAAGGGGCTCAAACTTTGAAAGTTTGGAAAGATCTAGTCCTCATGGCCTCCATATGTTTGGCATTTGATCTCTGATCCTGATGTCTCTCTCACCATGCACAGTGGTTTCAGGCTCCCTGAACCGGACCCGCCGCTCGCCTTTCCGTCTGTGGCTGGGCTCTGAGTCTGATCCTGAGCCAGATCTCTTCAGTATGGACATGGGGATTTTACCGTTGGTGACCTGAGGAGAGGGTGAGATATCATTAGAACTGAGGACACAATGGACACCAGTTTTGAGGACATTTCAGTCATTGAAATAAAAGTGTCACCTTGGGTTTTGGTGTGTCCACCAGTGGGCGGGGGTCTTTCCTGTGCCGGACCTCAGAGCGTTTATCCCGGTGGGAATGGGAATGGGAATGGGAAAGACCGTTGTTGAGTGTGTCTCTGAAGGACTCGGCAGCAGCAAACCTCTTGGAAAGCGCTGACACACACTGGCCTAGGGAATCTAAGGGATTAACCATGAGTAAACATTAGTCTCTGACCACAGATGGAACCTGGATCCAAGGTACCAATAAACATGCAGACAACTACTGTGTAGATAGAGCTGAAGATGAAAGTTCAAAATACAAAAACAAACATTTCTGCGAAAAACATTAGGGTTGACTCCATCATGGCCATTTACTATATACACAGGTACAGTGCAGTGGTACTTACAACACACACATTTACAGATCACAAAAGCACTGCACTGGCTTTGTACTATGAAAGATGTGGAATAGACTGCACAAGCAACATGTAGACAGTCCAACTATCAATAAATGGGTTTATAGGAGGAGTGCAGCTCACACCCACAATGACAACTCTATGACAGCCATTTTAGGTCACAGCGAAATCACACTTTGTGTACAAAATAAATCAAATAAAATCTAATCTTATTTGTCACATGCGCCGAATACAACAGGTGTAGGTAGACCTTACAGTGAAACTCTTTACAAGCCTTTAACCAACAAAGCAGTTTTAAGAAAATAGGGTTAAGAAAGTATTTACTAAATAAACTAAAGCATTTTTTTTTTTAAAGAACACAATTAAATAACAATAATGAGGATATATACAGGGGGTACCGGTACCGAGTCAACATGCGGGGGTACCGGTTAGTCGAGGCAATTTGTACATGTAGGTATGGGTAAAGTGACTATGCATAGATAATAAACGGTGAGTAGTAGCAGTGTAAAAACAAGGGGGAAGAGGGGAGGGTCAATGTCATGTCGTGTCCCTTGTATATATCGTTTTTTTATTTTTTTAACATATTTTTCTTCGCATATCTTTTCTGATCATTTATCACTCCAGTGTTAATCTGCAAAATTGTAATTATTCGCCTACCTCATGCCTTTTGCACACAATGTATATAGACTCCCCTTTTATTTTATTTTTTATTTTTTTCCTACTGTGTTATTGACTTGTTAATTGTTTACTCCATGTGTAACTCTGTGTTGTCTGTTCACACTGCTATGCTTTATCTTGGCCAGGTCGCAGTTGTAAATGAGAACTTGTTCTCAACTAGCCTACCTGGTTAAATAAAGGTGAAAAAATAAAATAAAATGCAAATAGTCCAGGTGGCCATTTGATTAATTGTTCAGCGGTCTTATGGCTTGGGGGTTGAAGCTGTTAAGGAGCCTTTTGGACCTAGACTTGGTGCTCTGGTACCGCTTGCAGAAGCACATGAATGAAATGTGTACCCTGACAGTGACCTGGCTTACATTGCAAGGACAAACTGTGTCCATGCTTCAGCTGTTCTCTTTACTTATTGACAATAATTTTACCAAGGATATGGCCAAGAAGGTCAACTGGCATGAATAGGAACCGTTCTCTTAGCACCCCAGGTCCTACACATAGCCTGCTCTACTGAGCACCCCTGTCTGTGAACACTGACTCAACAACTGTTCTCAACATCTAGGGCACATTTTACCCTGTGCCTTCTTCAGCAGACCTCTTTAACCCAAAAATGGCAACTTTGGAAAACAGTAGAAAATGCCACTTCCTCATCATGCGAGTGAAGCATGAGCACACCAATACAGTGGCTTCAAACTGTCAATTTCACAATAAGTATTTTCTGTTCAGCTCTATATAAAACCACTCTGAGTGGGTGTGTTTATTCATTTAACAATTCCTTGAGCAGACATCATACAGTAGGAGGGCTAACTGGAATTATGTAAGCCACTTATAGTGCGATGTGTGCGCTGAAGCAAAGCAGTTAAGTTGTTCCTGGGCTTAACAGCTGTTTTCCGGTTTGTCATTCCACAAGAGTGTGCTTTATGTCAACCTAGTGACAAGGTCTACACCAAATCACCTCTCAGGGTTCAGTTTAACAACAAACTGTCAACTATAAACTCTGCACTGCCTGTGCCCGCCTGTCACACTGAGAAGAACATGCTGACACACTCAGCCGTGATGGAACACTCATGACTATTGAGTTAATCTACTGTAAGTATTCATCCATGTTTATTTCAGCATGACACTGGCTTTTAAAGTGTTCTGTCTTTATTCAGGGGTTTTACCTGAGTATTCTGTTTTGCCAATTTCTGCGTAGACGGTGGCCAGCAGCTCCAGACTCTTGTCTGTGACGGGGTGGTCGCTGCCAAAGGCCCTCTGATGGATCTTAGTGGCTTTCCCACTGTACTCTAAAGCGAGATGAGGTCTAAAAGACGAAGGACAGGAACACAGAGATAATTAACATTTTATGGATTATTTCTCCCACTGGGGACAGATGTCATTTGAATGTCTGGTTGAGATTTAAACTAAAGTCAATTCAATGTGAAATCAGGTTAAAAGGAGGGTGAAAGAAAGGCAAAACTTTTTACAAATCAAATCCGTTTTCCATGTTGATTCAACGTCATCAGATTGATTGTGTTGAAATGACGTGGAAACAACATTGATGCACAAGTTTTTTTCCCTGTCGGCTGTGTCAATAGAAAATCCATACAACCAACCCATGGAAAGCAACCTCAAACAAACATACAAATAAAATATATTTTATTGTCCATTTTGCCATGGCTCCCACCGGTTGGTTTACCGTGCACCCTTCCACAGCTATACTGCTCTGGCATGGAGCTAGCTGGGCATAGCATGGCAAGACAAATTCCGGCCCTTACGTGTGCCAATGGATGTAGAGCAAGTCCTGTGTAGTGTCACAGATGTCACGATCGCTCTTCCAAAACCAAGCTTCCCTTCAATAAGTAATGGCCAGGTGTCTGTTTGCACTGTTTTAGAATGTAATTTGAGGACATCCGATTGCCAAAGTACAGCGAAGCCCTTCAACGGCCGAAGGACTTCCTGCCACAGCGCTGAAAGATTCAAGAAGCACGATAACTTTCTGTCCAAGAGAGAAGACGGGGGCTGGCATTGACTTAGCACTGACTACTAAAGACAGTTATATGAGCACCTCTTCCAGTTTTCTCTTGGTAGTCCTCATTACTCCATCAGTGTCCAAGGTTAATGTTCATCTCAGAGACAGTTCATAAACACCTACAAAAATGTCTATGACCCAGTAAAGATGAAGAGGCTGCCATCCTCCCAATTCCAAACAGCCACAAGCTCCAGTGCTCTGGTGCTGTAGTAGGATGTGAGTCTTCTAAAACCCTGTAAATAAAATATTGCACCCAAACAAGTCCATTGGATTGGGAGGCGTCTAATGGGTGGATGAATTTGGGGCATTCTGTACATTTATTTAGGGTGAAAAGCATAGTATTAGAGACACACTAAACTAAACATACAGTTCTAGAGATGCGCTAAACTAAAAGTACTACAGACACACTAAACTAAAAGTATATTGCTACAGACACACTAAACTAAAAGTATAGTACTAGAGACACCCTAAACTAAAAGTATAGTATTACAGACACACTAAACTAAAAGTATAGTACTAGAGACACACTAAACTAAACGTATAGTACTAGACACCCTAAACTAAACGTATAGTATTACAGACACACTACACTAAAAGTATAGTACTACAGACACGCTACACTAAAAGTATAGTACTAGAGACACGCTAAACTAAACATATATTACTAGAGACACCCTAAACTAAACGTATAGTACTAGAGACACGCTACACTAAATGTTTATTACTAGAGACACGCTAAACTAAACGCATAGTACTAGAGACACCCTAAACTAAACATATAGTACTAGAGACACCCTAAACTAAAAATATAGTATTACAGACACGCTACACTAAAAGTATAGTACTAGAGACACGCTAAACTAAATGTTTATTACTAGAGACACGCTAAACTAAACGTATAGTACTAGAGACACCCTAAACTAAAAGTATTGTACAAAAATGAGAGATCAAACAGCAGAAACCAAAAAAGCGGATGTTTCCGGTTTTCAGGGATACAGTATTATCAACCTCACTTCAGTTTCCCCTTCAAAATGGATTTGGGTACTCCAGTCAGCCATATTTGTTTTTTACGCCTGCTAGGTTAAGTTACCTAAAATGTGAACACATTCAGGGCCGTCTGATTGGTCCAGAAATCGATGGGTTAGGCCAGAGCCAGAACGCACGTGGGTAAAGCGATAGTTTGAAAATTAGTCATTGGCTTTGATACTGTGATGGGTTAGAGACGATTCAATCACTGATTACTTTGTTTTGAACGACACCCTTCGTGCACCTCATCACCAAAAACGACTTCAATGACGGCAATCTCAGACTAGTATGTAGTGAACGACGGAGCAGCAGAAGAATTTAGCTTGAGTAGTCAGGATACCTGTTACCCCCTTCCACCCTATCAAGCCAATCAGGCTAAATTCTCTAATCTTCCAAACATTGACAGGGGGGCAAATAAATGTGTATGTTCCTGTCTTTGTGGCCTACCAGAATACCCCAGCATCAAGGACATCAGATCAATGTGTATGTTCCTGTCTTTGTGGCCTACCAGAATACCCCCGCATCAAGGACATCAGATCAATGTGTATGTTCCTGTCTTTGTGGCCTACCAGAATACCCCAGCATCAAGGACATCAGATCAATGTGTATGTTCCTGTCTTTGTGGCCTACCAGAATACCCCAGCATCAAGGACATCAGATCAATGTGTATGTTCCTGTCTTTGTGGCCTACCAGCATCAAGGACATCAGATCAATGTGTATGTTCCTGTCTTTGTGGCCTACCAGAATACCCCAGCATCAAGGACATCAGATCAATGTGTATGTTCCTGTCTTTGTGGCCTACCAGAATACCCCAGCATCAAGGACATCAGATCAATGTGTATGTTCCTGTCTTTGTGGCCTACCAGAATACCCCAGCATCAAGGACATCAGATCAATGTGTTCTGGTAACACTTGAAACTCCCATTAGGGATGTTGTTCCTTTGCTCCACCTCTACAGGTAAATTCACCTCGGTGGTTTTTGCATGAGGGCCACAGATGCAAACATTTCTTTGTGCACTGGTTTATTTTGGCGAGGTACATTTTCATCCTGATGACATATTTTCAAAGCACTATAAACATATAAACCCATCTTTCACTAACAATCTGGGGGAGGAGCAATATGGAAATGAGTATCACTTTAAGATGTGAGATAGCATACAGTTTAAATACTGTAGATTTCTGTTAGAAATAAGCACATCATTCAGAAACGTCCAATTTAAAACTACAGAAAGCGAACAATGCCTCAATGAAATAGCCTCATGTCTGAATGACAGTATCACTGTTTTTCATTTTGTAAAGATATTATACACTCAAACAGCCTTTCAAAAGTAAAGGGGAACAGAGCTAGCCAATATATCAAAATACAGCATCTAGTAAATATAACTACACCTTTTTAGAGCATTTAACAGCAAGCAAAAACACCTACAGTATCAGTATATATTATGCTGTCTATATCAGGCATAATATTAATATCTACTTTCTCATCCCTCCATACTTGAAACCCAGTAATTACCAACACCAGTTCAGAAAAGCCAGCAGAACAGAAACAGCAAAGTTGTCTCATTTAATGAGAGGAAGACCAACAATACTAAACAGCACTGCCCTTATTGCAAGAGAGGACATTTGCGTTATTCTTGTTAACTCTACGTACCTTTTACTCATGATGCAAAGCTGGGCCAGCCGCTCAAAATGCTGTGCCTGGGAGGCCTGATCCGATAGCTCCTCTGGGGATGCCCATCCTGTCCCAGACGAGCCCAGCAAAGCCTCCTTCTGGGGGCCTGTTACACACACACAGGGCATGTAATCAGCCGCCCGCTAACGTCTGTCTCGATCCCTCTTGCTCACGCTCTATCCTTCTCTCGCTCTTTATATCCCTTTAACTCCCTCTGTCTCTCTACATAGCAAGTAAACAGAATCCAAAATGCTGGTGATGTGATCTCTGGCAGGGCTGGCAGTGTGGAGATGAGAGTGGAGTCTGAACAGCAGGGTACAGTGGAGCCAACAGGATAGTGAGCAGGAGACGTCAGATAGAGAGCAGAGGGACGAGGGAAGGGAGAGGATACTGTGAGTGCAAACAGCGCACTAACCACACCCACAAAAGCAGTGGCACAGCTACCTGTTCACACAGACACAAACACCTGAGCTGACCCTGGTGGGAGTGGAGATTAGCCTCCATAAAAGCTTTTCCAGCCTAACGTTGGAGAGGTAAACTGAAAAGTAAAGTGGTTCAGAAATGGCAATGAGGGGACAGAAACTTTTAACAGGATGAGGGAAAAGAATAGAAAGCATTGAAAATAGAGTAGGTCCAATATCTGTCAGATAATCAAAATGAGATGGAAATGGGTTGAGGTTTGAACAGGAGATTGAAGAGAGAGAGAAGACTGGTGGAGTGATTGTGATGCCAGCATTGCCCCAGGAGAGAGAAACAGAGCAGCTGGCACAGTGCTGAATCAGGGGCCTCAGTATTCCATGGCGCCACACAACTCCTTATGAGATAATGCCTAACATGGCCATTTGTCTTCCCTGTCCATCCCATAACTCCTGCTACCTCCTGCCCATGCTACACTGAACTGCTGTTGAATCAGCAGCCTCCAGTCAGACAGACAGACAGACAGACAGACAGACAGACAGACAGACAGACAGACAGACATACAGACATACAGACATACAGACATACATACATACATACATACATACATACATACATATGTCTGGAGAGGAGAGGCGGCAGGTGATAGATGACTGGCCAACCCTGTTGGGTTGTAAGGGATACACCAGGCTCTCTGGCTGAGGTTTGTTTCTCTATTGTACAGAATCACACATTGCACTGGTATCATTTCAGATTGGTATATTACAATAAAAAGGTCCTAAAAATACACTCCATACCATACTGTATACCACAATTGATAGCTTACAGCAATGGAATTTCGTTAGGGCACCCCTTAATCACCCAGTTAGAGTGCTAAGTGTAGTTTATAACACAGTTTTGGGAGGACAGCTTTAAGCTTCAGATGACATACCTAATCCACAACAGGAACTTCCATATATGTGCTTGTTCTTCTGTATTGGAATGCAGCCTTGGCGCAGGAACTCCCTATATGGACTCAGACTTCCCATATTGGAATGCAGAATTCCATACATGGATAACGACATTCATATTGGAATGCGGCCCTGTAGCAGGAACTCCATATATGGGTCCAGACATCCACAATGGAAGGCGGCAGAGCGGCAAGGAAATCCATATATGGACGTAGAGCAGTACCCATGCCAATTTGCTCACCTGCATCCAATCTTCATTAGCCAAAAGCCTGCCTGACTCACCTGAGTCCAATTGCTTCATCAACTACCCTCATAGTACTTAAACGGCATCCTTCGTCACTCCTTGTACCTATGCACAATGGTGGGCAATGAGTGGGTGGCCAACCCAGATCCACAACAAAACGCTACTGACGATGGCCCCCTTCTGATATAGTTGTCAGATGGTGAGAAGCTGAACTTGTGGATGCCACCTTAACGCCCCCAATTTACAGATGTAAATATACTTGCCTGTGCTCCCCTGAACAGCAGTGAGCTCAATTAGAGAAACCTCGTAGAACATCTTCTCAGCCTGAATGAACTGCAGGGCCTTGCCGTCTATTTATATAGGTGAAGGATCAGGCCCAGTTGTCAAATGTATTAAGTCAGTTGTAGTGTCAGAAATGTTGTTGTCACCAGGCTTAACTGCAACGTGTTTTTAAAATATTTTTTATGGCTCCTGAATGTGACCTCAGCAAGTAACAGGCTCATCACCAACATTCTAGACAGATAGCTCAAAACATAGTCTCTGTGAAGGCTTGGACTATAATATCTGGGCATTCTACTGCAGTCTTGTTTGTCAATGTTGATGTGTCAGTTATTTTGGGTATGTGATTCTGTAAGGGATGGATTTAAATTTACTGGGGGGCGGGGGGCTGTTCCAACTCAAGGAGTTCACCGACAGGTTTCTGTGCCAATGCACCACACAACCAATAAACAAAGCATACTTTGAGCACTTCAATATCATGGTTTGTGTTAACACCACAAATAGACTGTCGATCTCAACAAACAGAAAATACATCCCTCTCTACATTTTAGGTTTACCCAGTAAACGATGTCTCTTTCCGTTCATCAATTGGCCACTGCACAGTTTGAATTTATTGATTGATAGATTTTGTCAGTTAAAAAAAAACATTTATACCCAAAGATTTTTTTAAGTGACCGGGTTTGCACAATAAAGTCAGGGACTTACAGTATCATAGGCCTTCAGTAGCTAAAGCTTAATAATAGCCACACCATACCAAACCTTCACAAATGTTTCTAAACTTCATTAGGGTAATATCAAAAGTCAAGCCATTGTTTATAGGGAAAATATGAGCAGAAGAGCGAATGTATGAGGGAAAAAATGCGCTAGCCTCCCCTGTGCCCAATAAAAAACATACACAACCCTCCCCAAAGCAACAAAAAAATCCTGACAACCCTCCCCTATTCTGGACCACCCCTCCCTCCAATAAATTTAGATCTGTCCCTAAGGTACATAAATATGTGTGCCATCCCTAAAAATAGACTCAGGAGCCAAGTTGGTTCACTTTGTCAAAGGCATTCTTCATACTGAAGTAAATGCCTCCCTTTCTATGTTGACACCATTAACACTTGACAGGTGAATTTAAAAGCATTGCTTGACAAGGAAAATGTGCTGAAAATAAACACAGACATACAGCCTGGCGTAAATGGCCTACTCAAAAGCAGGAGCTCTCTGTCGCACGTGAGACCAGACTTTGCTTAGTTCTATTTCTGAATGCTTGTGTGTGACCTATTGATTGCCGTTAAAGTAGCACAGTTTAGATACAAATAAAAGCTTTAGAAATGTATTATATACAGTGAATAAAGGCTATTTGCGTTATTTCTATGCTTCCCGTTCTTAAGTTTTGTTTTTGTGTCTTTTACTTTTGGTTTCGTACCCCAGCTTCAAACAGCTGAAAATACATGATATCTTTGGTTATGGAAAAGGTAGTTCACAGCGATTCAGATGTACTACGATTTTCTACACTCTACTTTTTTGTTTTGTCAAATAAAGTGAAATTAGGCGAACCATTCGAATGTTACCAACCAGGAAAAGCCGGGGCGATTTCTGCATAGTGCATCTTTAAATGACAGTAGTCTATAAACCCTATCACAACTGTCCATGTGAAAGGAAAGAGGCTACCTTTTATGACTAGCAAAATACACGAGAAGCACATTAACACACACTCCGAATAGACTTCACTAGCCAGAAGGATACACAATGTATGCAGTGCCATGCATACTTTATGACTCCAGTAGACATCCAGTGGACAAGTAGAATTGTGTGTTTACTGTGTTGCTACTACGTGCTGTGTTTACTACGATCCTCTTCTAAACATCCTGCATATGCTGCAATGTGCCTCATTCCTATTCGTTGAGAGTATATAATAGTCAGCTGAGGTAGAGATATTGGGCTGCTGACAGACAGTTTTGGGTTAACTCCAGGGTTTACTGGGCCGCTGAGGTAATGACTGTTCAAATCAAACCACATTTTATTTGTCACATGTGCCGAATACAATGGGTGTAGACTTAACCAAGTAAAAAATTATAATAAAAGAAAAATAGTAACACAAGAGGAATAAAATACACAATAAGGAAGGGAGTACCAGTATACAGGGAGTACCAGTACCATATCAATGTGGCGCTATATATAGGGAGTACCAGTACCAGATCAATGTGGTGCTATATACAGGGAGTACCAGTACCAGATCAATGTGGAGCTATATACAGGGAGTACCAGTACCAGATCAATGTGGAGCTATATACAGGGAGTACCAGTACCAGATCAATGTGGAGCTATATACAGGGAGTACCAGTACCAGATCAATGTGGAGCTATATACAGGGAGTACCAGTACCAGATCAATGTGGAGCTATATACAGGGAGTACCAGTACCAGATCAATGTGGAGCTATATACAGGGAGTACCAGTACCAGATCAATGTGGAGCTATATACAGGGAGTACCAGATCAATGTGGAGCTATATACAGGGAGTACCAGTACCAGATAAATGTGGAGCTATATACAGGGAGTACCAGTACCAGATCAATGTGGAGCTATATACAGGGAGTACCAGTACCAGATCAATGTGGAGCTATATACAGGGAGTACCAGTACCAGTGTTGATGGCCATTACAGACACAACACTTTTCACATGCCAATAAGATGGCTGGAGAGGCGTTCACAACTAACACATTCAGTATGGATTACAAACACAGATATAATTGCATTGTATATCCTGGCTTATAAACTGTACCTACTCGATCCATCACCCCCCAAAAAATCATGAAAAAACTGTCAATACCACGTGATGCCTCAAAAATCTTTTTACAAAATCACCCCAAAGTAAAATTTCTAATGTGTTTTGAAATCTGGAGATAATTCCACTATGATCAGAGGCCCATTAAGTCCATATCACTACATTAGAAAGCCCCATGCTAACTGCCAACAGTGAGATGAGTATGACGAGGACCCTCTGGGATAGAAGGTCACTTCACAGGCAGGCCACAGAGGTCAAAGCACTACTTCTGCTGGTCTCGGGTATTTACAACCTGGCAGGACAGCAACAACAATGCAGCGAACCCACAATGAGTAGGTACTAAGTCCTCCACCCTAAGTTGGTGATGACCAAATTGGGGAGAAAAAAACACGGAAACAAAAAAAGCGACCCCCTTCCAACAGCAGACCCCCTTCCAACAGCAGACCCCTTTCCAACAGCAGACCCCTTTCCAACAGCAGGGTGAACTCAATTTAGAGCACATGCAGTACATGTGAAGTGGAGAGGGTCAAGGTTGAGATAAACCTCTAAAGGAAGCACTCTGAAGCATATGTGGCTTGTGACATTATTCTCATACAGTCAACAATATACCACAAAACAGACAATAAAATGTTTTGGATTGTGTTGATTACAAACATGAAACTGTAACAGAAAACATCCTGAGAATGATTTGACTGAAAATTCCATTTGATTGTGTTATTTATTTCTCTAATTTGAGAGCCAAATTGAATGGATAGATTAATACACTTTCCATGAAAGCCAGGATGACTTTTGGTCAGAGAGCTCTGAGAAGAATTCCAGCAACTGGGAGTTATTATTATGGCATTTGATGCTGAGAGTTTATGTTTTTTTAGTCTGTGCATGTGAAAATATGTGTTCCCATCAGAGTCAGTTAGATTAGGCTAAGTCTTCACCTCCCTCACTCCCCAGGGAACCTTCCCAAATACAACCCAGAGAGCACTTTAAAAGCCTGTTAAACTCTGGCTCTGCCCAGTCACATGAATAGCCTGTTTAACCTGTCCTCGGGGACCACCCACTGGGCACAGATGTCAGTTTGACTTACATTTGGTAATTCATGTGAATTAAACATGTCATTGGATTTAGGTTAAAAGTTAGGTGAAAAAAATACAAAATTCCCTTACGTTGATGACTTTTTAAAATATCCAATCAGTATCTACGTTGATTCAACATCATCACATTTAATTTAGGGTTTTAAATGATGTGGAAACAACATTGATTTTGCCCAATAGCCAGTGACTTTAACTGGGACAATCAGACTGTCATGTATCCCATTGTTCTGGCCTAATCTCTGTGTCGACAAAAAGACATGTCTGGATCAGTTCCACGTAACAAGTTCCGTGATTAAAAACTCAAATGACTTTGTATTCTACTTAAAATCGTTATGGTGGTAATGACCTGTGTCTATGAAGCTTATATGTTACTATTAACATATGACACCATTGTGACATAATTATTCATGATGCTATGTGTCTCTTTCATGTCCAAAGACTTAATTAACCCTATCATGACCTATGAGCCTCTTAACTAAATGACTTCTGAGACTATGGACATGTATTGATGAAGTGAGCCCAGTAAATCAACCTATTTTGGGAGATGGGTTGTGAGGAGCTGGGTCTTGCTGAGCCAGATAACTTGAGCTGACGTGAAATGTTTTTCAATGTCTCAGTAACAGAGAGGAGTGCCATGGGAAGAGGTTATATATCCTGCAACACCACACCCCTCTTATCTGAACCCTATACTGCACTGGCCTGTAGTGGATGTTGGCAGTGGTGGTGACACACACAGCCACTGCAGAATACAGGTTAATTAGCTTTCTCATACTCTGTGTTGTGGGGAGATAAGCACTTACAAATCCTCTTAAGAGAAAAGCCTGACCCCATTCAAAACCTTGAGCATTCTGGGACAAAGCTGTGATAATATTCTGTCCCATGGACACAAATTCCCTCTTTATACGATGCTTTTTCTGTACAGCCAAATTACATTTTGCACTGGAATTCACCATACCCGCAGGCCACTGCCACCAAAAAAGGAAACAGTTTTTGCCTCCCTAGCATAGTCACAGGTTTCATGCAAAGATAGTACTAATAGTTATCTGGAAGTGGGGTTTGGTCTCACAAGGCCTCCGTTTGTGTGTAAAGGATACAATTATTTTCGGAGATGAAGAGTTCAGCAATCTGTAATCACAAAGGAGAACACATATTAGGATTGTATGATGTGAATATGCTACAGAATTAATTGTCTGCCTGCATTCTACACATATTACCATGTATGACCATTCACATTCCACTATTCTCATATAAGCCACTGTATTGTGGAGGGGAATGAACAAAACCACCCTCTCTCTCTCTCTCTCTCGCTCTCTCTCGCTCTCTCTCTCTCTCTCTCTCGCCGTTGGTCTGTTCAACATCATACCACATTCCTGGGATATTGGGTAAGGGGCTACATTTGTAAATGTAAGACATTTTTTGGGGGTCACTTGATACATATTGTTATCCAAGGGCCTTTAGTATGTAATCTGGTACTGTGGCCCTGGTTCAACAAAACTGGATCAAAACAACAATATTCTATTCTGGGAGACAAGCATGCACATGAAATGAGTCCCAGTAATCGGATGCTATTTGCATCCATCAGATACAGTGGAGTTTCTGGTAATAGGCTACTGACATACATTATTATGTTATGCACTATACATGGACCACTTCCAACCTCATCTTGAGGTACAGTAGCTAACATACTCACAGGTTTGCAATACGCATATTACTGACATTGAAAAGAGCCATTTGACATTTTTCTGTCTGTCCTAAGACAGACAGACTCCCTGTCTTCACCTTGCAACATGCACTGTCAACAGGAAAAACGCTGAACCTGTGCTGTGAGTGGCAACATGACGTTTGACATTGGTATTGGTGATGGCAAGGTTGTATTGGTATGTGTAGTGTGTGGCTTGTGTGTTTATATTATATGCTAATGTATGAGTAACAGGCAAACACAGTGTCAGTACTGTATGTGTGGTATCAGTATTGTGGTGAATGGGTTTTGTGTCTGTGTGCTCATGTTTATGTACACCACAAGTGTGTGCATGTGCCTGTAGACTGGACGTTTGTGTGTGCAAACATTTGTCTACAGTATGCGTGTGTATGTTTGCGGGTGCATGTATACATATGGGTGTGAGAGTGAGTGATCGTCCGGCCATTAGGTCGGTGGCTCACCTGGTGAAGGCAGTTGGGCAGCGAAGTGAAGCTCTGCACGTGCCTTAACCCCAGCAGAGAGCTAAGGAAGCAGTGGAGGGCGGCCTGGTACTCCCCCTGTTGCTGGAGCTGCTGTCCCAGTTGAAACAGGCCCTCCCTTCCCCCATTCAGCATCCCCAGTCCCAGACAGAGGCAGCGCTGCCTCCCATCGGAGCTCCGCCAGCCAGGGACAAACGCTCCACTCCACCCCCAGAGCAGAGAGCGGAAAAAATCTAAACAGCCCAGGGATAAAAACACAGCAGAGATATGGTTTACAAGAGCCAGACTACAGAACGACTTCCTCTCTGTCTTGTCTATTCACAGTAACTCAAGGGCAGGTGGCGAGCTGAGCTGAGGCAGGCTGTGAAGACAGATCAACTCCCCTCCCTCTCAGCCCATGCTGCATCAGGAAAGGAGGAGAGGAAGTCAGAGGGGATTTGTTCATTGACTGGCAGAGCCCTGGTCCAATCACTGCTCTACTTGCGTACAGTAGTCCAGCCAGCGTGTGTGAACAGTCTCAGCATGTAGGTAACGGAACTGTCGACTGAGCACTGTGGCTCTCTCCCTGAGCACTCTGGTTCTCTCACTGTGGTTGGCTCTCCTTATGAAATCAAATTGGAGGGCTTTTTGCTTCTGCAAGGTTTCACCACTGAAAATACAGCACATGTTTAATGCATTCCATTTGTGCATTTGATTTAATTCCAGGATACACTCTGACCTAATTTGTCTAGTGCACTGGTACAGCAATGTTGTGCATGTCTTGGGGGAGGGAGGAATTAAATCAAGAAATCTTAATGCTTTACTTATGGTTTATAAATGAGAAGCCTGTGAAAATGAACAATGGCCTTCCACAGATAAACAAGTGCTTGACTAAAAATGCAGTGTGTCTACATGTTTTCCTGTGAGTAACATAAGCAGATGGACTCCATTATGGTCTCCATACACTCATGTGTTTCGTAATGCGTGACAAACAGTAAGCGTAAACAAAGAGTCATTAGTAACACCTGCTGTATGTGTAGACAGAGAGTGCTCCACTGTTCAAACAAGGACAACTAATATTTATTTATCAACCGGCCCGCCTGCTTCAGATGTTTGCTCTTCCTTCAACATTAAACCAGCGACAATCTGTGCCCAGGGAGAGGGTGTGACATTGATTTTGTTAGTCACTCTCACTCAGATGTCATAGTTACATGGCATAAGTCATGGAAAAATGTGTAGAAATGCAGGAAATTAGCTTTAAAACTGCAAAAATGTATATCTCCCAGAGGAGGCTGGTGGTGGGAGCTATAGGGGGATGGGCTCATTGTTATGGCTAGAATGGAATAAATGGAACAGAGTCAAACAAGTGGTTTCCATATGTTGATGTGTTTGATACTGTTCCATGTATTCCATTCACATTTACATTTAAGTCATTTAGCAGACGCTCTTATCCAGAGCGACTTACAAATTGGTGCATTCACCTTATGACATCCAGTGGAGCAGCCACTTTACAATAGTGCATCTAAATCTTTTAAGGGGGGGGGTGAGAAGGATGACTTTATCCTATCCTAGGTATTCCTTAAAGAGGTGGGGTTTCAGGTGTCTCCGGAAGGTGGTGATTGACTCCGCTGTCCTGGCGTCGTGAGGGAGTTTGTTCCACCATTGGGGGGCCAGAGCAGCGAACAGTTTTGACTGGGCTGAGCGGGAACTGTACTTCCTCAGTGGTAGGGAGGCGAGCAGGCCAGAGGTGGATGAACGCAGTGCCCTTGTTTGGGTGTAGGGCCTGATCAGAGCCTGGAGGTACTGAGGTGCCGTTCCCCTCGCAGCTCCGTAGGCAAGCACCATGGTCTTGTAGCGGATGCGAGCTTCAACTGGAAGCCAGTGGAGAGAGCGGAGGAGCGGGGTGACGTGAGAGAACTTGGGAAGGTTGAACACCAGACGGGCTGCGGCGTTCTGGATGAGTTGTAGGGGTTTAATGGCACAGGCAGGGAGCCCAGCCAACAGCGAGTTGCAGTAATCCAGACGGGAGATGACAAGTGCCTGGATTAGGACCTGCGCCGCTTCCTGTGTGAGGCAGGGTCGTACTCTGCGGATGTTGTAGAGCATGAACCTACAGGAACGGGCCACCGCCTTGATGTTATTTGAGAACGACAGGGTGTTGTCCAGGATCACGCCAAGGTTCTTAGCGCTCTGGGAGGAGGACACAATGGAGTTGTCAACCGTGATGGCGAGATCATGGAACGGGCAGTCCTTCCCCGGGAGGAAGAGCAGCTCCGTCTTTTGCCGAGGTTCAGCTTGAGGTGGTGATCCGTCATCCACACTGATATGTCTGCCAGACATGCAGAAATGCGATTCGCCACCTGGTCATCAGAAGGGGGAAAGGAGAAGATTAATTGTGTGTCGTCTGCATAGCAATGATAGGAGAGACCATGTGAGGTTATGACAGAGCCAAGTGACATTGTGAGTATAGCGAGAATAGGAGAGGGCCTAGAACAGAGCCCTGGGGGACACAAGTGGTGAGAGCACGTGGTGAGGAGACGGATTCTCGCCACGCCACCTGGTAGGAGCGACCTGTCAGGTAGGACGCAATCCAAGCGTGGGCCGCGCCGGAGATGCCCAACTCGGAGAGGGTGGAGAGGAGGATCTGATGGTTCACAGTATCGAAGGCAGCCGATAGGTCTAGAAGGATGAGAGCAGAGGAGAGAGAGTTAGCTTTAGCAGTGCGGAGCGCCTCCGTGATACAGAGAAGAGCAGTCTCAGTTGAATGACTAGTCTTGAAACCTGACTGATTTGGATCAAGAAGGTCATTCTGAGAGAGATAGCGGGAGAGCTGGCCAAGGACGGCACGTTCAAGAGTTTTGGATAGAAAAGAAAGAAGGGATACTGGTCTGTAGTTGTTGACATCGGAGGGATCGAGTGTAGGTTTTTTCAGAAGGGGTGCAACTCTCGCTCTCTTGAAGACGGAAGGGACGTAGCCAGCGGTCAGGGATGAATTGATGAGCGAGGTGAGGTAAGGGAGAAGGTCTCCGGAAATGGTCTGGAGAAGAGAGGAGGGGATAGGGTCAAGCGGGCAGGTTGTTGGGCGGCCGGCCGTCACAAGACGCGAGATTTCATCTGGAGAGAGAGGGGAGAAAGAGGTCAGAGCACAGGGTAGGGCAGTGTGAGCAGAGCCAGCGGTGTCGTTTGACTTAGCAAACGAGGATCGGATGTCGTCGACCTTCTTTTCAAAATGGTTGACGAAGTCATCTGCAGAGAGGGAGGAGGGGGAGGGGGAGGAGGATTCAGGAGGGAGGAGAAGGTGGCAAAGAGCTTCCTAGGGTTAGAGGCAGATGCTTGGAATTTAGAGTGGTAGAAAGTGGCTTTAGCAGCAGAGACAGAAGAGGAAAATGTAGAGAGGAGAGAGTGAAAGGATGCCAGGTCCGCAGGGAGGCGAGTTTTCCTCCATTTCCGCTCGGCTGCCCGGAGCCCTGTTCATTCCAGCCATTGCAATGAGCCTGTCCTCCTATAGCTCCTCCCACCAGCCTCCTCTGCTCTCCACCCCATGGTAAAATGAGTAAAATTGCATGAAATGTGTTGTAAAATTGCACACAAAAAATGATAGTTCAGATAAAATATATTTAGGACGGAGACGATCATGTTGATGAGCTAAAAGAGAGAGTAAAAACCTCAATGTTTTTTTGCTTTCCCAGAAAGTAGAATTGAGCGCTGTGTGTTGAGATCAGCATCTCCCTGCTCACGGTATACTTGTCTGCGTTCTCTCGAAATGCACTTGTGTGTTCGCAAATCTACATGTTACTCAAATATGATTGGCAGCCTTATTGACAAATCACAGCACTGGCCTTTGTTACAATGCCAGTGATTGGCTAGCTAGCTAAATGGAAGGTGGGACCAACGTGATGTTTACATCCCCAGGTAGCCAGTAGCCACATTGCAACATGGAGGACTTCCCAAAAGGCGCTTCTTATTTTAGGTAAGAAAGCTATCTTGGGAATTCAGCCTAATGCTATTTCAACGTGTTTTTGATGATCTAATTTATGTAAAGATTTGCAAGTGGATTTCTGTAATGGTAGACTCAATAATTCCAGACATAAATCTGTTTCGGATGCGATGTCATTCCTTCCGGTTTCATCTCACTCATTTATTTTTTTGCCTTTATTTATTTAACTAGGCAGGTCAGTTAAGAACAAATTCTTATTTACAATTACGGCCTACAAAATACCTCCTGTGGGGACGGGGCCTGGGATTAAAAATAAAATACAAATATAGGACATAACATCACGACAAAAGACAGACAACAGCACAACGGGCAAGAAAGTAGAGACAACAATACATCACGCGAAACAGCCACAACTGTCAATAAGAGTGTCCAATGATTGAGTCTTTGAATGAAGAGATTGAGATAAAACTGTCCAGTTTGAGTGTTTCTTGCAGCTCGTTCCAGTCACAAGCTGTAGCAAACTGAAAAGACGAGCGACCCAGGGATTATGTGCTTTGGGGACCTTTAACAGAATGTGACTGGCAGAACGGGTGTATGTGGAGGATGAAGGCCGCAGTAGGTATCTCAGATAGGAGGGAGTGAGGCCTAAATTTTAAACAAAACAAAAAATAAGCATCAACCAGTGGGTCTTGCGACGGGCATACAGAGATGACCAGTTTACAGAGTAGTTTAGAGTGCAGTGTGATGTGTCCTGTAAGGAACGTTGGTGGCAAATCTGATGGACGAATGGTAAAGAACATCTATCTAATGTCACCCATATAGCAACTAATGTCACACATTGCATGCATCCTAGCTACCGTACTGGCTTGCTATATTAGGCAGCTCTAGGTGCTAGGGGAAAACAAATATATTTATATTATCTATAAAGATTATGAAAAGGCCATTTAGGTAGTTAGCTAACTTAAACGCAATAGGATCAGGGTCAGGCTGTCTGGTCTGGTATTGTCTCTGTTTCAGTGCAGCATAAGCCTGTTGGATGAGCCTAGCTAAATTGAAACTGCTTGGGAAGAGAGAACTTCAAACATTAGCTGAGGTCATCAATGTAGCTAGCTAATGATTTTAGAAAATAAAAACGATCTTTGCTACCTATACTTTTACTGACCTGCTACTGACTATTGAACACTTTTTGCCAAATAAGTTTGTTACTGTGTATTGATGAATTGGTAACTGAAAAAGTAGCAGCGGCTGTTGTTTTGGTGCAATTTGGCTAATAAAGAATATGCTTGTATATGTACACATTATTGTTTCATTAGTTAGCTAAGTTACTGACTGAGTAGGTACATTTTTATTCCTGTTTTTGATGTTATTGCATTCCAGGTGGAGAGGGAGTAAGATCACTAGAAAGGAACATGGTGCCAGAGCTGGAATAAAGCTGTTGTTGCACAGCAGAGGTATTACAGTCAATGCATATGAACTGAATATTGTGTGTGAATTGCACATTTATATCATTGGCACTAAGAAAAGGGTTGTACAGCAACATGACCAGTACACACAGCTTTGGTGATGAAAGGTATGTCATGGAGGTGACTATGTATATATTAGAAGATTCCCCAATACATTGCATTATATGCCCAGAACCTAATTCACCTGGTACGGGTGAATATAAGGTGCGCACCTCTTTGCTGGAGCAGACCGGGACCAGTGTTGAAATGGAACGAGAAGGCCTTTATGGGAATTGGGAGGGTCAACGCTTCACCCTTTCCAAAAGCTAAGTACCTCTCCATATTCCATTTCCAACATTTCACCTGCTAGCACTGCCTGCTGACATTCTCTACTGCTTTGTGTGCTACGCACAGCCAGTACAGTAGTGCACCTACTGTGAACCAGAGAGGAGGCCTTTTGGGATACTGGAAAGGTGAAGCACAATTCGGGTTGAATTCATTATGGATTATAGTGACTTTTCTGCCTGAACACTCATTGCTCACATCTAAACTATTTGAGTTACTAGTGTCCCCCCAATGACAATGAAAAACTTTTCTGAGTAGACATGATTGGCCTTTATTGATAACATTACTTAAGCCACTGTCTCCTGCCTCCATTTTTATTTTCCCATTCAAGCCTTTTTGATTTTCCCATTTAAGTTTGTTTAAATCTATTTACTATTTCCCCATTACCTTTGATATTATACTCCTTTCCTTAGTTCTATTGTTGCTTATTATGATTTAGTTTAATCATTTTTGGAGAGGTATTGTGGAGTTTTATTGTAATTGGCCCTATGACGTTTCAGCTAAATCTGTTGACAGAATCTTTCTTTCACTCAGTACAACAGAACCCAGGAGAGGCCTGCTGTGAACACTGGCTTGGATCCCTCAGAGCGTACCTGCAGTGGTGTGACCACGGAAGAGTCCTCAAGGACTTTTAAAATAGGACTTTTCCATTTGATCTTTTTGGACTTGTCCACTTGGGACTTTTAGCTATTGTTAAATAAATAATGTAGAACACCCTTCTGTCTCTGGTGTGTGTTTGGAAGGCCTACATATCTTGTAACCACTCATTCATACAAACTGATATACAGTGGTGTGAAGTACTTAACTAAAAAAATACTTTAAAGTACTACTTAAGTCATTTTTGTGGGGTATCTGTACTTTACTTTACTATTTATATTTTTGACTACTTGACTACTACTTTTACTCCACTACATTCCTAAAGTAAAGAATGTACTTTCTACTCCATACATTTTCCCTGACACCCAAAAGTATTCCTTACATAGCAGGACAGGAAAATTCACACTCTTAAAGAGAAGAGAAAATCCCTGGTCATCCCTACTGCATCTGATCTGGCAGACTCACTAAACACAAATGCTTTGTTTGTAAATTATGTCTGAGTGTTGGAGTGTGCCCCTGGCAATCCTTAAATTTAAAACACTTAAGTATATTTTTGCAATTAAATTTACTTTTGATACCTAAGTATATTTAAAACCAAAAACGTTTGGACTTTTACTCCAGTAGAATTTTACTGGGTGACTTTCACTTTTACTTTCATTTTCTATTAAGACATCTTTACTTTTACTATGACAAGTGGGTACTTTTTCCACCACTGCTGATACAAATGCAAGCACTGACTTATATTCACTTGTCTATTGTCCCATTCTTCAATCTGGTCTTTCATATACATATTTGAGTTGTTACACCTGTGTGATGTGTCTGATATAAATTAATAAAAATCTATTCACCCTGTACATTACTTGAATTTTAGAAATTTTGAATCATAAACTAAGTGTTGTCTTGATACAGTCTGCATGTTTAAGTTTCCATAAGTTAGTAAAAATGTGAAGACCAACAGGCTATGAAATAGTTATTATTTTCTAACCTAACTAAAAATAAAAATAAACATTTTTACACAGCTTCATAAATTTGGCCATTGAAAGCCTTGGACGTTGTATCCTTCCTCAGGGAACGGCCTGCTGACAACAGGGTGGCATGGTTTTTGATGTTGCTGCTCTAGAGATCCATTGCCCAGCAGACTCACCTGGGACAGGGGGAAAGATGCATGTTTGTTTTTTTAGAGGGAGGAGAGAGCATACGTATTGAAGTGAGTATGGTAAATCCAACCAGTAACCCTTGATTATATGCTATATCACACAGACCGCAATAGTGAAGGTGCCATAAGTATACTATTATGAGTGGAGCCTACTTCTCTGTGCTCTGAAGAGGTCGCAAGTGGTTAGTCAGAAGGCTCTGGAGGTCCTTGGCATGTTCTGTCTCTAGCGACTGGAGAGGTGTGAATGGAACTACTGAGTGTGCTTGAAAGAGCAAGAGTTCACATCTAACAAGTATATTGCTGATTATTGAGGACTAAGGGTGCATTCAAATCAGACAAATGGATGTGTAAAAGATGCAGCAACTCAATGTCTTTCAATGGGAGGAGGGCGTTGGGGAGGCCCTGGCATTGTGTTGCGCTGTCCGTCTGAAAAGTTGCAGAGATGCATCCCCTGAACTTAAAGCAGTGTTCCTTCTCGTCACACCACTGTGTTGGACAGGCATTATAAGCATTTTGATTTAAAGGCAGCCTTACTCTGTGGTTCAAGTTGTATTTTAATGTCTAACTTCCCCTCTTACTGGGCGAGTTTGTTCTGCATGAACCGGTGCCACGGATGGGTGGAGATTTAGTTTAAGGACCAATGGAATGATCAAAAATGTGCAAAATCCACCCACCCGGGGCACTGGGCCATGTTAAACAAACTGGCCCACACTATGACCCCTAAGCCCTCACCCGTGACCTCCCATTGGCCCAGGGCCTCCTGTCTAAACCTCTAATCAGAGTCTCTCTGACAGGAAGTTAATCCAGTAGGCAGGTTTATGGTGCATAGGGCTTCTCCACTCCTCAAATGAGTGGAGTATTAGTTATTCAAATAGGACCGGTAGGGAGCACCTAAGGAGTTGGACCTATAACTGAAAGGTGGCTGCTTCGAATCCCTAGCCAAGGTGCTGGAAAAAAGAAGCTAATTGATCTGGCATCTGGATGGACTGCTGGGTTCACATCCTGAAGATATTCCCCTACTGTTAATGGGCTTGAGCAAGGCCGTTAACAGCACAACACAATCTCCATCCAGAGGAGCTGCAATGCAGCTTGACCCTGTGCTCGCCTCAACTGTAAGTGATGTGCCGTTATGACTTACTGACACTGACATGGGGTGCTCCATGTTCCTGCTGGCAGCAGGCCTTAACCTGGATGCGAGGAAATGCCCTGCCTTGGCGTATGGTTATATCTATCTCCACCAGGCTCCTTTTAAATCAAATGACCAACCTGCATGGATTAGCAAAATAAAATTGTACCTGTATTTAGACAATTATAGTCATGAAAGCCGCAGTTTTTTTAAACAGGAGTGTACAGGTTTTTGTTCCAGCACTCTCCGAACACTTCACTCAACTAATTGTGGTCTAAATTTAAGACCAAGGTTAGTTTAATGAGATGTTTGTGCTAGGCAGGAATAAAAACATGCACACAGTTCCACTCTCCCAGGTTTTGCAGAACTCCTGGTTGGAGCATTCCAGATTTCCTGCTTATTCCCCTCATGATTCCGTAAATATCCCAATCAGGTTTTCTGGAAAACCAGGGAATTTTGGGGAAAGTTACCAGATTTTTTGCAACTACCTGGGACAGGTACGTCTGTATTATAGAATGAGCTCCCTGAGTAACAATGAGATGACAATGATATGGACAACATGTGCATCTACAGGTAATTTCCCAAATAAAAACACCAACATAAAGTGTCTTAATAGGGTCACCACACGCCACAACAGCTTCAAAGATGCATAGATTCTACAAGTGTCTGAACTCTTGGAGGGATGCGACACCATTATTCCATGAGAAATTTCATCCTTTTATGTTTTGTTGATGGTGGTGGAAAACGTCTCTGGCGCCGCTCCAGAATCTCCCACACGTGTTCAATTTGGTTGAGATCTGGTGATAGACGGCCATTGCGTATGGTTTACTTTGTTTTCATGCTCATCAAACCATGCAGGCACTCTTGCCCTGCGGATGGGGGCATTCTCATCCTATGGGGGCATAGCCATGGTAGCCAAAATGATGTCCTGCCCAGCGTTTTTGTACATGATCCTAAGCCTGCTGGGATGTTAATTGCTTAATTAACTCACGAACCACACCTGTGTAGAAGCTTCTGCTTTCAATATACTTTGTTTCCCTCATTTACCCAAGTGTTTCCATTATTTTGGCATGTGTGGGTATGGATGTCAGTGCGCAGACCCGCGAGCCATTGCGATTCCTCATGATGAGTTCAGATTTTTTTGTGGCCCCCACTCCCATCAAAGTTGCCCATCCCTTATCCAGTTGAATATGAATGGGTGCTGACGTCCAGACATGGCCTGTCCTCTTCTATGACGGCAGAGCCCTGCAGACAGCCACGGTGGCTTGGGAACCAAATGAATGGGGAAACACAGACCAAATGGCCAGAGTCAGTCTCCATTTACCTCTGATCCAGCTTGCTGCACAGGATGGGATTTTAATGGCTGTGAATACCAAGTCGCAGAAGGATCAGAGAGCATTAAAGCTGCATGGGCAGGTCAGACTGAGGGAAGGAGCGCCATGCGGTACGACTCAGTAAGCTGGCAGAGCAGGAGCCTTTGATGTGATGGAGATGGAGAGCAGCTCTCGGACTCTCAATGTTGAGGCCATTGTGTCCAAATTCAAACAGAACAGGGTCCATCTTCTAATTAGAGTCCAACCAATCTGAAAAGACACCTGCCTGATCTGATGAGGGCTTGGATGTTTCTCTCTCTATGTTAACAACATGCTCAAAGCCATGCCATGGGAAACCCAACCAGCATTACATGCCTTCACCTACCATTAACATTCCATGTATCAGAACAACAAGACCCTACTGTATTTATCCCACAGAAAAGGTTCAAAGTAATTATAGGTGAATACATGCCATTGTACTCTGATAAGGTTACAGCAGGATCATAGCAAAAGAGAAAGCTGCAAGCCTAAAGAATTAATCGTATTATTGCAACCTCATTTACACTGTAATTCTAGTCACGTTTTGAGAGGTTGATATCACTCTTGATTGAAATGGCTACGGCTCCATTTGACAATAAAGACGCCAGATGCCTTTTCCAATGTCCCTGGGATGACCACTCCTTGTTGACTGCATGGGCTTATAATGAAGAGAGAAAAAATAAAGTCTTTACATTCACATATCTGTGTTGTCTCATACTATTTTGTTAATATATTTTATGCAGAATAATGGTCATTTTTAAATGCCATGCTTTTGATTTCTAAGTCTTGCAGTGTCCCAGGCCCTATTTTATACATATGGGGAAACTTGTTTTGATGACCGTATTAACTGCCAAGTTAAATAATACAACATCTAGTATGAGGGTCTTTAAGGTGTTGATCTGAATACAACATCTAGTATGAGGGTCTTTAAGGTGTTGATCTGAATACAACATCTAGTATGAGGGTCTTTAAGGTGTTGATCTGAATACAACATCTAGTATGAGGGTCTTTAATTTATGTTCAGCTATTCAACTGCCCTAGAATGGGAACCTACCTGTAAATGGAATATTGATTGCCTGTCTTGCAAGGTTCCTGGACAAATACATCAGTGTGATCAGTAGACTCTGTCCAATGCTTCCCACAGTTGTGTCAAGTTGGCTGGATGTTCTTTGGGTGGTGAACCAGTCGTGTCTACACTTGACACACATGTGACTTCTGCTATCAGAATGCGAAGATCGCATTGAAAAGACTGGTCTAGACGCACAGAAGTCACTTTGTGGTCTGATTGTGTTTAGATCTGGGTGACCACTTCAGGATACACACAGGAAACTGCCGAGTGTGAAAAACCAAGCAGCGTTGCAGTTTGACACACTCAAATTTGTAACGGCTTTCTAATGGTGAAGGAGAGTCGGACCAAACTGCAGCGTGTCTATTGCGATTCATCTTTAATAAACAAACGTAACACACGACAAAACACTAACACTACAAAACAATAAACGAAACGAAAACCGAAAACAGCCTATACAAGTGTCTACTAACCTCTAACAAGGACATCAAGACACACAGGACAATCACCCACAATACACCCAAAGAATATGGCTGCCTAAATATGGTTCCCAATCAGAGACAACGGTAAACACCTGCCTCTGATTGAGAACCACTTCAGACAGCCATAGACTCTCCTAGAACACCCCACTAAGCTACAATCCCACTATACACACATACCAAAATCCCAAGACAAAACACACCACAATACAAAAACTCTATGCCACACCTGGCCTGACCCAATACATGAAGAAAACACAAAATACTTAGACCAGGGCGTGACAGAACCCCCCCTAAGGTGCGGACTCAAGAACGCACCTCAAAACAAATAGAGAGGGTCCGGGTGGGCGTCTGTCCATGGTGGCGGTTCCGGCGCGGGACGTGGACCCCACTCAATTACTGTCTTAGTCCCTCTTCCTCGCGTCCCTGGATAGTCCACCCTCGCCGCCGACCATGGCCTAGTAGTCCTCACCCAGAACCCCACTGGACTGAGGTGCAGATCGGGACTGAAGGACAGCCCGGGACTGAGGCAGCTCGGGACTGAGGGGAAGCTCGAGAGTGAGAGAAAGCTCGAGAGTGAGAGAAAGCTCGAGAGTGAGAGAAAGCTCGAGAGTGAGAGAAAGCTCGAGAGTGAGAGAAAGCTCGAGAGTGAGAGAAAGCTCGGGAGTGAGAGAAAGCTCGGGAGTGAGAGAAAGCTCGGGAGTGAGAGAAAGCTCGGGAGTGAGAGAAAGCTCGGGAGTGAGAGAAAGCTCGAGAGTGAGAGAAAGCTCGAGAGTGAGAGAAAGCTCAGGCAGGTAGATGAATCTACCAGATCCTGGCTGGCTGGTGGTTCCGGCAGATTCTGGCAGATCCTGGCTGACTGGCGGATCCTGGCAGATCCTGGCTGACTGGCAGATCCTGGCTGACTGGCAGATCCTGGCTGACAAGCGGATCTGGCAGATCCTGGCTGATCCTGGCTGACTAGCGGATCTGGCAGATCCTGGCTGACTGGCAGATCCTGGCTGACTAGCCGGTCTGGCAGATCCTGGCTGACTGGCGGATCCTGGCTGACTGGCGGATCCTGGCTGACTGGCGGATCCTGGCTGACTGGCGGATCCTGGCTGACTAGCGGATCTGGCAGATCCTGGCAGACTGGCGGATCCTTGCTGACTGGCGGATCCTGGCTGAATGGCGGATCTAACTGATCCTGGCAGACTGGCGGCACTGGTGGCGCTGGGCAGACTGGCGGCGCTGGGCAGACTGGCAGCTCAGGCGGCGCTGGGCAGACGGGTGGCTCAGACGGCGCTGGGCAGACTGGCGACGCTGGGCAGACTGGCGACGCTGGGCAGACTGGGAGCACTGGCGACGCTGGGCAGACTGGCGACGCTGGGCAGACTGGCGGTGCTGGGCAGACTGGCGGTGCTGGGCAGACTGGCGGTGCTGGGCAGACCGGCAGCTCAGGCGGCGCTGGGCAGACTGGCGGCACTGGCGGCGCTGGGCAGACGGGTAGCTCAGACGGCGCTGGGCAGACGGGTAGCTCAGACGGCGCTGGGCAGACGGGAGGCTCCGGCAGCGGCGCCGGACAGGCGGGAGGCTCCGGCAGCGGCGCCGGACAGGCGGGAGGCTCCGGCAGCGGCGCCGGACAGGCGGGACGCTCCGGCAGCGCTGGACAGGTGGGACACACTGTAGGCCTGATGCGTGGTGCTGGCACTGGTGGTAATGAACCGAGGACACGCACAGGAAGCCTGGTGCGGGGAGCTGCTACCGGAGGGCTGGGGTGTGGAGGTGGTACTGGATAGACCGGACCGTGCAGGCGCACTGGAGCTCTTGAGCACCGAGCCTGCCCAACCTTACCTGGCTCGATGCCCACTCTATACGAGGAGCTGGAATATACCGCACCGAGCTATGCACCCGCACTGGGGACACCGTGCGCACCACTGCATAACAAGGTGCCTGCCCGGTCTCTCTAGCCCCGGTAACCACAGGAAGTTAGCGTAGGTCTCCTACCTAGCGTAGCCATACTCCCTGTGAGCCCCCAATAAATTTTTGGGGCTGATTCTCAGGCTTCCTTGCCAACAGTGTTCCCTACGCCGGCTCCTCACTCCAGCTGCCTCTGCTCTCCTAAGTGCCTCCACCTGTTCCCATGGAAGGCGATCCCTTCCCGCCAGGATCTCCTCCCATGTGTAGCAACCCTTGCCATCCAATATATCGTCCCATGTCCAATCCTCATTGTGCCGCTGTTGCTGCCTTTGTTGTTTCTCCTGTGGCTCCTGCCTGTTGACACGCTGCTTGGTCCGTTTGTGGTGGGTGATTCTGTAACGGCTTTCTAATGGTGAAGGAGAGTCGGACCAAACTGCAGCGTGTCTATTGCGATTCATCTTTAATAAACAAACGTAACACACGACAAAACAATAAACGAAACGAAAACAGCCTATACAAGTGTCTACTAACCTCTTACAAGGACATCAAGACACACAGGACAATCACCCACAATACAACCAAAGAATATGGCTGCCTAAATATGGTTCCCAATCAGAGACAACGGTAAACACCTGCCTCTGATTGAGAACCACTTCAGACAGCCATAGACTCTCCTAGAACACCCCACTAAGCTACAATCCCACTATACACACATACCAAAATCCCAAGACAAAACACACCACAATACAAAAACTCTATGCCACACCCTGGCCTGACCCAATACATGAAGAAAACACAAAATACTTAGACCAGGGCGTGACAGAACCCCCCCCCCCCCTAAGGTGCGGACTCAAGAACGCACCTCAAAACAAATAGAGAGGGTCCGGGTGGGCGTCTGTCCATGGTGGCGGTTCCGGCGCGGGACGTGGACCCCACTCAATTACTGTCTTAGTCCCTCTTCCTCGCGTCCCTGGATAGTCCACCCTCGCCGCCGACCATGGCCTAGTAGTCCTCACCCAGAACCCCACTGGACTGAGGTGCAGATCGGGACTGAAGGACAGCCCGGGACTGAGGCAGCTCGGGACTGAGGGGAAGCTCGAGAGTGAGAGAAAGCTCGAGAGTGAGAGAAAGCTCGAGAGTGAGAGAAAGCTCGAGAGTGAGAGAAAGCTCGAGAGTGAGAGAAAGCTCGGGAGTGAGAGAAAGCTCGGGAGTGAGAGAAAGCTCGGGAGTGAGAGAAAGCTCGGGAGTGAGAGAAAGCTCGGGAGTGAGAGAAAGCTCGAGAGTGAGAGAAAGCTCGAGAGTGAGAGAAAGCTCAGGCAGGTAGATGAATCTACCAGATCCTGGCTGGCTGGTGGTTCCGGCAGATTCTGGCAGATCCTGGCTGACTGGCGGATCCTGGCAGATCCTGGCTGACTGGCAGATCCTGGCTGACTGGCAGATCCTGGCTGACAAGCGGATCTGGCAGATCCTGGCTGATCCTGGCTGACTAGCGGATCTGGCAGATCCTGGCTGACTGGCAGATCCTGGCTGACTAGCCGGTCTGGCAGATCCTGGCTGACTGGCGGATCCTGGCTGACTGGCGGATCCTGGCTGACTGGCGGATCCTGGCTGACTGGCGGATCCTGGCTGACTAGCGGATCTGGCAGATCCTGGCAGACTGGCGGATCCTTGCTGACTGGCGGATCCTGGCTGAATGGCGGATCTAACTGATCCTGGCAGACTGGCGGCACTGGTGGCGCTGGGCAGACTGGCGGCGCTGGGCAGACTGGCAGCTCAGGCGGCGCTGGGCAGACGGGTGGCTCAGACGGCGCTGGGCAGACTGGCGACGCTGGGCAGACTGGCGACGCTGGGCAGACTGGGAGCACTGGCGACGCTGGGCAGACTGGCGACGCTGGGCAGACTGGCGGTGCTGGGCAGACTGGCGGTGCTGGGCAGACTGGCGGTGCTGGGCAGACCGGCAGCTCAGGCGGCGCTGGGCAGACTGGCGGCACTGGCGGCGCTGGGCAGACGGGTAGCTCAGACGGCGCTGGGCAGACGGGTAGCTCAGACGGCGCTGGGCAGACGGGAGGCTCCGCAGCGGCGCCGGACAGGCGGGAGGCTCCGGCAGCGGCGCCGGACAGGCGGGAGGCTCCGGCAGCGGCGCCGGACAGGCGGGACGCTCCGGCAGCGCTGGACAGGTGGGACACACTGTAGGCCTGATGCGTGGTGCTGGCACTGGTGGTAATGAACCGAGGACACGCACAGGAAGCCTGGTGCGGGAGCTGCTACCGGAGGGCTGGGGTGTGGAGGTGGTACTGGATAGACCGGACCGTGCAGGCGCACTGGAGCTCTTGAGCACCGAGCCTGCCCAACCTTACCTGGCTCGATGCCCACTCTAGCCCGGCCGATACGAGGAGCTGGAATATACCGCACCGAGCTATGCACCCGCACTGGGGACACCGTGCGCACCACTGCATAACAAGGTGCCTGCCCGGTCTCTCTAGCCCCCGGTAACCACAGGAAGTTAGCGTAGGTCTCCTACCTAGCGTAGCCATACTCCCTGTGAGCCCCCCCCCAATAAATTTTTGGGGCTGATTCTCAGGCTTCCTTGCCAACAGTGTTCCCTCGTATCGCCGGCTCCTCACTCCAGCTGCCTCTGCTCTCCTAAGTGCCTCCACCTGTTCCCATGGAAGGCGATCCCTTCCCGCCAGGATCTCCTCCCATGTGTAGCAACCCTTGCCATCCAATATATCGTCCCATGTCCAATCCTCATTGTGCCGCTGTTGCTGCCTTTGTTGTTTCTCCTGTGGCTCCTGCCTGTTGACACGCTGCTTGGTCCGTTTGTGGTGGGTGATTCTGTAACGGCTTTCTAATGGTGAAGGAGAGTCGGACCAAACTGCAGCGTGTCTATTGCGATTCATCTTTAATAAACAAACGTAACACACGACAAAACAATAAACGAAACGAAAACAGCCTATACAAGTGTCTACTAACCTCTTACAAGGACATCAAGACACACAGGACAATCACCCACAATACAACCAAAGAATATGGCTGCCTAAATATGGTTCCCAATCAGAGACAACGGTAAACACCTGCCTCTGATTGAGAACCACTTCAGACAGCCATAGACTCTCCTAGAACACCCCACTAAGCTACAATCCCACTATACACACATACCAAAATCCCAAGACAAAACACACCACAATACAAAGACTCTATGCCACACCCTGGCCTGACCCAATACATGAAGAAAACACAAAATACTTAGACCAGGGCGTGACAAAATTGGTGCGCCTGGCACCTACTACCATACCCCGTTCAAAGGCACTTAAATCTTTTGTCTTGCCCATTCCCCCTCTGAATGGCACACTTACACAATCCACATCTCAATTGTCTCAAGGCTTAAAAATGATTATTTAACCTGTCTCCTCCCATTCATCTACACTGATTGAAGTGGATTTAACAAGGGACATCATTAAGGGATCATAGCTTTCACCTGGCTTCACCTGGTCAGTCTATGTCATGGAAAGAGCAGTTCCTAGTGTTTTGTACACTGTATTTTTACAACTGCATTTCTCAGATGCAACCTTCTGAAAGTTTCTGCACAGTATCGGAGGGCTTGGTGTTGAGCCTAATGTTAGCTATATGGTACAGTAAGTACTGACTTAAACACCAGTAATCCAAGCCAACATTTGCCATCTAAAGATGTGCCATTTTATCCCAAGTGGATCCAGTGTCTGAACAAACCTGAGGATATAAATCAAAGCTAACTCATACTGAACTAGTTGGGGAGAGAAGGAATCTGCTCCTCTAGTGTCCTTGTTCTGTTGGACAACACTGCACATGGCCCTGCATCAGCACATACTGTTTATATTTACTGCACCATTCAGATATACACTACAGTATGCAGTCCTCTCTCAACCAATGGTCTTGAGCTGTGGAAAATGTTACATTCAGCAAATGACAGTGTCCCTAGTTACAATATGTCAAGTTAACTGACACGAATAGGACGTATAAGATACACTCAACCCTGCCTAGAGATGATCTAGAATGGACTTTTCCTGTTGTCTCCTCTACTTCCCCAGTGATCAAAGACTTGAGGAGGTACAGGGAAGGAGGATGGTATTCAATCATTAAGAATAATATTTGTTCCAGATCCATCAAGAAACGCCGAGGTATACATTCCTGTCTCCCCTGTAGTACAGCAGCCTGACAAGGGCTGGGCAGCAGAAGAATTCCCTTCAGGATTCCAGCTGGGGGAGTTTTATAGGCTTGGCCCGGACATCCCCTTCCTATTGAAGAGGCTTTTATGACCTCTATGTAATCAGCAGTAAACGCTGCCACCATCTGTCTCTTTTTACTTAATTATCTGACCCAATGACTTTTACTGACAAACACTGGCCTGGTAAGCACTGTAAGACAAATCTATGACACATTCATAAATCATCCATTCATTTTTTGGTCAATTTTGAGAGCCAGTCAGCTTTTCTAGTAAACCCTGTCCTTGGGTACAGTGCAGCAAACCCTTTACTGTTGTCCATCATAGATCATGTTCAGGTTTGGCTTCAGGCTAATTGCATTTGTCACTTTATAATGGCTCGTACGCACCCGAGGTCTGCCCCAATGTCTCTGTAAATGTTCACATTGAGTACAATAAAATGATTGTGTTTCTAATGATGATCATTGTCATTACACTACAAATACCAATCCCATTAATTTGCTAGGCATTGAAGTGAGCATTTAATATTTTGCTCTACTCTAGTGCCCCCCAGTGGATTATTGAGAAACCTCTTCCAGCTTCAGTGGGACACTATCACAGATAAACGACCCTCTAGTAACTACATACAGAGGCAGTGTTTAGAGCAACTGAAAAGGTGTCCTACTTTTGGAGATTTCATAATGGTTATTTCCATGTTGTAGAATAATATCTGCTCCTCTCAGCTCTTTATTTGTAATGACAAGAAGGGTGCAGAATGGCATTAGAAGAGCGTACTGCGTGTGCTCATTGTTTCTGTGTGGATAGCTAATTGGGAGACAATATGAAGTGTTCTGGGATGCCATTTACCTCCCACTGTGGAATTAATCAGTCTCACACAATTACATAATACACTGGTGAAAGCCTATCTGATGTGCTTCTGACAGCATCAGGCTCAGGGCAATTAACTGTACTTCTCCTCTCTCCCACTCTAGTTCTCTGATGCTTCCCCTCAGTGGTACTGCATCTATTAGCCTCTCCTCTCTCTGCCAATCATACCCTGCTCTCTCTATTCTCCTACACTCAGCTGTGTTGTGACAGCAACTCGTATTGGCTTGCTATGAAAGCCTGGCTGGGAACAGTGGACAAAGACTGCCACAGGTGTTCTTCAGCCTGTTGGGACTGACGGTGAGTCACGTCAGCATCACTGTCATCCCCACAGGGTTAGAGATCTGATTGATCATATTGCACGCAGCATCATTAACAGCAAGCACCTGTGCCTTTTCTTTGCCATTTGTCCTGCGGCGCTTCACACACACTAATTCGTGGCCATGATTATGTGAGCTCCTCGACTCAAGTGGAGAAAACGATGTGAGAACCAGTGGGAAACTTAGTCGTATTATGGTAGAATCACAACATTCCAGTGCCAGCTATACTGTATGTACAACATAACTAAGGGATAAATGCATCTCGGTATAGTCCCATGACATGCAAACCAATCAATTATACCTTGTAGAGTAAGGCAATACAGAAAGGAACAACCATGCTCCACGTAAGATTAACCAAACATTGACATATTTTATCTGTCAGATAGGTTATGCTCATCCTCGACTGGACCTCTAAGGTCATGTACCAGTCATTAGCTGAAAGTGAGTTAATGGCTCTCTCTCAAGAGTCCACCCCATGTCTGAGGCTGAGTGGGCTCATGTTGACTTTAGATATGCTGGCTGAAGGTCCTCTTTCTATCTAAAGGAGGGGAGTGAGGGCCGTCGCCTGATGGCATGTGTGATGCGACAGGTCACTGCTTTGCCCTCTGGGAGATTAGCAAAATGGACCACACTCCTCCATCCAATCACAGCCAAGCACTAACAAAAGACACCTGCAGGTTATGGATGTCTTCATCCTTTCATGGTCCTCCTCCCTCCATCGTTCCCCCTCTCTCTGCGTCATGCTGCAGGTGTGGGCCACCCGGCCATCCCATTCAAGCTGGTGGATTTGGCCGATTTCTCCCAGTTAGTGTGACCGAGTGGAAAAATAATGACTCTGGGAGTCTTTCATTGGGAAAGCGAAGTCCCCTGGTTTGTGCAATGTGTTCAGGGCTAAATAGCATGGATGCAGTCAGCAGAGCTTGCCAGGACTGACAGGTGTCAACCCCTGGGAACTTACCAGGGAGAATCTCAATGACAACTCATATCAAATAGCTATGGAATCCCAACACTGTGGCCTCATCAACTCCAATTAATCTCCCCTCAATGAGTCTAAACTGTCACCAAAAGCACTCACAAACTTCTACAGATGGACAATCGAGAGCATCCTGTCGGGCTGTATCACCGCCTGGTACGGCAACTGCTCCTCCCACAACCGTAAGGCTCTCCAGAGGGTAGTGAGGTCTGCACAACGCATCACCGAGGGCAAACTACCTGCCCTCCATCCAACACCACCCGATGTCACAGGAGGGCCATAAAGATCATCAAGGAAAACAACCACCCGAGCCACTGCCTGTTCACCCCGCTATCATCCAGAAGGCGAGGTCAGTACAGGTGCATCAAAGCTGGGACCGAGAGACTGAAAAACAGCTTCTATCTCAAGGCAATCAGACTGTTAAACAGCCACCACTAACACAGAGAGGCTGCTGCCAACACATTGACTAAACTCCAGCCACTTTAATAATAGGAATTGATGGAAATGTATGTAAAATATATCACTAGCCACTTTAAACAATGCTACTTAATATAATATTTACATACCCTACATTACTCATCTCATATGTATATGTATATACTGTACTCTATATCATCTACTGCATCTTTATGTAATACATGTATCACTAGCCACTTTAAACTATGCCACTTTGTTTACATACCCTACATTACTCATCTCATATGTATATACTGTACTCGATACCATCTACTGCATCTTCCCTATGCCGTTCTGTACCATCACTCATTCTTATATCTTTATGTACATATTCTTTATCCCTTTACACTTGTGTGTATAAGGTAGTAGTTTTGGAATTGTTAGGTTAGATTACTCGTTGGTTATTACTGCATTGTCGGAACTAGAAGCACAAGCATTTCGCTACACTCGCATTAACATCTGCTAACCATGTGTATGTGACAAATACATTTGATTTGATTTGATTTTAAACTGTGGTACAGAACCTGTGCGATACCTTGAATGCCAAACATTTGGTCTAATGTCAAAATCCTGTGTCAAGGGGTACGATGTTGGATGTAAACAGTCTCTGTTTCTGCTCATGAGAATAGTCTGTAATCACATCACTGTTTCATTCATACAACACTGAGTGTACAAACATTAGGAACACCTGTTCTTTCTATGACATAGACTGACCAGGTGCATCCAGGTGAAAGCTATGATCCCTTATTGATGTCACCTGTTAAATCCACTTCAATCAGTGTAGATGAAGGGGAGGAGACAGGTTAAAGAAGGATTTCTAAGCGTTGAGACAATTGAGACATGGATTGCTGTGGAGGCTGGTGGGAGGAGATATAGGAGGACGGGCTCATTGTAATGGCTGGAATCAAATGAATGGAACAATATCAAACACATCAACATATGGAAACCACATGTTTGACTCCGTTCCATTTATTCCATTCCAACTATTACAATGAGCACATCCTCCTTCCATCAGACTCCTCTGATCGATTGTGTATGTGTGCCATTCAGAGTGTGAATGGGCAAGACAAACTATTTAAGTGCCTTTGAACAGGGTATGGCAGTAGGTGCCAGGCGCACCAGTTTGAGTGTGTCGAGGAACTACAAAGCTGCTGGGTTTTTCACGCTCAACAGTTTCCCGTGTGTATCAAGAATGGTCCAATACCCAAAGGACATCCATACGACTTCACACAACTGTGGGAAGCATTGGAGTCAACATGGGCCAGCATCCCTGTGGAACACTTTTGACACCTTGTAGAGTCCATGCACTGATGAAGTGAGGCTGTTCTGAGGGCAAAAGGGGGTGCAACTCATTATTAGGAAGGTGTTCCTTATGTTTTGTCCACTCAGTGTACACACTGGCAAACACTGTCCCATGGAAGTCCTGCATTTTCATTTGTCAAACTGATTTTCTCAAACCATCTTTTCCAACAATGTGCATATTGTTTGTTAAATTACTTACATGGGAGTTGTCCCAAAAAAAATAGGGTTCTGATGAATCTGCTTCAACAGCTTTTATGCATATTAGAGGATTTCGATTGCAGCGGGAATTTAACCTCAGAGCAATCGCTCTCAGATACATGGCTCTGTTTAACTAGAAAATCCCTGTGCTCCAGCACAGAGATGTGCTAATTCACATCTTTAATCGAAAGACTGTACAATTCTATGTTGTTAAATCAACCAAAATATGTTTTCCTCATTATTCTTTTGCACAGTGAACTGAGCCATTAAATGTATGAATCCACAGAGCACATTATCTCTTTCACTTTACTGCTGCTAATTAACTTAAATCTGTTTTCATATATTTCAAATCTCTTTAGTGTTTGTTGTAAGATATTGGTAGCTGACTTTAACTGAAGTAAAGGGTGATACTGTTAATTTCAGAGTTAAAATCAGGTGGTAACAACAGCACTCATACAGTTGGTCAACCAGAGTCACTGTGACTGTATTTGACACATACACAGCAGACAATGCTTGGTGCACTGCTGATAGGGCTGTAATGTTGCAGATACTACATTACTCACATCACTATATGTATAAGTGGCCTAATATCCTGGCTATGACATTGAGGAAGGTACATCTCCTCTCCATTGGGGCAAGTCAAACATAAACTTCTCATAAGAGCTCCTGTAGCCTGAGCCCAAACAGGTGTAGCCACCCTGACAGATACAGAGAAGAAGACACGTGATAGAAAGGTTAAGTGTTGCCTCACCTCCAGCTCAGTGAACCATAGACATGACCGTGACCCTGCATTGCTGTTGCCTCAGGAGCTATATGCTCAGTGTCACGGTCAATCAACCACTGATACAGGATTTACAGAGAAACACGCCTGGCTTTATGGTAACTCAATAACGAGGAGATTATCGAAGGCTAGTGGCTAACCGAGACACCACGCAGTAAATGTTTATGTGTTACTCATCATCCAAGCGCTCCTCTTTCCCCAAATCCGTGTTTCTCCGAATCCATCATGACAAGTTTTTATCCTCCCCCTCAACCCTGGGATGAGGGTCAGTTGAATTTAATCGGCTAGAATTATTTTTTATTTTTTTTATGGTTGCAACTGTAACCTACTTAACACTCAATGAAACTTGCTGCTATGTTACATGTGAGTGGTTTAGAGAGTAAGCGGGATTGGCTCATTGTTCGATAGAGCTGTGAGGATTCTGCTGAGGACATTTCCATTAACAACTACACATAATATGTTTATTGATCCCGTTTGCTTGGGCCTTTAATTTCTCCCTTTCTAACATGGGTTCTTACAGGCTTGGAGGCATGGGAGGGGGGGGGTTATAGATTGCCCATACTGTGGATGCATTGGGGCAGTAAATTGTGCTGACAGAGCATGGGATGGTGGCAGATCTGCAATCAGCAACATGACAACATCTCACAGGGAATTAAAAAGACAATACTTTGGGTCATTACTTTGTGATAATACAGCATGTTGTACAGCATCATCATAAAGAAGAGGGCTATACAGTTGATTATTGAAGTTTTATAAAATAGGCTAATACTCCTATTGCTCTGCTGTACATTCTCTGTCTGTTGTAGATGGATGCATCGACATCAAGGCCTTCACTTTTGTACCCGTCCGGTCATTGAGATTGCATGAGATGAGTCCATTGCATCAACCAAATGTCATTAAAAAAATTGATCATGATGAACCCAGACATGAATGAATCCAAGAACAATGCAAGAACAGCTTCCACATTTCCTGTGTCTGTGGTCATTCAGCTGGTCTGGTGTTAACAGACAGACAGCTGTCACATGTCCGTTAATAATGGAAAATTCGATCAAATTGTGAAATTGTGTATGACCAGGTCTGCTGATGAACTCTAATCAGGTTAGCATGGCCCTGGTGAAACAGGCGTCTCAAACCTAGGATATGGTTTGTTAAAGGCTCCTATCCCCAGAAAGGGGAGATGGTTGCATTAGCACAGGGGGAACAGAAATGTCCAGGAGACCCATGCAGCCAAGGGTTCTGGTCCGATGAAGCTCAGTCTGTTTGTCTCTAGACCAGAGAGACCATGGACAATGGACAATGTCATCCAGCACCAGAGGGCCAGGATGTTTAACTCTGTCCACCAGGTCAGTAGATCTTCCAACTGGGACATACTGTAGGCTATGTCAAAGAACAAGTTAGCATTTTTTGTCATGAATCTTGTTCGGTAGGCAGCTCTGCAGAGTGGTTATTAGCTGGCACAGTCACAATGTCATACAATCTGATTCTAACCTGAACCTTAACCCTAACCTCAACCACACTGTTAACTCAAATGCCTAACTCTAACCTTAAATGAATGTTTTTATGCGTTTTTACAATATTTGACTTTGCAGCTGGCTCATCTAGTGGAAATCGCTCAGTTCTGCCCTGAGGGACAAGACTCATCCTAATAAATGCCAACCTGTTGTCAAAGATGCAGTCAGTTAGGAAAATATCTCAGTGTTAATGCATTTTCACTTGGCAAATAGACAGTAGAGCAAGTCCTATCCCATTGCTGTACCATTTGACTGCACATGTGGCAGTTAATGACCTTTCCTTCAGTACCTGCTGACTGCAGGGCAGACCTTTGATTACACAGTAATAATTGCGATGGTCACAGAGGGTGGGTGGGTTCTACTGCTGCTGGTGGTTCCATGGACGGGTTATTTACGAAGTCGTCAAACACTGGACAATTTCATCATGGGAAATAAACAACCAGGGTCACGTCCTTCACTGGTGAAATATGTAATGTTGTCTGTGAGCCTCCATGTTAGTAAAACACTTAGACAGAAAGACATAAAAATCAAGCAGGAGCTGCAGCGTAAACAACTTGATTTAACTTGGGGCTCGGATGCAAAAGTTTTGACCAATAATTATGTGTTTTTTCCTTCCAATTTAGTATCTTTCTAGATAAATCCCAAATAAATGTCAAGATTTAATCTTACATAGTTTAAGAAGGTTACATAAATAAAACATTTTTTCTCATTAAATGCTCTTGTGAACTACAAAATGCACAGGAGTGAGGCCTACTTTGGATTTAAAATAGGAGCTATTGAAATCAGCTCATAGATTCAAAACAAAAGTCCATTTGATAGAAACTCAATGCTGCATTTGTCACTGTGTATTCAATATGCTCAAGTAGAGTTGGAACCTATTGACTAGTGCTGAGCGATTAACTGAAATTTCAGTTTTTAAACAACTAAATTGAACATTGGTTAAATGATTTGAATTCCATTTCGTTCAGTTTTTTTGTGAGCTCAATGCACAGCTTCTGTAGAAATAAATCAAATCAAGCCCGAGCTGTGCAATGTAGTAGGGAGTTGTAGTTTCCAACAGGCCAATATTCGATATAGTTTAACGCGGACAACATGGTAATCAACTATAATGACCATAATTAATTGCGCCTACTTGTCCGGTCTGTGCTTATTTTATGCCTGCCATGGAAAAGAGATAGAAGAATGACCGATGGAGAGGTGGTGGAGAGGGATAGAGAGCAGTTGCTTCGCTAGTTATCTCTACCTGAAAATACATGATCTAAGTGATTGATAGTTGGTATTCAGCAGTCATAAAAGTATGCCTTATTTACTTTGAAGAACTACTAAAATAGTGCTTTTGTTAGACAGCATAGGCAGCAGCTCTTTAGAGATGAGAATGCTTGTAATTAAATAATAAAGTAATCAAATAAAGTAATCACAACAACTGAAATATTGTATTAAATTAAAGTAATGTGAATAAATGATGATTAATAAGCAGTAATTCATTGTTGTTACAGCATTCAACCCACATAATGCACAGTGCATTTAATGTTTTAAAAAATTAACTAAACCAATCTCAAAAACCACGATCGCTCAGCACTACTATTTACACTCACATTCCCAGCAGCTATTCTGTGGATGGGACTCCACTCTGCCACATCTGTGGATGGGACTCCACTCTGCCACATCTGTGGATGGGACTCCACTCTGCCACATCTGTGGATGGGACTCCACTCTGTAGCCTACACTCCAGAGTGGAGTCACATCATGATCAATCACAGCATTTAGATGTCGCTTTGAAAAACAGATTCCTCTCCACTCTACTTGCAGATGCAAGGTTTGATGAATGAATCAGGAGATGGATTAAAGTCAAATGTGAGCGTAATAGTTTGCCTGTGAAATGAATCACACCAGGTTATTCAACTGAATGAAGGGTATGATCGGCATTGGCGATTTATGGGAGGTCCTCTCGTTCAGTGCTACTAATTTAGCTCTGTCTGAGTCCCAACCACCTCTTCGCTCACACACACACACCTTTTAAAACATGGTGTTTTAACTGTTATCATCTGGCACAGCCGCCCGTAAAGCATGTCCACTGAGGATGCGGCGTGGGGGCCAGGAGCTCTCCTGGGAAATCTAGGAGTTTGTTTGGCGGGAAACAGGAGGCGTAAACAAATGGAAGCCCAGGCTGGATTTACTGCTTCCTGATTCATACATCTCTGCGGTCGGACAATCCCCCACTCCCAGCCACGGCTCATGCTGACAGGACACACACTACACTGGGAATCAGAGAGACTAACCTGGAGGATCACCACCACCTCTGCTGGGACTGCTCTATTTGTGATGGAGAATGAAGATGTAATATGGCTTCCAATTGGCTCATTCATCCTCTCTCCTCTCCCCTGTAACTATCTCCCCCCATAATCTGCAATGTCGTCATTATGTCCACTACTGTGCTTTGGTCCTCTGTCTCTCATTTGGTAGAGCATGGCGCTTTCAACGCTAAGATAGTGGGTTCGATTCCCGGGACCACTCACATGTAAAATATGTATGTACGCGTGATTGTAAGTCGCTTTGGATAAAATTGTCTGCTAAATGGCAAATATTATTATTATAATGATATCTGATGAATATGCAATAATCAGCAACAGACAATAGATCACGTTATGGCATACATTGACAGGCCAAAAGACATGCATGGATAGTACAGTCTCTCTGCGGGTAAACGCTGTATCCCCCCCATCTCTTGGCTCATCTGTTGTTGTTTTGGGAACGAGAGATGTTTGATTACCGTCCCACAAAGCTGTTCCTCCATGCCTCGTCCTGTTCTGGGAGGACCACTACACCCCCGAAGCAGTTTAAAAACACACAGAGATTTATTGATCTACACTTTCATTTCCTACATCTCCCATCTGGATCTAATAAGATGTGGACTCTCTACCACAGGACTCTGGGTATCATGTCACAATGTGAGATATAGTTCAGCTTGGGGAGCCAGTCTCAATCCTTCCCCAAAGACCTAACAAGGAAGTCCTATCCAATGGTGTGGCTGTGGTTTTCACCGGTCCAGCAAGAAATAATAAAACACAGCTATTTCATTATGAAAAAAACATTAGACAATATCTCCATAAAATATTAGCAAAAAGTCAGCCTCATAGCTTTTTCAGCTTGATATAAGCCAAAAGGGAATATGTGCAAAGCCTAAAATAATTGTTTTAAACAGCAGTAGACTGAACTGCATGGCTTCAAACAAAAGGAAATATATCCACTACCTCCATTTCCCCCCATATTGTGCATTAGTATGCGACCACTCAAGTGTTCATTTTTATATTACAGATTCCTTTGACTATAAAGCTGGGCTATTGCTTTAATTCCCCAGTTGTAAGCATTTATTTTACTGTGCGCTAATAAAAGCCCAAATTCATCTGCAAACGGTTGACAGTTTCCCCTTCAGGAGAAATGTGCTCAGCATATTGTAAAAATCCATGATAATTATCCTGCAATATTAGTTTTATCACTGGCGGACGAATCCCAACCACGCGGTGGTTTCTGTTCCAATGTCATCACTCCAGTGCTGTAAGGTAAGGGGTGAATACAACCAAGAAGAAAACACACTAAACAAACATCCAGCACCCTGAGCTTTCCACTCACACCACCTCAAGCATATCTAACTCCTCTCTGTGTGTTATCTTGAATTTACCATTCAAAGTCAATTCCATAGAATCTTCAATGGTGTCAATGACCCCTTTTTGCTTGATGATATCCAGCTCTACAATGGCCAGTTATAGGGCCACACAGCCAGGTTCTCACAACCATGTCTACTGCAGTATGGATTTACACTAGGACTGTAGGAAGGTCATTTTCCTGTTTGCTAAGTGGCAGACAGTTTGGACAACCATTCATCTTTCCAAACACAGTGATCCCATTTAGGGTGTATAACTGTAGATTGGATTGGAGTAACACTTTCTCTGAAGAATGCCGATTGATTCATTTTTTGCCAAGGACTCCTTCAATGGCATTATGGACTTAACTAAACCCAAGCATTCATTGTCCCAGCTACTACCACCACTACCATACAGCTCCACACATGGGTTGGATAGATGTCACTTGAATAATTCTTTGTGAAGGGCAATAGACCATCACAGGCACAAAAGCACCCTCTATAGCACCATGGACATCACTAAAGCCTTGATCTTTCCTCTCCGGTGCTCTGCTTTTTAACAATAGATTGATTGGGATGAGAGGACTCGGTGCACAATGTTCAGGCTATCTCGCTTGATTGATTCTTTGTCAGAAGAGCCTAGACCATCACAAGAAGATCCCTCTCCATTCCAAGGCACATGGAGTTGACTAAATCCAAGCATCCATGGTGCTATACAGGGTGCTTCCCAAGCCACTTCACAATCATTGCCCCAAACTAACCATTTGGGATTTGGACGGATCTGGCTTGATTAACTCCTTGTAAGAAGGGACTGGTGCATCAGATGGGATAAACCCTTCATACTGTTACTGGTGAATGAAATAAGAGTGCCTCACTAATCCTCCTGGTCCCTTCTATTGTATGGAGGTCCTCTGTATAGTTACACAGATTACTGTATGAAGTCATAACTCCTAACCAGACATTGGTGCTCTGGGCCCGTCTATATATTAAGTACTCCATATTGGGGCCCTGGCTGTGTGTAATCGTGAATCAGATGGGTGTAGCTCTGATATTAACACCCTCACATTCCCCCCTTACTCTCGCTGAACCCCAGAGTCAATCTGATTCAGAAGGCAGTTAAAGGGACACACTGAATTATTTGTGTTTGGCATGATGGGGGTCTCTGACGGTGTGCTTGTGAGAGGAAGATTTGAGGGGAGCAGTGCTTGTGTCAGTTTAATCGGTGAGAAACAAAGCGGTTAACCGTCCCTTTTTCTACTCTGATGTCACTCTGTAAATACAATCATGAAGGGATGTGTGTTCAGTGCCACATATGCAGGGCTGCTCTCCGGCTGGCTGAAACAGTGCTGTTCAGTAAGGCATGAGGTCTGCCATAATTGCATCCGTTCTCTGAGGTCACTTGAGGCCACTGAATATTAGGTTAGATGTGTATTACGGGAAAAAAATAATAATACAGTGAACCATTAATGCAAGTCCCAGACAAGATGATGCAGATGCTAAGCTACAGGACTGTTTTTCTAGCACAAACTGGAATATGTTCTGGGACTCATCCGATGGCATTGAGGAGTATACCACATCAGTCACCGGCGTCATCAACAAGTGCATCGATGACGTTGTCCCCACAGTGACCGTACTTACATACCCCAACCAAGGAGCCAAGGATTACAGGCAACATCCGCACTGAGCTACAGGGTAGAGCTGCTGCTTTCAAGGAGCGGGACTCTAACCCGGACGCTTATAAGAAATCCCGCTAAGTCCTCAGACGAACCATCAAACAGGCAAAGTGTAAATACAGGACTAAGATTGAATCCTACTACACTGGCTCAGATGCTCGTCGGATGTGGCAGGGCTTGCAAACTATTACGCACTACAAAGGGAAGCTCAGCCGTGAGCTGCCTACTGGTACAATCCTAACAGACGAGCTAAATGACTTATATGCACGCTTCGACTCAAGCAACACTGAAGAACGCATGAGAGCACCAGCTGTTCTGGACGGCTGTGTGATCACATTCGCCCTCGCCAATGTGAGTAAGACCTTTTTAACAGGTCCACATTACCAAGATGTGTACTCTGAGCATGCACTGACCAACTGGTAAGTGTCTTCAGTGACATTTTCAACCTGTCACTGGCCGAGTCTGTAATACCGACATATTTCAAGCAGACCACCATAGTCCCTGTTCCCAAGAACAACAAGGTAACCTACCTAAATGACTACAGACCCGTAGCACTCACATCTGGAGCCTTGAAGTGCTTTGAAAGGCTGTTCATGGCTCACATCAACACCATCATCTCAGAAACCATAGACCCACTCCAATTTGCATACCACCCCAACAGATTCACCGATGATGGAATCTCTATTGCAATGAACACTGCCCTTTCCCACCTGGACAAAAGAAACAACATGAGAATGCTGTTCATTGACTGCAGCTCAGCGTTCAACACCATAGTGTTCTCAAAGCTCATCACTAAGCTAAGGACCCGGGGACTAAACACCTCCCCCCCAGGTGGTAAGGGTAGGCAATATCACATCTACCATGCTGATCCTCAACAAGGGAGCCCCTCAAGGGTGCGTGCTCAGTCCCCTTCTGTACTCCCTATTCACCCATGACTGCATGGCCAAGCATGACTCCAACACCATCATTAAGTTTGCTGAGAACACAAGCGTGGTAGTACTGACCACTGACAATGATGAGACAGCCTATAGGGAGGAGGTCAGAGACTTGGAAGTGTGGTACCAGGACAACAACCTCTCCCTCAACGTGATCAAGACAAAGGAGATGATTGTGGACTACAGGAAAAGAAGGGCCGTGCACGTCCCCATTCTCATCGACAGGGCTGTAGTGGAGCAGGTTCTTTAGTGTCCACATTACCAACAAACTATCATGGTCCAAACACACCAAGACAGTCATGAAGAGGGCAGGACAACACCTATTCCCTCAGGAGACTGAAAAGATTTGGCACGGGTCCTCAGATTCCTCAAAAGGTTCTACAGCTGCACCATCGAGAGCATCCTGACTGGTTGCATCACCACATGGTATGTCAACTGCTAGGCCTCCGACCGCAAGGCACTTCAGATGGTAGTGCGTACAGCCCAGTACATCACTGGGGCCAAGCTTCCTGCCATCCAGGACCTCTATACCAGGAGGTGTCAGAGGAAGGCTCTAAAAATGTCCAAATACTCCAGCCAACCTAGTCGTAGACTGTTCTCTCTGCTACCGCATGGCAAGTGTTACCCGAGTGCCAAGTGTAGGTCCAAAAGGCTTCTAAACAGCTCCTACCCACCAAGCTATAAGACTGTTGAACAGCTAATCAATTGGCTTCCTGGACTATTTGCATCGACCCCCCCCCCCTTGTTTACGCTGCTGCTACTCAGTGTTTATTATCTGTTATCTATGCATATTCACTTTACCCCTACCTACATGTACATATTACCTCAATTCCCTCGACTAACCTGTACCCCCACACATTGACTCTGTACTGGTACCACCTATATACTGTATAGCTTCATTATTGTTATTTTATTGTTGCTCTTTTATTTTTTACTTAATTAGTTTACTTAATAAATATATTTTTTCTTAACTCTTTTTTTTTTAAACGGCATTGTTGGTTAAGGGCCTGTAAGTAAGCATTTCACGGTAAGGTCTACAGGTGTTGTATTCGGCACATGTGAAGATGAAGATGGATAGATGGAATGGGCTTTCAGTGGCTGTGCTGCTCTGGCAGTATAGCGATGCAGTAGCTGTACAGTATTGTGTCAGTTGCAGAGTTGGAAATAGACACTATAGTGGTGGAGTATTGGGGCAATTCTAAGTGCTCACGGCAGATGTAATGATATGGAGGAAAGGGGTAATTTGCTGGGCGTCCCCAGAGTATCAAACCCCCTGGATGGGAATTGCCATGTTGGAAATGCAGATGATGGCATCCACAGACAGAGCTGTAAGGCTAAATAATATTTTACATTCTACATGTAATAAATCTGACTATCTGACTCCATTTAATATTATAGTTAAACGATGTGCAAGTATTTTGAGTTTAGCTGAATAAGATCAAGAAATGGTAATGCAAGTATTTAATTAACATTGTAGGATGAACGAGTTCCATAATACAAGGCAAAATCACAAGTTACAGAGCATTACTGGCATTAACAAGCATTAGCAATCTCGGTTACAAGACAAAGCATGAACAAATCCGTCCTACTCAGGCCAAGAGCCAAGCAGCCCTCATGAGAAACATTTTCATATGGTTCACAGAACAGGAGAGGAATTAAATACTTTTTCATTCCCTTTATACCCATCCGAACGTGTGACTTTTTCAAACCACAAAAGACCACCACTGACCAATCAAACGATACCAAGTTACAGTAACCTCAAACTAAACCAAACTCCACACTGAACCACGGTTAGAGCGTTGGGCAAGTAACCGAAAGGTTGCTAGTTCGAATCCCTGAACCGACAAGGTGATAAATCTGTCAAAGTACCCTTGAGCAAGGAACTTACCCCTAATTTCTTCAGGGTCACCACTGATAATGGCAGACCCTAGCCATGAACCCACTCTCAGGATCTGAGCACAACACCCCATCTTCCAAAAGGTGTGAGGGGGATGGGAACAATGCAGATAAGAGAATGCCTGAGAAAGACAAGAAAATATTGCATACAGTTTACCACAGTACATAGATCCATATACTGTAGAATGCATCTGAGTTCTCCTCAGGGGACAAGCTTCAGATAGAGTAATAATACTACATCTATGCTTGGAATCTAACACACATTTCATTCTGTATAAGATACATTTTAGCCCCTCAAAGGGGGGAAAAGTGGACTGGTCCTTGGTCAGGGGAGCAGCCCCAGCTGACAGAGATGACATAAATTGAGGTGAGTTCCTTACTAATTAGTGACCTTAGTTCATGAATCAAGTACAAGGGTGGAGTGAAAACCCGCAGACACTCGGCCCTATGTGGAATAAGTTTGACACATGCGCCCTGGGAGAAGATTTGAGTTCAGGAGAGTAGTCTCCTTGAGGATCTGCATAACGTTTTACTGTACTGATAGTTCTGTTCTCATTCATTGACTAGACCTGAAGAGGGCAGACGAGACTTCATTTGAACACGGTCACGGTCAGAGGGCTCCGTAACAAATCTATTTTTCATGCTGTAATACATACAGAGCAGCGATGAATCATTTGGTTAATGACCTGGGGAAAATAAGTGTATAGATTTGGAGTTTATTTACAGCAGTACTGATTTCATTTACTGGAAAATTCATAAGAAATGATCATCATCAACTATTATGCATATGTCAACACTGTATTGTTCTCTATCACGCCATCTTGAAAATGGAAGATTCTTTCTTGTGTTAACTGCCAACACTGTACATTTCTATACCTGAACTATTGTACTTCAGAGCTACACAAGCCTGCTATTTTACATGTCCACATGATATGTGCAGGACTTTGGCAGAAGCAGTCTTACCAGATCCATTCGGTACACCAATAAAACAATGACAATAGCATGATAAGCATGCCCTGCAGGCAACAGCAATCAGGGAGAATAGGAGTGTATTTCTCCATGACACGGGCTATAAAAAGCCATCCATCCACAGTTGTGTATGTATTCAGACAAAAGACTGCAGAAGCCCAGAGAATGGAGAGCAGAGAGAACACCAGTCTTATCTTGATGCTGCTTCTGCCTCTGCTTCACATGGCCCAGGCTTTTACTACATCTGGAGGTCCCTATCCTTTCATTTACACCTAATGTATACCCTCACATTGTTTCCTATCCAGCACAGTTTATGTCCGCTATTGGTATTGTTTATTGAGGCGTCAATATGGAAATGGAAGGCTGACTGCTTAATTTGAGCAGATACTACAGTCTGACAAAATATACCCTACATTACTCATCTCATATGTATATACTGTACTCTATACCATTTACTGCATCTTGCCATCTTTATGTAATACATGTATCACTAGCCACTTGAAACAATGCCACATTTATATGTTTACATACCCTACATTACTGATCTCATATGCATATACTGTACTCTATACCATCTACTGCATCTTGCCTATGCCGTTCTGTACCATCACTCATTCATATATTTTTATGTACATATTTTTCATCCCTTTACACTTGTGTGTATAAGGTAGTTGTTGTGGAATTGTTAGGTTAGATTACTCATTGGTTATTACTGCATTGTCGGAACTAGAAGCACAAGCATTTCACTACACTCGCATTAACATCTGCTAACCATGTGTATGTGACAAATACAATTTGATCTAAAGATATGAATATCAATATGTACTTTCTCCAGAACACAGTTGGATAAAATGTACAAAGAGTTTCCACATGGTCAGAATTACTGTTTTAAATGAGTAGTTACTGTGTAGTTACATATCACAGAGAAATCAATAATTCCATGAAAGAACATGGTATTGGCGCAACTAATTGTAAAAGTGTGACCTATCAGTGATCCTGAGACAGGAAGAAGGAGGGGAATAGTGAACTTGAAGCTGCTGCTAGGCATAAAGTTCAGTCTCATTATGATGACAATGCACAGTATAATGTAGCAAGTGAATATTTCCAGATGTCTGACTGGGTCTGTCATTAGGAACATGCTGAAACTGGCAAAAACACACATTTCCCTCTCTAACATAGAGAGCTCTAAATCGAACCAGACAAGCCACTTAACTTATGAAATGGGCCCTTTACGGAAGACGGGGCTATCATGGAGAACAATATTATGTGTTTTCAGAAGTGGTAATAAAAGAGAAATAAAAAAAATCCCTCCTTAATCACATTTATGTAACATGAAACCAGTGCTAAAGTGTTGTGGGATAGATGGATGTTACCATGGCATCGTTTGACTGCATGAAGAGAGCATGGTCACCTGATGCCATAGCTTCTACTGTAATAGCCCATAAACCCTAATGTAATCATCTCTCTTGTCAAGGTATGGGATGACCCTCATACAATGATGCGTCTATTCTCCCTCCTCTCCTCACTGGTGATGGTTAGATATGTTTGTCTCAGATGGAATAATGACAAGATACACTGGTTATACCTCTCCCTGAACATGAATCAGGGAAAAAGATAAAAGTCAGACAACCTGTACAGTCAATCCTTCATTTTAACAGCCAGAGAATTCACCACTGAACAAATGAAGGTGGCTGCATGTGAAGAGAGGAATCTCATTATAGTGAGGGAGGGCACTGCTTGATGGTAAGAGAGTTGGGTTGGGGATCTACAGTGTGTGTTGAAGGGGAGGTGGGGAGGAGGATTGTAAATACCCCGCTAGTGAATACCTCAGATAAATAAAAGAGAGAAGAGGGAGTATTTTACTAAGCCAACTGATTCCATGAAATCTGCTTCCTTCCTCTCTGAGGGGACTCTGGTGTATTATTCACGGAGGCCCTCTGACTTTCTGGAGCTCTGCTTAGCGTTAATGCAGTGACATAATCGGTGAGTAAGTCTAGCATCAGCATTTCCCAGCAGGTGTTTTTTTTCTGTCTCCTGGGCAGGTGACCTAATCGCTGGAGCTAGAAATGAGAGCACTAATCCATCAAAGTGACACGATCAATCCCCCCATGTCCACCACAAGCTAGGGCAGGCTTCCACACCCACCCACCAGCCTCCACACACACCAACCAGCCTCCATACCCAGCCACCAGCCTCCACACCCACACCTCCACACCCACCCACCAGCCTCCACACACACCAACCAGCCTCCATACCCAGCCACCAGCCTCCACACCCACCAACTCCACACCCACCCACCAGCCTCCACACACACCCACCAGCTTCCACACCCAGCCACCAGCTTCCACACCCAGCCACCAGCCTCCACACCCAGCCAACAGCCTCCACACCCAGCCAACAGCCTCCACACACACCCACCAGCCTCCACACCCAGCCAACAGTCTTCACACCCAGCCAACAGCCTCCACACATACCAACCAGCCTCCACACACACCCAACAGCCGCGTCACCAAGATTCCCAAAGCAATCCCATTCGCTTAGCAGGCAGGCACACAGGAACACAGAGTGTTCCGTTCCCCGGTTTCTGTATTCTGGGTTTGTTTGTGTATATGTATGTGTGTATTTCAGGAAATGGCTTCCTGGATTCGAAGCAGCTGATTGGTCGGCCCCATCGAGGACTGGAGGTCTGATCCCGCCTTCTCGTTAGGGGATACAGCTGTCGGCAATTACAAACTCCTTCTGCAGCTGGATAAAAGCCAGTGTTCCTTTGTTAGGAGAGAGCTTCTTGGATGTCCTGTGTTGGTTGTTGCGCAGAGACAGTGTTGTTGAAAGTATTTTGTAGCCGATACTTCTGTGGAATGTGTGTGCCAATCGGATTCAGTGTTTTTGATTATTGAAATTGTTCACCTTAAGTTTGTATTATTGTTACATTTGTTCCCAGGAGGGAAGGGGAAGGCACCTTGGCCTGCGGGCATACATATACCCATAGTATGTACTCAGTCTATGGACACTAGGTAAGACCTGGGCGGACCATCCTCTGTATGTTAGTTAGCGCGCCAGGTGGTAAGGTTAGGTAATTAGTGGGCAGGTAGGTAAGGTAGGAGAGAGGACTCTAACTTTTACTTTCTTTGCTTTGGTTCTGTCCAGCTCCTTTTCCCCACATTACCATGTCAAGGAAATAAATTCTCAGTAAACGGTAATGTTCTCTGCCTCTGTCATCCTTACCCGTACCTACAATCACATACCTCTTTCACTCCACGTGGAGTTGAGTGTAGCAGGGTGTTGCGTTCCCTCCAAGAGGTGTGCGTAACGCAGAGTCGCCAGAGAGAAATAGGAGAGTTACACTCAGGGTCTGAAGGCTCAAGAAAAAACAGTAGGCCTACTACATTTGTGTTACAGTACCCTGAGAGAGGGTGGCCAATCCAGAGGACATTCATTCCTCTCAGACAGGGATGATGTTGGAGTGTCCTTTTCACTAATCTGATCACTGTCTGCTGTGTGAGGTCCTGCAGGCCGGGTAATCTCATTACCGTCTCCCATGTAGAGGGGTTGCCGCCTGCGGGGCCAGGCCTTATGCCCCACACACCTGCTCTCTCACAACAGGCCTGTGTGCGTACACACACACACAGCGATCTAATCAGGTGATATGCAAGCCATTGATTTCCAGCTTTTCTTCCGTATGGTTTTGACTATAATTTCTATTGATGCTGATGGGCCCGTGGAGAAAGGAGAGGAGACAGGATGGTGCTATTGAGATTTCGACAAGGTGAGGCAGAGCTGCGTGATGGCGAGGCTTCTCCATGTCTCGCCATCCTCATATTCCCCAGGGCTCCAACAACACCAGGCATGGTCATTGAAGAATGTTGAAATTTTACCATATAATGGAAGTTAACCACTCCAAACATAAAATATTTGCTATTTATTGAAGAACAAATAAATCAATATATACATATTTTTTTCAATCTTTATCTTTTTACATTGAAAGGTTAGTGATATGCATAAACACATACATTCAAAGTTTTCAAAACACTGCAACATAGTTTTAAAATGACAATGCAATTATATTCTCCATCTCAAAAGCGACCAAGGTCATATTGATGAGAATGTTACTTTGTACACCATGCTGAGGAGAAACAAGTTGAATGGGGAAACCCTTACATTCAAGTGTTCATACACTATGGTTTTCCACCTTCAGAGAGACTTTCCCTGGAAGGATCTGCAGTGTTTGACCATTGTGCAAATAAAAGTGTGGATACATCCTCTCTGTACATTTGTGCTGAATTGTTTTGAGTTTGTGAATATGTGGACTAAGACCAAAGAAGGACACCTCCCATTTGTCCCAGGAAACTCTAATCCTCTGTGTCTTTTTCGTCATGTTATAAGGTTCACCATCATATACCCCAACAGCCCATAATCCACTTTTGTTATCTATCTTCCTACTAACAGACTCGCTGGCCACTCCTACACTCCAGTCATCACTTTCTCCGACTTCTACATCCCAGAAGTGTGTCCCTGAAGTGAACCCCTCTGAACCCAAGATGTCACGATAACAATCAAACCTCTCTGGGTTGTCTGGGAGAGACTGTAGTTTATCTTCACATCTTAGGCTGGTCAGATCTTCAGATAGATAGAGACTGGGATGTGCAGTGTTTGGGTCTAGAACCACAGGTGTGTATTTCACTGCCTTCTGCATCTTCTCCCAGACTTGGAAACTGAGGTTGCCCAGGTGTTTGGCCAAGTTGATCAGTGCTTTTGAGCCCAACTGTGGGTCCTCAGGCACACTCTGCGTTCTCTCCATTATCGTTTTGTAGCTCTGCAGGAACGACACATCATCATCCACTGCCAGTTTCTCCTCCACAGCCCCAATTGTGTCTGACAGAGATGACATGATCTCACTTATCTCGTCTACTCTCTCCTTCATCCTTTTGTTATTCTCCTCCTCTTCCTCCTTCAGCGCACCTAGTCTCTCCACCTCCTCATCCCTCAGGAAGCAGTGTAGCTTCTCAAACTCCTCCTTTATCTGCCTTTCTGCTCTCTGGGTCTGCACCCTGATGTGAGCAACCATTTTGTCACAGGTGAGCTCAGCTTTGCTAAAGGCAGCCATTTTCTGCTGCAGGGCCTCCAGTTGGGGTCTGAGTCCCTTCCTCCTCTGACCTGCTGCCTTCCCCACAGAGCAGAAGCTGTGGTCTGCGTGCTCCAACACACACTCCACACACACCAGACACTCATCCTCTAAGCAGAAGAGCTGGAGCTTCTGGGAGTGTAAGCTACATACACCCTGTGGACCCCTGTGGCTGGTGTTTTCACTCTGTGAAAGCCCGCCTGTAGCCTCCTCTACCACCCCCTCTGTAGCATTCTTTGCAGACTCCTCTGTCAGCTCCTCGGTTGGCTCCTTTGGTGGCCCAGGAGTGTCCTTGGTCTCCCTCTCCCTCAGTAGAATCTCACAGGTATGCCTCAGGGCTAGGTTGGGAGGTGGCTGGTCTCTGGAAGACCTCCTTCTGCAGACTGGGCAGTCTTGCGTCCCTCCTTTACTCCAGGTCTCCTCCAAACAGGCCCTGCAGAGGCTGTGGCTGCAGGAGAGGATCACCGGCTCCCTGAAGATCTCACAGCACACTGGACACGATAGATCCTCTTCCAAGAGAGAGAAACTGTCTGCCATCCTCGCAGGAGTACTGTACAGTGAGTGAGAGAGTATGTGTAAAAATGAGGGAGAAAATGTGTTTGTGTGTGTGTAAGAGAGAGAAAGACAAAGAGAAAGGGGGGGGGTGGATGTAGGCGTGTGAGTGAGAGAGCTTCTATGACTGGAGAGGAAAATACTTTCACTTTCACAGAAACAAAACATAAGGCTTGGAAACGAAAGGCAATGAAACGAAACTTAAAACATAGAAACAAAAGGCATAGAAACTAAACATAAGGCATCTCTCAGAAATGAAACGTAAAACATACTGGGACACAACATTACAGTTTTGTAGTATGTATTTGGTCTTCAAGGTTTGACATAACACTTTTATACATGATTTTATACATGATGTTGGACCCATCATAAAAGTAATAATTTAAAGTTGTAAAGTTTATTTGTCACGTGCGCCGAATACAACAGGTGTAGACCTTACAGTGAAATGCTTACTTACAGGCTCTAACCAATAGTACAAAAAAGGTATTAGGTGAACAATAGGTAAGTAAAGAAATAAAACAACAGTAAAAAGACAGGCTATATACAGTAGCGAGGCTATAAAAGTAGAGGCTATATACAGCCAGCAGTTAGTCAGGCTGATTGAGGTAGTATGTAGATATGGTTAAAGTGACTATGCATATACAGTATGATGAACAGAGAGTAGAAGTAGTGTATAAGAGGGTTTGGCGGGTGGTGGGTGGGACACAATGCAGATTGCCCGGTTAGACAATGTGCGGGAGCACTAGTTGGTCCGCCCAATTGAGGTAGTATGTACATGAATGCATAGTTGAAGTGACTATTCATATATGATAAACAGAGAGTAGCAGCAGTGTAAAAAGAGGGGTTGGGGGGTCCACACAATGCAAATAGTTCGGGTAGCCATTTGATTACCTTTTCATGAGTCTTATGGCTTGTTGGTAAAAACTGTTGAGAAGCCTTTTTGTCCTAGACTTGGCACTCCGGTAACGCTGCCATGCGGTAGTAGAGAGAACAGTCTATGACTGGGGTGGCTGGGGCCTTTTTACAATTTTTAGGGCCTTCCTCTGACACCGCCTGGTGTAGAGGTCCTGGATGGCAGGCAGCTTAGCCCCAGTGATGTACTGGGCCGTACGCACTACCCTCTGTAGTGCCTTGCGGTCAGAGGCCGAGCAATTGCCGTACCAGGCAGTGATGCAACCAGTCAGGATGCTCTCGATGTTGCAGCTATAGAACCTTTTGAGGATCTCAGGACTCATGTCAAATCTTTTTAGTTTCCTGAGGGGGAATAGGCTTTGTTGTGCCCTCTTCATGACTGTCTTGGTGTGTTTGGACCATTCTAGTTTGTTGTTGATGTGAACACCAAGGAACTTGAAGCTCTCAACCTGCTCCACTGCAGCCCCGTCGAAGAGAATGGGGGCATGCTCGGTCCTCCTTTTCCTGTAGTCCACAATCATCTCCTTAGTCTTGGTTACATTGAGGGATAGGTTGTTATTCTGGCACTACCCGGCCAGGTCTCTGACCTCCTCCCTATTGGCTGTCGTCGTTGTGGAGTGCAATAGAGATTGCATCATCTGTGGATCTGTTGGGGCGGTATGCAAATTGAAGTGGGTCTAGGGTTTCTGGGATAATGGTGTTGACGTGGGCCATTACCAACCTTTCAAAGCACTTCATGGCTAAGGACGTGAGTGCTACGGGTCTGTAGTCATTTAGGCAGGTTGCCTTGGTGTTCTTGGGCACAGGGACTATGGTGGTCTGCTTGAAACATGTTGCTATAACAGACTCAATCAGGGACATGTTGAAAATGTCAGTGAAGACACCTGCCAGTTGGTCAGAACATGCCCGGAGCACACGTCCTGGTAATCCATCTGGCCCCACAGCCTTGTGTATGTTGACCTGTTTAAAGGTCTTACTCACGTTGGCTACGGAGAGCGTAATCACACAGTTGTCCGGAACAGCTGATGCTCTCATGCATGCTTCAAAGCAAAGGTATGTTGAGTATCTTTTTCACCAACGGCCCAATTCAGACCAAGGAAATTCTTTCCTAGACACGCCTTTCCTACGCACTTCTTAGTAGTTGGTATTTAGACTTACCGTATGCAGCCACGTCACTTGCTCCACGGGTGTGGCTACATGTACCTTACACACACTGAATACATTCCATTCAACCGCTGAAAACCCTCCCACTTGCCAGCCAACAGATTATATTGTGGAGTTTTCATTCAATAGAGTTTTCTGTACATTTATCTTGAACCATCCTTTTAAATACCATCCTTTCAAACCTTTAAGTTTGAATTTTGTCCACAGACTCACTAGAATATATAGTGAGAACGGTTTCAGAATATTAGGGATCAATGAAAGAAAGCCATCTAATATGCACCATCTAAATATATGCATATTCGTCTCTGTATTGATGATACAGCACTGTCTATTGTGCCTTACTGCATAAATAAATAGGATCGGGTCAAAAGCATGGTGTCATGAATCGCATGTCTCGTTCCATGCAATGTGTGCAACAGGCCTAGTTAACAATCATGCAGCCAATCTATTTTTTTTATTGGCTTCAACATGGAAATACAGTATTTGTCTACACACAATGCATTCGCATTTCGAAAATGCACTGCATGTTCAAGCCATGGACAATTGGACATTGACCAAACGTTATCATAAGGTTAGCTTCCAATCTCTGTTAATATGGCCTGTTAGTGACTTTGCCATGTGAAAGGTAAACAGGCAAATACCCTAGGCTACAAGCAGATTCAGAACAAAGAACAGCGATAGGAATTCTGGCGATTTGACAGTTAGGTCCAACAGGTGAAAATGGAAGATGAAATGTTTTAACAAAATGATGAAGGAAAAACAATAAGCAGTCTATTGTAATAACTTGATGTTTCTAAACTGACTTCCTACAGTCATTGACACCTTTCATTCAATGGGCATCGCAGATAGGCCTAATGAGTCCAAACATTTCACAGAAGATGCATGGACAAAAATAATGTTCAATATAATGAAAAAACGAGAATGTTTTTTTTGCTGATGGTGATATTTGAATAAAACATTGGTTATATGCTACTGACTACCCACTGGGTATGCACTGGTTGAATCAACGTTGCTACTGACTACCCACTGGGTATGCACTGGTTGAATCAACGTTGCTACTGACTACCCACTGGGTATGCACTGGTTGAATCAACGTTGCTACTGACTACCCACTGGGTATGCACTGGTTGAATCAACGTTGCTACTGACTACCCACTGGGTATGCACTGGTTGAATCAACGTTGCTACTGACTACCCACTGGGTATGCACTGGTTGAATCAACGTTGCTACTGACTACCCACTGGGTATGCACTGGTTGAATAAACGTTGCTACTGACTACCCACTGGGTATGCACTGGTTGAATCAACGTTGCTACTGACTACCCACTGGGTATGCACTGGTTGAATCAACGTTGCTACTGACTACCCACTGGGTATGCACTGGTTGAATCAACGTTGCTACTGACTACCCACTGGGTATGCACTGGTTGAATCAACGTTGCTACTGACTACCCACTGGGTATGCACTGGTTGAATCAACGTTGCTACTGACTGCCCACTGGGTATGCACTGGTTGAATCAACGTTGTTTGAACCAACATGGAATAGATGTTGAATTGACGTCTGTGCCCAGTGGGTAGACTACTGTGCGCTTCCGCTGGCAAAATCGATGCCATAACCAATTGTGTTACCGCGAAGACCAGCTTATGGTGAGTCTTAAATATTACAGGTAGCACTGCTTGAAATTGGCGCACCTTTTTAAGGACACACCTCAAATATTTCTACCCTTCCCACCTCAGCACAAACGACAGGTCAATTTCCAACCCTGGCGCCAGGTTTGGAAATTTTACAAGTCGAAATTGCCAAAGAGCTGCCTTAACGCTAGCCTGAGGAGTGGTATGTTCTTGACATTCAAAACCTTTTTCATACAACTGTTTGGATTGGCAGAAACTGCCTAATACAGTGACTGCATCCTGCGTTCTGTCTCCTGTTCCCAGCTCATTAATGCCCAGTCACTATCCCAGGCTGTGGTGTGATGTGGTGTGAATGGCATCCAAGCAGATAGCAGGAATAAGGGAACAGAGGAAGGTTCATGGAAAGGCAGCACGGCTGATGATCTAAGGCCCAAACAGGAAAGACTGCTGCTGCAACACTCCCCCAAGGGAAGAATTAATGACTGACATTAAAAATAATTATGAGAGAAGAAAACAGTCCTGCTCCAAATGAACCCTTCTCTCCCCAGTCCCCTCCCTCTGAACACTCCCAAAACTCCTAATTGATGATAATCATGATTGTAATGGACATGTTACTTCAAACACTATTAGTGTCAGTGGGGCCACAGTACAGTGTTTTCTTCTGGTGTGTTTGGTATGGGCAACAACTCTTGTATGTCCCTGAAATATGAAAATGCACGTTGAATGTTGCACACCATCCTTCAGACTTGAAGACTCCACATGAGACGTATGTTCATACCATGGAATAATTCTTTATTCAATTCTATGACATTCATTAGTCATGGAACTCATGTAGGTCATGCTGAAAGGTTCCTCTGGGAGGGTTTTAGACAGAGAGTCTTGTTTACTTAGTGTTTGTGAATGTAAGCAGCCAATCAGAGAGATAAGGAATGGCTCCATCAGCAAGACAACCACACACATCTGACTCACTTTTAGTTCTTTCCCCATGTGGGTTTAGAAACAACAATATTTACAGATCCTTTGTGATCTATCACAGTGCCATCCATTTTGTCACCAAAGCCCCATATACTACCTACCACTGCGACCTGTATGCTCTCGTTGGCTGGACCTCGCTTCATACTCGTCGCCAAACCCACTGGCTTCAGGTCATCTACAAGACCCTGCTAGGTAAAGTCCCCCTTATCTCAGCTCGCTGGTCACCATAGCAGCAACCACCTGTAGCACGCGCTCCAGCAGGTACTGTATATCTCCCTGGTCACCCCCAAAACCAATTCTTCCTTTGGCCACCTCTCCTTCCAGTTCTTTGCTGACAATGACTGGAACGAACTACAAAAATCTCTGAAACTGGAAACACTTATCTCTCTCACTAGCTTTAAGCACCAGCTGTCAGAGCAGCTCACAGATTACTGCACCTGTACATAGCCCATCTATAATTTAGCCCAAACAACTACCTCTTCCCCTACTGTATTTATTTATTTATTTTGCTCCTTTGCACCCTATTATTTTTATTTCTACTTTGCACATTCTTCCACTGCAAATCTACCATTCCAGTGTTTAACTTGCTATATTGTATTTACTTCGCCACCATTACCTTTTTTTGCCTTTACCTCCCTTATCTCACCTCATTTGCTCACATTGTATATATACTTATTTTTCTACTGTATTATTGACTGTATGTTTTGTTTTACTCCATGTGTAACTCTGTGTTGTTGTTTTTGTCGCACTGCTTTGCTTTATCGTGGCCAGGTCGCAATTGTAAATGAGAACTTGTTCTCAACTTGCCTACCTGGTTATATAAAGGTGAAATAAATAAATGAAATAAAAATCCTTTGGCTTTGGTTTCCCCCATTGATTATGTGAAGGAGAGAGGATGTTGAGGAGGTGGGAGTGATGTTGCTGCTCAGCCTCCAAGGGTCCATGAATCGTCTCCTGCTCATTTTATAATGCAAATCTCATTACCAAGATTTAATGGCCTTTGAGGTTCTCAGCAGCAATAAACTAACCTTTAAATTGAAATTACATGACAGTTAAACTATAAATCACAGACATGATTTTGAAAATGATAAAGCTGGCCACTTGTTGATCTGCGAACCCATTCCTTTACAGATAACGCCTCAGGAATATCAAATCCATATTCAACTGGGATTTTTTGTTGTGGATATATTTCAACAAATTGTACAGTGGATTAACAACTACAAAAGTGTTATGATTGGCCTAACTCAAGTGTAGTGTAGTTCTACAGCAGAGGAGACAGAAGAGAGAAACTAGAGAAGATATGCTGAGGGAGTGATTTGTGTGTCCCTGACAACAGTCTAATTTATAGGTCACCAGAGAGTGCTAGACTTGCACGCCCAGTAGACCATGGCTTCATATTTCCATTAGAAATCCTCAGATCCCATCCAGGTCCCATACTAGGTATGAATTTCAGACACATCCATCTGGCCTGGTCCACTGAGGCCTGCTGAAACTCCAGGAGGCAGGGCAGACCCCCGTCTCTGTCTCAGAGCACAGGGGCTGGTGGTGGAGGGAAACCAAAGAGGGCTCTCTCTCCCTTCCATGTCCCAAAAGCAGGGGATGTACCTGCTGGCACAGGCTCTAGTTCCCCCTCAGATAATTAAAAGTGAGTTGTAAATCAGTGTCTAAGCAGTAATCACACAAGCCCCTATCAACTCCCCCACAATGACCGTAAATCTCCAGGAAAACAAAGTCCATGCCCTAACAAAGACCCTGCAACTTTATCTGATCTGAGGATGGATGTGTGTTTCATGAGAACCACCTCTCCACTCCCATGTTGAAATAATACAGCTCTAATATCCTGAGTCTCGGTTGAATGTTAAAATCGATTTAATTTCAACAGCTAGAGGAGCAGTGAGAGGTTAGTGATGACTTCATACTTGTTCTTTTTCAGAAAACCTTGTACGCTGCACTGCTCTGGTGTCACATACAATCTGTTATTTATTCCTCTTTGTACATCTTACATTTGACCTGGGTCAACAATGTACTGCCTACGTTTATATTAATCAAATACCTGATTTAGTGGAGGCTTTTGATCAAGCAGAAAAAGGTTGCATAAAGCCCATAAGATGAATGGAATAAAAGCTGAGCACCACCACCCAGCTTAACAAGCAGCATGTTGGGAGGATGGGGTGGGTGTTTCAGGTGGGGGAGGAGGTGATGCAGCACATCAATGACTGTATTGATTTGCAAAAATGTATATTTGCAAAAAGTGTGAGACATGAAAATAACTTATTGATCTGCTTAGAAAACTTGATTATTAAAATAGGGACAGAGAGGGAATTGACAGGCTGGATAATGATTCTGAAAGGGCCCATGTGAACAAATAGGGCACTGAGAAAAGGTTCTGTTAATGAAACCCATCAGGAGTAACACACAATACAGAAGCCAATTTTAACAAACCATACCTTGCTGTGTCTTCATTGCCTTATATAGAGCTTTGGGATTTCCACTTGTTCAGACACTCATCTACACGCTTAGAAAAAAGGGTTCCAAAGGGGATAACCCTTTTAGTTCAAGGTAGAACCCTTTTTGGTTACAGGTAGAATACTTTTGAGTTTCATGCAAAACCCTCTATGGAACCAAAATTAGTTCTACCTTGAACCAAAAAGGGTTCTTCAAAGGGTTCCCCTATGGGGACAGCCGAAGAACCCTTTTAGTTTCTAGATTTTTTTCTAAGAGTGTACTTCTCTCTCATTGGCCAAGGCTAAATAAATCCTTCTCTGATGGCAGACAGCCCAAAAACATCATGTCAGACCATATCATCATATTAGAACCACTGAATAAGTTAACTTGTATATACTCTCTGATTCAACCATACCCTGAGCACCCCTGTTGCTCAGGCAGAGTCAAGGACAATGACCCTAAAGGTGGGGATGCTGCTTGCCTTTGGCACTGGGTGGTCAGCTATAAAACACAAAGGATCAGAACTCATCCAGGCTTATCTGGAAGAGGTGATTCCCTCATCTGTGCTGCTGTATAGAGGAGAGGAGATTAGAGGGATCCCAGTTGTTCAATTACGGTTTAAATTAGGGATATAGCCAGATTAGAAAGGATATCTGGAGTGCGGTAGCTAAATTAATGGAAATCAAGAGGATCCCCATTAACTACAGAACACATTTCTTATCATTCCGTCAACAATTACCATTAATATGAAACACTTTTCCTAATTCACAAGGTGTTGTGAACCTGCAATGCTATTCAATTGTATGAGCTACAAAATGCCCAAAGGACAACAACTAAATCAGGTAGGCAAACAAAAGTGAGTGGTGACAGAAGAATTGCTGTGTTGGCCAAGGCATGTGAAGATATCAAGCATCAAAGACCACAGTTTACTTAACCATTTACTTATCCACCTGGATCACAGGTCATTACTGAGATGACCTGCTAATCAGTACACAAAGGGCATACGGATCCTCTGTATGTGTTTTTGTGTGTGTGCGTGTGAATATGTATGCTTGTGTCTGTCTGTGAAAAGCCCCACTGTAATCAATAAGGTTGTAAGCTGTGTGTTTAAATCACTTTGCCCTCTGTTCTTCGGTAAACATCCATGTGAATGACAAAGACGGCTATAGTTTTATAGTCCGTGTTTTCTCGGCCCCGATTCTAAACAATAATGACTTTTTAATGTGGACCTGTGATTACATTGTCATGGTGAAATATGGGGGCCCTTGACTGCTTAGGAAATGAAGGGGCCAACATGAATTACTACAACAGCATAGATTACACCAGTGAGCCAGGTGAGGCAATCTTCATAAATTCTAATCTAATCTTAACAGACCTGGCAGACTCAGCCAGCGGCAGGAGACTTCATGCTGTGGGGAGATGGAGCGACAGGAGGACAACAGTCCGGATGTTGCAGGCGGTTGCAGGAGCTGTCAGGACAGTGGTTGTAACATGCTGAGGATCACTTTAACCAACTGATCAGAAACACCTGATGCCTTTTCATGACTGTTAAAGGAGAGAGAGTAAGTTGAGGAAGTGGGTGAATGTTGAGTGGGCATCTAATTTAAAACAAATTGTTTGTACTTCGCCAGGACAGGTGTCCAGTTCTCTTTATTCCCTCACGTCGGCATGACACTGAGGCGTCAGTGAGGTCACAAATCAGAGCGGAGCCTCCCAGCGTGGTGCAGAGAGGAGAGGTGAGGAGAGGTGGTGTATGTCACAGATCTGTCAGGTGTCCTGCAATCCTAGTTTATTCTCTGCCATGGACCACAAGTGATCACAGTTTGATGGTTCAAACCCTAGTCTCCTCACAGGACATTTGTTATTCATGTCACAAAGCTGTCACCCAGGATTCAGGGCCTGTGGGAGGCTAAAACCATGATAGCACACATCCTATTAGCAGAATGTTGATCTCCTCACAGTTCCTACCAGACCTTCTATACCAGCAATACTCTCTACCTCCCAGTACAAATTACGTGCCAAAGCCTCATATAACATGAGAATAATATATTAGAGAGAGCTAACTGTGGGTGTGTTTCTGTAGGTTCCATTCTGATTTCCCACAGCACATCTCCAGTGTGAGGGAAATGCTAAGCTCACATACTGTACAAATCACACCGGTTATGGTTGGGTGCTGCTGCTAATCGAATATGAAAATCTAAATGTGCATCTTTTCCCCCCAAGAAGATACATACATTATACATTAACCTTTGCATAGCTGATGCATCATACATTAACCTTTGCACAGCTGACAAGTCATTCTGTATGCTTGTTAAGTTAGACGGATGCATCGAGGTTGGAGGTGGATTCACCACAAGTCAATTTCTGCCCCAACCTTTCCACCTAGCAATAATAAGACAATTCTCTTCTTCCTTAAAAGGTACTTTTCACAGAGTCTGACGTAGGACTGGACACATAGGAAGCGTGAAATATTGGGGGATTTTTGAGTCGCGTCGTCAGTGGCCCACAGTCTGAGTAAGGTCAGTATTTTGGCGCCCTCTCACCCCAGGACAGTGACACGGTAGAAGGTCAGAGCTCCTGGGCGTCCCCTCCTGCTGTGTCGTGCTGGCTGAGGAATTAAATCCCTGCACCAACCAACCACCCAGCTTTCATGCTCCGACTCATCCATTGCTCTGCCCAAGCAAGCAAATACATTAGCATTTCATTCGCACTGCACAGATGGGTCCTGCTCTACACACAGAGAAATCATGCAGCAAAAGAGATTAAAGAACGAAGAAACACAGGAGTGTGTGTGTGTGTGTGTATGTGCGTGTGTGTGAGTGAGTGCGTACACGCCAATGTGTGAGTATATTTAAATGAGCATACTACATGCAAAGAAATCATAGACACAGAAAAACTTGAACTTCCTAGGATCATGCAAATCAGAAAACGTGATCATATTCCTTTCCATCCATTTGGGAGTGAATCAGAAGGAAACATTTTCTGATTAGAGCTCCTGAATAGAAATGTATCCCTGTTGAATCCCTAAATCTCATGAGCAACAATTATCCATCATATCCTCTGTCTGATTGAAAGTGGCCCTCTCATTAAAAAACAATGGGAGATATCATTTTTTCTAATGAATTATCTCATAGATGTGTAATGTGTAAAGTGTAAGGCCTCCAAACAGCTTATGAAAAGGACTTTATCACAGACGGTTGGTACAGTAATGAGGTTTACGCTGATCTCACCGGTGCCTTCTCTGTGAATTGATACTGGGGGATAAAGCTTGGTTATTACAGTGGTAATGTATCTGGGAAGAAGGTAATGTTTTGCAAATATATTGGTAATTTGAAGAGTGTTATTGGGCTGGAGATGACATCCAGTCTGGCTTGAGGAAACCAAATGAAAAAGTAAATGTGAGTCTTTGATTTCATCCTAATGCTTTCTTCGTTCCCTGATAATGTTACTCATCATAGAGTATAGCACATTATTGAAACTGAACGAATCTTATTTCATCCTCTAAATGACCACAGTTGCCAAAGTCAGTGGAAGGTAAGAGTCAGTGGAAGGTAAGAGTCAGTGAAAGGTAAGAGTCAGTGGAAGGTAAGAGTCCGTGGAAGGTAAGAGTCAGTGAAAGGTAAGAGTCAGTGAAAGGTAAGAGTCAGTGGAAGGTAAGAGTCAGTGGAAGGTAAGAGTCAGTGGAAGGTAAGAGTCAGTGGAAGGTAAGAGTCAGTGGAAGGTAAGAGTCAGTGAAAGGTAAGAGTCAGTGGAAGGTAAGAGTCAGTGGAAGGTAAGAGTCAGTGGAAGGTAAGAGTCAGTGGAAGGTAAGAGTCAGTGGAAGGTAAGAGTCAGTGGTAGGTAAGAGTCAGTGGAAGGTAAGAGTCAGTGGAAGGTATGACCAAAATGGCAAACAGAGGGGGCCAACATTAGGATATGGAACAAACAGACCCACCAAAAGAAAAGAGAAGGATAAAATGAAGCTATCCCCTAGTTGTTCATTTTCCACAGTTGTTACTTTTAGCTTTTTTTCCTCTACCACATTCCTCTAACAACCTCTACCACATGGTCTTACTGTATTGTAATCTCTCTCTCCTTCTCTGTGATACCTGTCAATCAATGTCAGTCCACACAATGAATTAGTGATGGGGCAATGGCTGCTTCCTCTACATCTTATCTCCTATGTATTATTGACCTGATGCTCTGTGTGTGTGTGTCTGTGTGTGTGTGTGTGTGTGTGTGTGTGTGTGTGTGTGTGTGTGTGTGTGTGTGTGTGTGTGTGTGTGTGTGTGTGTGTGTGTGTGTGTGTGTGTGTGTGTGTGTGTGTGCGTGCGCGTGCGTGCATGCATGCATGTGTGTGTCTACGTCAGGAACTAGATGATGTCATTCTTTCCAGCTGCACAACCTGCTGCACCTTGGGAGCAGACACACGACTTGTCTTCTCTTTCCGGGACAGTGCCCTAGTGTAAGGAGCATCCTTTTGTCACTTGGCCCAGGCTCTGCTGATCTACTGGTAATGGCTCATTGGCCTGAATATTCTAGCATACAGTAGGTATTCCAGTGTCAACTCACATCACATGCACCAATAGTGATGAGTGCTCTGTGTGTGTGTGTGTGTGTGTGTGTGTGTGTGTGTGTGTGTGTGTGTGTGTGTGTGTGTGTGTGTGTGTGTGTGTGTGTGTGTGTGTGTGTGTGTGTGTGTGTGTGTGTATCGAGTGGGTGGGGGCAGGGTGGCTAAAACACATCTGAAATCCCCAGTCAGGGCAGATGGAGGCTGTATTAAGAATGCAGAGCAGGGTAGTAAGATGTTTCTGTCTATAATGCCTCCCTCGAAAACAATACTCAAACACCAGCACTCAGACAGGAGTGGCTTCTCTATGACTGATTTGCATTTATAATTCCTGACTGACCCAAACTACTATGAAAGGATAAAGCTTTATCCTTGACACAAACACAGCATGTTTATGTTCTCTGTATAGGTACAGGGGGCAGCGTACAGCCCATCTCTACAAAGCCAGTTATACCATAGCATTGTTGAATACTCATTTGTGATTGGCAGGAAGGGCATTTTAGAATAGACATTACAACTAAATAACAGGACTGGAAAAAAAAGTCGGGACACCTTGCAATCATGATGCAAATAATATGACCTACACATGCAGACGCAATAATACGGCCTACACATGCAGACGCAATAATACGACCTACACATGCAGACGCTATAACATGACCTACACATGCAGACGCAATAATATGACCTACACATGCAGACGCAATAATACGGCCTACACATACAGACGCAATAATACGACCTACACATGCAGACGCTATAACATGACCTACACATGCAGACGCAATAATATCACCTACACATGCAGACGCAATAATACGACCTACACATGCAGACGCAATAATACGACCTACACATGCAGACGCTATAACATGACCTACACATGCAGACGCAATAATACGACCTACACATGCAGACGCAATAATACGACCTACACATGCAGACGCTATAACATGACCTACACATGCAGACGCAATAATACGACCTACACATGCAGACGCAATAACATGACCTACACATGCAGACGCTATAACATGACCTACACATGCAGACGCTATAACATGACCTACACATGCAGATGCTATAACATGACCTACACATGCAGACGCTATAACATGACCTACACATGCAGACGCAATAACATGACCTACACATGCAGACGCTATAACATGATCTACACATGCAGACGCTATAACATGACCTACACATGCAGACGCTATAACATGACCTACACATGCAGACGCAATAACATGACCTACACATGCAGACGCTATAACATGACCTACACATGCAGACGCTATAACATGACCTACACATGCAGACGCTATAACATGACCTACACATGCAGACGCAATAACATGACCTACACATGCAGACGCAATAACATGACCTACACATGCAGACGCTATAACATGACCTACACATGCAGACGCTATAACATGACCTACACATGCAGACGCAATAACATGACCTACACATGCAGACGCTATAACATGACCTACACATGCAGACGCTATAACATGACCTACACATGCAGACGCAATAACATGACCTACACATGCAGACGCAATAACATGACCTACACATGCAGACGCAATAACATGACCTACACATGCAGACGCAATAATATGACCTACACATGCAGACGCAATAACATGACCTACACATGCAGACGCAATAATATGACCTACACATGCAGACGCAATAACATGACCTACACATGCAGACGCTATAACATGACCTACACATGCAGACGCAATAACATGACCTACACATGCAGACGCAATAACATGACCTACACATGCAGACGCAATAACATGACCTACACATGCAGACGCTATAACATGACCTACACATGCAGACGCAATAACATGACCTACACATGCAGACGCTATAACACGACCTACACATGCAGACGCAATAACACGACCTACACATGCAGACGCAATAACACGACCTACACATGCAGACGCAATAACACGACCTACACATGCAGACGCAATAATACGACCTACACATGCAGACGCTATAACATGACCTACACATGCAGACGCAATAATATGACCTACACATGCAGACGCTATAACATGACCTACACATGCAGACGCTATAACATGACCTACACATGCAGACGCAATAACATGTCCTACACATGCAGACGCAATAATACGACCTACACATGCAGACGCAATAATACGACCTACACATGCAGACGCAATAACATGACCTACACATGCAGACGCAATAACATGACCTACACATGCAGACGCAATAACATGACCTACTCATGCAGACGCAATAACACGACCTACACATGCAGACGCTATAACATGACCTACACATGCAGACGCAATAACATGACCTACACATGCAGACGCAATAATATGACCTACACATGCAGACGCTATAACATGACCTACACATGCAGACGCTATAACATGACCTACACATGCAGACGCAATAACATGACCTACACATGCAGACGCTATAACATGACCTACACATGCAGACGCAAATAACATGACCTACACATGCAGACGCAATAACATGACCTACTCATGCAGACGCAATAACACGACCTACACATGCAGACGCTATAACATGACCTACACATGCAGACGCAATAACATGACCTACACATGCAGACGCAATAATATGACCTACACATGCAGACGCTATAACATGACCTACACATGCAGACGCAATAACATCACCTACACATGCAGACGCTATAATATGACCTACACATGCAGACGCAAATAACATGACCTACACATGCAGACGCAAATAACATGACCTACACATGCAGACGCTATAACATCACCTACACATGCAGACGCAATAACATCACCTACACATGCAGACGCTATAACATGACCTACACATGCAGACGCAAATAACATGACCTACACATGCAGATGCAAATAACATGACCTACACATGCAGACGCAATAACATGACCTACACATGCAGACGCAATAACATGACCTACACATGCAGACGCAATAATATGACCTACACATGCAGACGCTATAACATGACCTACACATGCAGATGCAATAACATGACCTACACATGCAGATGCAAATAACATGACCTACACATGCAGACGCAATAACATGACCTACACATGCAGATGCAATAATATGACCTACACATGCAGACGCAATAACATGACCTACACATGCAGACGCAATAACATGACACACATATGCAGACGCAATAAAATGACCTACACATGCAGACGCTATAACATGACCTACACATACAGACGCAATAATATGACCTACACATGCAGACGCAATAACATGACCTACTCATGCAGACGCAATAACATGACCTACACATGCAGATGCAAATAACATGGCCTACACATGCAGACGCAATAACATGACCTACACATGCAGACGCAATAACATGACCTACACATGCAGACGCTATAACATGACCTACACATGCAGACGCAATAACATGACCTACACATGCAGACGCAATAACATGACCTACACATGCAGACGCAATAACATCACCTACACATGCAGACGCTATAACATGACCTACACATGCAGACGCAATAACATGACCTACACATGCAGACGCAAATAACATGACCTACACATGCAGACGCTATAACATGACCTACACATGCAGACGCAATAACATGACCTACACATGCAGACGCAATAACATCACCTACACATGCAGACGCTATAACATGACCTACACATGCAGACGCAATAACATGACCTACACATGCAGACGCAAATAACATGACCTACACATGCAGACGCAAATAATATGACCTACACATGCAGACGCAATAATATGACCTACACATGCAGACGCTATAACATGACCTACACATGCAGACGCTATAACATGACCTACACATGCAGACGCAATAACATGTCCTACACATGCAGACGCAATAATACGACCTACACATGCAGACGCAATAATATGACCTACACATGCAGACGCTATAACATGACCTACACATGCAGATGCAATAACATGACCTACACATGCAGATGCAAATAACATGACCTACGCATGCAGACGCAATAACATGACCTACACATGCAGATGCAATAATATGACCTACACATGCAGACGCAATAACATGACCTACACATGCAGACGCAATAACATGACACACATATGCAGACGCAATAAAATGACCTACACATGCAGACGCTATAACATGACCTACACATACAGACGCAATAATATGACCTACACATGCAGACGCAATAACATGACCTACTCATGCAGACGCAATAACATGACCTACACATGCAGATGCAAATAACATGGCCTACACATGCAGACGCAATAACATGACCTACACATGCAGACGCAATAACATGACCTACACATGCAGACGCTATAACATGACCTACACATGCAGACGCAATAACATGACCTACACATGCAGACGCAATAACATGACCTACACATGCAGACGCAATAACATCACCTACACATGCAGACGCTATAACATGACCTACACATGCAGACGCAATAACATGACCTACACATGCAGACGCAAATAACATGACCTACACATGCAGACGCTATAACATGACCTACACATGCAGACGCAATAACATGACCTACACATGCAGACGCAATAACATCACCTACACATGCAGACGCTATAACATGACCTACACATGCAGACGCAATAACATGACCTACACATGCAGACGCAAATAACATGACCTACACATGCAGACGCAAATAATATGACCTACACATGCAGACGCAATAACATGACCTACACATGCAGACGCAAATAACATGACCTACACATGCAGACGCAATAACATGACCTACACATGCAGACGCAATAACATGACCGACACATGCAGCCGCAAATAACATGACCTACACATGCAGACGCAAATAACATGACCTACACATGCAGACGCAAATAATATGACCTACACATGCAGACGCAATAACATGACCTACACATGCAGACGCAAATAACATGACCTACACATGCAGACGCAATAATATGACCTACACATACAGACGCAAATACTGGAAGGAAAGGTGGCCAAAGGAGGATTTGGCTTTGGGGATGACCAGTGAAATATACCTGCTGGAGCGTGTGCTATGGGTGGGTGCTGCTATGGTGACCAGTGAGCTGATGTAAGGTGGGGCTTTACCTAGCAAAGACTTATACATTACCTGGAGCCAGTGGGTTTGGCGACGAATTTGAAGCGAAGGCCAGTCAACGAGAACATACAGGTCGCAGTGGTGGGTAGTATATGGGGCTTTGGTGACAAAACGGATGGCACTGTGATAGACTGCATACAATTTGCTGAGTAGAGTGTTGGAGGCTATTTTGTAAATGACATCGTGGAAGTCAAGGATCGGTAAGATAGTCAGTTTTACGAGGGTATGTTTGGCAGCATAAGTGAAGGATGCTTTGTTGCGAATTATGAAGCCAATTCTAGATTTCATTTTGGATTGGAGATGCTTAATGTGAGTCTGGAAGGAGAGTTTACAGTCTAACCAGACATCTAGGTATTTGTAGTTGTCCACATATTCTAAGTCAGAGCTGTCCAGAGTAGTGATGCTGGACAGGCGGGCAGGTGTGGGCAGCGATCGGTTGAAGAGCATGTATTTAGTTTTACTTGCATTTAAGAGCAGTTGGAGGCCACGGAAAGAGAGTTGTAATGGCATTGAAGCTCGTCTGGAGGTTAGTTAACACAGTGTCCGAAGAAGGGCCAGAAGTATACAGAATGGTGTTGTCTGCATAGAGGTGGATCAGAGAATCACCAGCAGCAAGAGCGACATCTTTGATGTATACAGAGAAGAGAGTCGGCCCGAGAATTGAACCCTGTGGCACCCCCATAGAGACTGCCAGAGGTCCGGACAACAGGCCGTCCGATTTGACACACTGAACTTTGCCTGAGAAGTAGTTGATGAACCAGGCGAGGCAGTCATTTGAGAATCCAAGGCTGTTGAGTCTGCCGATAAGAATGTGGTGATTGACAGATTTGAAAGCTTTGGCCAGGTCGATGAATACAGCTGCACAGTATTGTCTCTTATTGATGGGGGTTATGATATTGTTTAGGACCTTGAGCGTGGCTGAGGTGCACCCATGACCAGCTCGGAAACAGGATTGCATAGCGGAGAAGGTACGGTGGGATTTGAAATGGTCGGTGATCTGTTTGTTAACTTGGCTTTCGAAGACCTTAGAAAGGCAGGGTAGGATAGATATAGGTCTATAGCAGTTTGAGTCTAGAGTGTCTCCTCCTTTGAAGAGGGGGATGACCGCGGTAGTTTTCCAATCTTTGGGGATCTCAGACAATTCGAAAGAGAGGTAATGATCCAGTTCAGTGACACCTAGAAGGCTGGTGACGTAGACCTTCGGAGCTGGTGAAGGGAATATTGATGAACATGAATTTCTTGTGTCCACGCCGTCGCTAACGCTGTCAAATCCTGCCACATGTTTCTAATCTGTTTTGAGCAAATTATATTTTTGAATTTGGTTTTCATATTGGCAGGTTTGCTAGCAACACTCCTAAAAAAAGGGTTCCGAAAGGGTTCTCCAGCTGTCCCCATAGGGGAACCCTTTTTGGTTCCAGGTAGAGCCCTTTTAGAACCCTCTGTGGAAAGGGTTCTACATGGAACTCAAAATGGTTCTACCTTGAACCAAAAAGGGTTCTTCAAAGGGTTCGGACATATAACAAACCCTTTTAGGTTCTAGATAGCACCTTTTTTCTAAGAGTGTAGTGTTTGATATGCAATGCAATCTCTTCGTAATTAACTGTCAGTGTTGAAGAGTGTCCTGACAATTAGGCAAACTTTTCTACCAATGCCAGGCAAAATCGGGCATTATCATTATTATGGATGTATCCAAATGAATGCAATGCAGAGGAAGTGACTGTTAGCCGCAGCTAGCTGGCTAGCTAGAAAGCAATGGATAGGAGCGTTGCCAGCGAGCATGGCAACGAAACATAAAGAACGAACGATTGGGTCGCGTCTGTAAATATCAAACTAATTGAATGAAAGACTGGGTTGCGTCTCTAGCAACCAAAAGATGAGAAAGCATGAATTTGCTTATAAAAATGAAAATATCAGCAAAAAATAAGTATTTCCACCGGTAAATGTGTGCTTTCATATTGTTTTCTTTGATATATGCTGCATAAACATCTCTGTTTTGTACATTAGCTTGAAAAATGTGTAATGGCAGATTTCCTCCTCTTCGTCTGAAGAGGAGTAAGGATCGGACCAAGATGCGCCGTGGTAAATTTGAATAAAAAATAAAAAACCTGAACACTATGAAATACAAAACAATAAACGATAACGTGAAATAAACCAAACTGAAATAGTCCCGTGTGGCACAAACACTGACACAGGAAACAAACACCCACAAACCAACAGTGAAACCCAGGCTACCTAAATATGGTTCTCAATCAGGGACAATGATAAACAGCTGCCTCTGATTGAGAACCATATCAGGCCAAACACAGAAATAGAAAAACATAGACTGCCCACCCCAACTCACGCCCTGACCATACTAAATATAGACAAAACAAAGGAAATAAAGGTCAGAACGTGACAGTACCCCCCCCCCCCACCCGGAGTGCGGACTCCGGACGCAAAACCTGAACCTATAGGGGAGGGTCTGGGTGGGCGTCTGTCCGTGGTGGCGGTTCTGGCGTGGGACGTGGCCCCCACTTCACCATAGTTCTAGTGCGCCTCTTCGCCCGCCTCCGTGGCCTCTTTAAAGCGACGACCCTCGCCACCGACCTTGGACTGGGGACCCTAGGCATGGGTCCCGAATGGACAGGGGATTCCGTCAGCGCCGGACAGGTGGGAGACTCCGGCAGCTCCGGAGTGAAGGGCGATTCTGGCATCGCCTGGCTGACTGACGGCTCTGGCGGATCCTGGCTGGCTGACGGCTCCGGCGGTTTCTGGCTGGCTGGCGGCTCTGGCGGCTCCTGGCTGGTGGCTCTGGCGGCTCCTGGCTGGCGGTTCTGGCGGCTCCTGGCTGGCTGGCGGCTCTTGCAGTTCCTGGCTGACTGACAGTTCCTGGCTCAGGACAGACGGGAGACTCTAGCAGCTCAAGACAGACCGGAGACTCTAGCAGCTCAGGACAGACGGGAGACTCAAGCAGCTCAGGACAGACGGGAGACTCAAGCAGCTCAGGACAGACGGGAGACTCAAGCAGCTCAGGACAGACGGGAGAGTCAAGCAGCTCAGGACAGACGGGAGACTCTGGCAGCACTGGACAGGCGGGAGACCCTGTAGGCAGAAGACGGAGAGACAGCCTGGTGCGGGGGGCTGCCACCGGAGGGCTGGTGCGTGGAGGTGGCACTGGATAGACCGGACTGTGCAGGTGCACTGGAGCTCTTGAGCACCGAGCCTGCCCAACCTTACCTGGTTGAATGCTCCCCGTAGCCCGACCAGTGCGACGAGGTGGAATAGGCCTCACTGGGCTGTGCTGGCGAACTGGGGACACCATGCATAAGGCTGGTGCCATGTACGCCGGCCCAAGGAGACGCACTGGAGACCAGATGCGTAGAGCCGGCTTCATGGCACCTGGCTCGATGCTCACTCTAGCCCGGCCGATACGAGGAGCTGGAATGTACCACACCGAGCTATGGACACGCACTGGGGAAACTGTTCGCTCCACCGCATAACACGGTGCCTGCCCGGTCCCTCTCTCTCTCCGGTAAGCACAGGAAGTTGGCGCAGGTCTCCTACCTGGCTTCGCCACACTCCCTGTGTCTCCCCTCCCAAGAAAATTTTGGGGCTGACTCTTGGGCTTCCAACCACGCCGCCGTGCTGCCTCCTCATACCAGCGCCTCTCTGCCTTCGCTGCCTCCAACTCTGCCTTCCCCTGGCTGTGCCCAGGGTCCTCTCCCGTCTAGAATCTCCTCCCAAGTCCATGAGTCCTGTGTCTTCGGCCGCTGTTGCTGCTGCCCATTACCACGCTGCTTGGTCCTCTATTGGTGGGTGTTTCTGTAAAGGCAGATTTCCTCCTCTTCCTCTGAAGAGGAGTAAGGATCGGACCAAGATGCGGCGTGGTAAGTGCTCATGACGATTTTAATAAGAAAAGCCTGAATACTATGAAATACAAAACAATAACGTGAAATAAACCAAACCGAAACAGTCCCGTGTGGCACAAACACCGACACAGGAAACAAACACCCACAAACCAACAGTGAAACCCAGGCTACCTAAATATGGTTCTCAATCAGAGACAATGATAAACAGCTGCCTCCGATTGAGAACCATATCAGGCCAAACACAGAAATAGAAAAACAAAGGTCAGAACGTGACAACTTGGCTCTGCCTCGTCCATTATTTCCAAGGTAGTGTACAGAACATTGGCCTTCATCCCTTACATACAACGGTCCCAGAAAATGGAAAAATACTGATATCATCAGCCTTACATGAAAATCTCACAACGACAAATGAGGAGGAAAGGGGAAAGGTAACAGTAGAGTATCTGCCAATACCATCCCTGGCTGGTTTTGTGTGGTGTAAAGATTGTAAGTTCCCTGAAAGGCACCTTGTCTCTCTCTGTGCCACTGGGCCCTACATGCTGGCATGGCACTTTCTGGCTCTGCCATTCAAGAGCTGTGACAAGGACAGAGAGAGCAGAGCTGTTCTGTTGCAGCGCCTGGCTGCCTCAGCCTGATAAAGACACATAATTACACCCAGTCATTTATCTCCGGCGACAAATCCCATCTCCACCTGATGACATTAGCCACATTCAGTGACCAAACTCCCCCCTACACCCAGACTTCCTAGTTCAATTTCAGATAACATTGTCTCACACATTCCATTCAGCAGTTTCCTTAAAAATCTATTTATCTGAATGAACCTGCACAAATTCAGCCTGATGATAATGACCTGGTGTCATCAGTGGGATGACAGATGGCTCAGGGAAACGCTGCAGAGATCAAGAGGAGAACTAGGTTGTCTACTCTGTGAGTGACATCATTTCTTTCCTGCTGCCGCCCCATCCCCACCAATACCACCACCACCATCAACACTGGTGTCCTCTCACTCCTTGTGTGTCATCTTTAATTTATTTCTGGCCTAGCCTGCTGGTTTGGGAAAGACAAAGAAACAAAAGAGGACAAAGATTTGGAATAAAACCCAGCAAAGGCATGCTGCAATGTAACATCTAGAATACTGAAGTATGGATTAAAGCAGATTGTCAGTGAGGTAGTTTTAGGCATGATGTTGGTCTCCACAGTATAAATTACAGAACCTGTTTAGCGAAACAGGTCTCTCCTTAGTTCAAATGGCCGCCTGCTGTTAGTCGGTAGTGTAACACTAATGAGAGCCCACCATAAGTCAACTCTGAATAATTGAGCGAGGCTAATTCAGTATTGATCCAGTCCTGGAGGAAGTAGCATGGACTTTACACACCACCAAATCAAATCAACGTTTATTGGTCGATTACACAGATTTTCAGATGTTATAGCAGGTGCGAAATGCTTATGTTACTGGATCCAACAGTGCAGTAAAATGTCTCGCAAATACAATACTAATAAACAAATAATCAAAAATCAAAACAAGAAAAGACAGAACAAGTCCAATTAACAATCCAGAGTAGATGTGTTAGTGGGAGCATTAACAGAGTAGATGTGTTAGTGGGAGCATTAACAGAGTAGATGTGTTAGTGGGAGCATTAACAGAGTAACTGTGTTAGTGGGAGCATTAACAGAGTAGATGGGTTAGTGGGAGCATTAACAGAGTAGATGTGTTAGTGGGAGCATTAACAGAGTAGATGTGTTAGTGAGAGCATTAACAGAGTAGATGTGTTGGTGGGATCATTAACAGAGTAGATGGGTTAGTGGGAGCATTAACAGAGTAGATGTGTTGGTGGGAGCATTAACAGAGTAGATGTGTTGGTGGGAGCATTAACAGAGTAGATGGGTTAGTGGGAGCATTAACAGAGTAGATGTGTTAGTGGGAGCATTAACAGAGTAGATGTGTTAGTGGGAGCATTAACAGAGTAGATGTGTTGGTGGGAGCATTAACAGAGTAGATGTGTTAGTGGGAGCATTAACAGAGTAGCTGTGTTAGTGGGAGCATTAACAGAGTAGATGTGTTAGTGGGAGCATTAACAGAGTAGCTGTGTTAGTGGGAGCATTAACAGAGTAGATGTGTTAGTGGGAGCATTAACAGAGTAGATGTGTTGGTGGGAGCATTAACAGAGTAGATGGGTTAGTGGGAGCATTAACAGAGTAGCTGTGTTAGTGGGAGCATTAACAGAGTAGCTGTGTTAGTGGGAGCATTAACAGAGTAGATGTGTTAGTGGGAGCATTAACAGAGTAGATGTGTTAGTGGGAGCATTAACAGAGTAGATGTGTTAGTGGGAGCATTAACAGAGTAGATGAGGTAATAATGTCACAGCTTGAACTATTCTGATATGAACTATTCTATTGAACTATTGAACTATTGAACTATTCTATTCTGATATGACCTATTCTATAAAACTATTGAACTATTCTATTCTGATATGAACCATGAACAATCAGATTCCCTTCAATTCCCTAAATGTCCAGTGGCATTTCACTCCCCAGTGACATTATAGGGTTCTTCAGGGAGGCATTGAGGAGAGCCAAGATATATGCTTTGCCATGCAGACCTCTGTTGCTCTCTAAATGTCATGGAAGTAGATGAAAAACTGTAAACCTGCAGAGACACAGCTAATTCTCCTAGCTCTGTAAATCAGTCTGAGAGGTTGTTATATTGCAGGGATGCTCAGCTGCTGCAGTCCTTGAGAGCAGCTGTCTCTGCTACTGCTTTCCATGGTTACATTTCAATCAGCAGTAGATTTAAGTCTCGCCTCAGAAGTAAGGTATCTACTTTTATGAAATCAACAGTAGTTGTACAACCCTGTAATACAGATCCACATAAAATAACTGCTTTGTGTAGTTTCAGTATGGAACTGCATGACAATCTATCTTAAATTGCCTTTAGTATTCCTAGATCTTCAAAGAACCTATCATACTGTAGGAATGAGGTGTTTCTCCTCCAAACATTTACTTAAAGCCCATATCTAATATACTTGCCATGCTCAAGATTCAGAAAGGGATTACTGTAGTAATATACTGTTATAGAAATGACAGGTATTCGGATCAAATTTCAAACACATACAAATGTGTCAGACTGCCAGACTCTCATCTCACTGGTCTGGTATGGAACTGTATGTGTATAGATCAATGGCAACCGTCACAGTTTCTCTGGAGTTGATTTACATGTGATATGTTTTGACACTGATAGAGATGTACAGTGGGTTCATAGGATGTCAACCAAACAAGCATAAAAGGAGAAGTAAACCCAGTGGATCTGGATCTGGGAAACTCACAGCGTAGTTAGTGTTAGACTTTATGAAGTTGAGCTCTCTTAATCAGTTGAACCAGGGGGCATCACCAACTGAGAGGAACAGGATGTTAGTCTGATACCATGAATTATGCATCAAAGATGGCCTCATGCTTCTCACTTCAATCACCGGAATTTGCTCAAGGATCAGCACAGCCTGTGCACCTCGAGACTCTGTGCGTGTTTGTGTGTGTGTGTGTGTATGTGTGTGTGCTTGTGTGCGTGTGTCTAAGCACAGCTATTCGTTGCCATCTCAATTATGCATGGCTGTGGATTAGTTATTATTTTCGGTGTTTCTATTCTTCATTAACCAACACACACATACAAGTCCCAATGGATGTTAGCATTTTTTGTTAATTCTACAGAACTACACATTTCTAGATCTTGCCACAACACTGAGTGAATTACAACCAAGCCACAAGTCATTGTTAAAGTATATTCATCTCCTGTTCCCTCAGGCAACTGGCAGAGTGCAGCAGAGGGGTGGGGTTGTTATACAGTTGTAAAGAGACACAGAGCAGCTGTAAATGGTAGCAGTTCACCTGCGGGGTACAAAGTTGGAAGATATAACAGGCACTGCAGGGAAAACATGGGGAAGCTCTCCTCATTCTCATTCTACTACTGACAGTACTGTATATCACTACAATTGGCCCCTTCTTTTACTCACGTTTAAACCCTCCAAACTTACACTGCAGTGGCCCACACAGACACTCACTTGCAGGCATGCACGCAATCCCTCTCTCTCTCTCACACACACACACACACACACACACACACACACACACACACACACACACACACACACACACACACACACACACACACACACACACACACACACACACACACACACACACACACACACACACACACACACACACATGTTAGCTGCAAGACTGACTAACAGAACTGTAGGCTACAGTAGTGGATGAATGAGAGTGAGAAAGCAGAATCTGCTATCTAAATGTAGATAATATACTGTAGGTAGATAGTAGTGCTGCATTTGGTAGATAACTGAAGGTAGAGGTGATAGTAGAGCTAGATTAATTGAAGGTAGAGGTGGATGGTAGTGCTAGATTAACTGATGGTAGAGGTGATAGTAGTGCTAGATTAACTGAAGGTAGAGGTGATAGTAGTGCTAGATTAACTGAAGGTAGAGGTGATAGTAGTGCTAAATGAACTGAAGGTAGAGGTGATAGTAGTGCTAGATTAACTGAAGGTAGAGGTGATAGTAGTGCTAGATTAACTGAAGGTAGATGTGATAGTAGCACTAGATTAAGAAGGTAGAGGTGATAGTAGTGCTAGATTAACTGAAGGTAGAGGTGGATGGTAGTGCTAGATTACCTGAAGGTAGAGGTGATAGTAGTGCTAGATTAACTGAAGGTAGAGGTGGATGGTAGTGCTAGATTAACTGTAGGTAGAGGTGATAGTAGTGCTATATTAACTGAAGGTAGAGGTGATAGTAGTGCTAGATTAACTGAAGGTAGAGGTGATAGTAGTGCTAGATTAATTGAAGGTAGAGGTGGATGGTAGTGCTAGATTAACTGAATGTAGAGGTGATAGTAGTGCTAGATTAACTGAAGGTAGAGGTGATAGTAGTGCTAGATTAACTGAAGGTAGAGGTGATAGTAGTGCTAGATTAACTGAAGGTAGAGGTGGATGGTAGTGCTAGATTAATTGAAGGTAGAGGTGATAGTAGTGCTAGATTAACTGAAGGTAGAGGTGATAGTAGTGCTAGATAAATTGAAGGTAGAGGTGGATGGTAGTGCTAGATTAACTGAAGGTAGAGGTGATAGTAGTGCTAGATAAATTGAAGGTAGAGGTGGATGGTAGTGCTAGATTAACTGAAGGTAGAGGTGATAGTAGTGCTAGATTAACTGAAGGTAGAGGTGATAGTAGTGCTAGATTAACTGAAGGTAGAGGTGATAGTAGTGCTAGATTAACTGAAGGTAGAGGTGATAGTAGTGATAGATTAATTGAAGGTAGAGGTGGATGGTAGTGCTAGATTAACTGAAGGTAGAGGTGATAGTAGTGCTAAATTAACTGAAGGTAGAGGTGATAGTAGTGCTAGATTAACTGAAGGTAGAGGTGATAGTAGTGCTAGATTAACTGAAGGTAGAGGTGGATGGTAGTGCTAGATTAACTGAAGGTAGAGGTGGATGGTGGTGCTAGATTAATTGAAGGTAGAGGTGGATGGTAGTGCTAGATTAACTGAAGGTAGAGGTGATAGTAGTGCTAGATTAACTGAAGGTAGAGGTGATAGTAGTGCTAGATTATTTGAAGGTAGAGGTGGATGGTAGTGCTAGATTAACTGAAGGTAGAGGTGATAGTAGTGCTAGATTAACTGAAGGTAGAGGTGATAGTAGTGCTAGATTAACTGAAGGTAGAGGTGGATGGTAGTGCTAGATTAACTGAAGGTAGAGGTGATAGTAGTGCTAGATTAACTGAAGGTAGAGGTGATAGTAGTGCTAGATAAATTGAAGGTAGAGGTGGATGGTAGTGCTAGATTAACTGAAGGTAGAGGTGATAGTAGTGCTAGATTAACTGAAGGTAGAGGTGATAGTAGTGCTAGATTAACTGAAGGTAGAGGTGATAGTAGTGCTAGATTAACTGAAGGTAGAAGTGATAGTAGTGATAGATTAATTGAAGGTAGAGGTGGATGGTAGTGCTAGATTAACTGAAGGTAGAGGTGATAGTAGTGCTAAATTAACTGAAGGTAGAGGTGATAGTAGTGCTAGATTAACTGAAGGTAGAGGTGATAGTAGTGCTAGATTAACTGAAGGTAGAGGTGGATGGTAGTGCTAGATTAACTGATGGTAGAGGTGATAGTAGTGCTAGATTAACTGAAGGTAGAGGTGATAGTAGTGCTAGATGAACTGAAGGTAGAGGTGATAGTAGTGCTAGATTAACTGAAGGTAGAGGTGATAGTAGTGCTAGATTAACTGAAGGTAGAGGTGATAGTAGTGCTAGATTAATTGAAGGTAGAGGTGATAGTAGTGCTAGATTAACTGAAGGTAGAGGTGGATGGTAGTGCTAGATTAACTGAAGGTAGAGGTGATAGTAGTGCTAGATTAACTGAAGGTAGAGGTGATAGTAGTGCTAGATTAATTGAAGGTAGAGGTGATAGTAGTGCTAGATTATTTGAAGGTAGAGGTGGATGGTAGTGCTAGATTAACTGAAGGTAGAGGTGATAGTAGTGCTAGATTAACTGAAGGTAGAGGTGATAGTAGTGCTAGATTAACTGAAGGTAGAGGTGATAGTTGTGCTAGATTAACTGAAGGTAGAAGTGATAGTAGTGCTAAATTAACTGAAGGTAGAGGTGATAGTAGTGCTAGATTAACTGAAGGTAAAGGTGATAGTAGTGCTAGATTAACTGAAGGTAGATGTGATAGTAGTGCTAGATTAACTGAAGGTAGAGGTGATAGTAGTGCTAGATTAACTGAAGGTAGAGGTGATAGTAGTGCTAGATTAATTGAAGGTGGAGGTGATAGTAGTGCTAGATTAACTGAAGGTAGAGGTGGATGGTAGTGCTAGATTAACTGAAGGTAGAGGTGATAGTAGTGCTAGATTAACTGAAGGTAAAGGTGATAGTAGTGCTAGATTAACTGAAGGTAGATGTGATAGTAGTGCTAGATTAACTGAAGGTAGAGGTGATAGTAGTGCTAGATTAACTGAAGGTAGAGGTGATAGTAGTGCTAGATTAATTGAAGGTGGAGGTGATAGTAGTGCTAGATTAACTGAAGGTAGAGGTGATAGTAGTGCTAGATTAACTGAAGGTAGAGGTGATAGTAGTGCTAAATTAACTGAAGGTAGAGGTGGATGGTAGTGCTAGATTAATTGAAGGTAGAGGTGGATGGTAGTGCTAGATTAACTGAAGGTAGAGGTGATAGTAGTGCTAGATTAACTGAAGGTAGAGGTGATAGTAGTGCTAGATTATTTGAAGGTAGAGGTGGATGGTAGTGCTAGATTAACTGAAGGTAGAGGTGATAGTAGTGCTAGACTAACTGAAGGTAGAGGTGATAGTAGTGCTAGATTAACTGAAGGTAGAGGTGATAGTAGTGCTAGATTAACTGAAGGTAGAGGTGATAGTAGTGCTAAATTAACTGAAGGTAGAGGTGATAGTAGTGCTAGATTAACTGAAGGTAGAGGTGATAGTAGTGTTAGATTAACTGAAGGTAGAGGTGGATGGTAGTGCTAGATTAACTGAAGGTAGAGGTGATAGTAGTGCTAGATTAACTGAAGGTAGAGGTGATAGTAGTGCTAGATTATTTGAAGGTAGAGGTGGATGGTAGTGCTAGATTAACTGAAGGTAGAGGTGATAGTAGTGCTAGATTAACTGAAGGTAGAGGTGATAGTAGTGCTAGATTATTTGAAGGTAGAGGTGGATGGTAGTGCTAGATTAACTGAAGGTAGAGGTGATAGTAGTGCTAGATTAACTGAAGGTAGAGGTGATAGTAGTGCTAGATTAACTGAAGGTAGAGGTGATAGTTGTGCTAGATTAACTGAAGGTAGAAGTGATAGTAGTGCTAAATTAACTGAAGGTAGAGGTGATAGTAGTGCTAGATTAACTGAAGGTAAAGGTGATAGTAGTGCTAGATTAACTGAAGGTAGATGTGATAGTAGTGCTAGATTAACTGAAGGTAGAGGTGATAGTAGTGCTAGATTAACTGAAGGTAGAGGTGATAGTAGTGCTAGATTAATTGAAGGTGGAGGTGATAGTAGTGCTAGATTAACTGAAGGTAGAGGTGGATGGTAGTGCTAGATTAACTGAAGGTAGAGGTGATAGTAGTGCTAGATTAACTGAAGGTAAAGGTGATAGTAGTGCTAGATTAACTGAAGGTAGATGTGATAGTAGTGCTAGATTAACTGAAGGTAGAGGTGATAGTAGTGCTAGATTAACTGAAGGTAGAGGTGATAGTAGTGCTAGATTAATTGAAGGTGGAGGTGATAGTAGTGCTAGATTAACTGAAGGTAGAGGTGATAGTAGTGCTAGATTAACTGAAGGTAGAGGTGATAGTAGTGCTAAATTAACTGAAGGTAGAGGTGGATGGTAGTGCTAGATTAATTGAAGGTAGAGGTGGATGGTAGTGCTAGATTAACTGAAGGTAGAGGTGATAGTAGTGCTAGATTAACTGAAGGTAGAGGTGATAGTAGTGCTAGATTATTTGAAGGTAGAGGTGGATGGTAGTGCTAGATTAACTGAAGGTAGAGGTGATAGTAGTGCTAGACTAACTGAAGGTAGAGGTGATAGTAGTGCTAGATTAACTGAAGGTAGAGGTGATAGTAGTGCTAGATTAACTGAAGGTAGAGGTGATAGTAGTGCTAAATTAACTGAAGGTAGAGGTGATAGTAGTGCTAGATTAACTGAAGGTAGAGGTGATAGTAGTGTTAGATTAACTGAAGGTAGAGGTGGATGGTAGTGCTAGATTAACTGAAGGTAGAGGTGATAGTAGTGCTAGATTAACTGAAGGTAGAGGTGATAGTAGTGCTAGATTATTTGAAGGTAGAGGTGGATGGTAGTGCTAGATTAACTGAAGGTAGAGGTGATAGTAGTGCTAGATTAACTGAAGGTAGAGGTGATAGTAGTGCTAGATTATTTGAAGGTAGAGGTGGATGGTAGTGCTAGATTAACTGAAGGTAGAGGTGATAGTAGTGCTAGATTAACTGAAGGTAGAGGTGATAGTAGTGCTAGATTAACTGAAGGTAGAGGTGATAGTTGTGCTAGATTAACTGAAGGTAGAAGTGATAGTAGTGCTAAATTAACTGAAGGTAGAGGTGATAGTAGTGCTAGATTAACTGAAGGTAAAGGTGATAGTAGTGCTAGATTAACTGAAGGTAGATGTGATAGTAGTGCTAGATTAACTGAAGGTAGAGGTGATAGTAGTGCTAGATTAACTGAAGGTAGAGGTGATAGTAGTGCTAGATTAATTGAAGGTGGAGGTGATAGTAGTGCTAGATTAACTGAAGGTAGAGGTGGATGGTAGTGCTAGATTAACTGAAGGTAGAGGTGATAGTAGTGCTAGATTAACTGAAGGTAAAGGTGATAGTAGTGCTAGATTAACTGAAGGTAGATGTGATAGTAGTGCTAGATTAACTGAAGGTAGAGGTGATAGTAGTGCTAGATTAACTGAAGGTAGAGGTGATAGTAGTGCTAGATTAATTGAAGGTGGAGGTGATAGTAGTGCTAGATTAACTGAAGGTAGAGGTGATAGTAGTGTTAGATTAACTGAAGGTAGAGGTGATAGTAGTGCTAAATTAACTGAAGGTAGAGGTGGATGGTAGTGCTAGATTAACTGAAGGTAGAGGTGGATGGTGGTGCTAGATTAATTGAAGGTAGAGGTGGATGGTAGTGCTAGATTAACTGAAGGTAGAGGTGATAGTAGTGCTAGATTAACTGAAGGTAGAGGTGATAGTAGTGCTAGATTATTTGAAGGTAGAGGTGGATGGTAGTGCTAGATTAACTGAAGGTAGAGGTGATAGTAGTGCTAGATTAACTGAAGGTAGAGGTGATAGTAGTGCTAGATTAACTGAAGGTAGAGGTGATAGTAGTGCTAGATTAACTGAAGGTAGAGGTGATAGTAGTGCTAAATTAACTGAAGGTAGAGGTGATAGTAGTGCTAGATTAACTGAAGGTAGAGGTGATAGTAGTGTTAGATTAACTGAAGGTAGAGGTGGATGGTAGTGCTAGATTAACTGATGGTAGAGGTGATAGTAGTGCTAGATTAACTGAAGGTAGAAGTGATAGTTGTGCTAGATTAACTGAAGGTAGAAGTGATAGTAGTGCTAAATTAACTGAAGGTAGAGGTGATAGTAGTGCTAGATTAACTGAAGGTAAAGGTGATAGTAGTGCTAGATTAACTGAAGGTAGAGGTGATTGTTGTGCTAGATTAACTGAAGGTAGAGGTGATAGTAGTGCTAGATTAACTGAAGGTAGAGGTGACAGTAGTGCTAGATTAATTGAAGGTAGAAGTGATAGTAGTGCTAGATTAACTGAAGGTAGAGGTGGATGGTAGTGCTAGATTAACTGAAGGTAGAAGTGATAGTAGTGCTAGATTAACTGAAGGTAGAGGTGATAGTAGTGCTAGATTAACTGATGGTAGAGGTGATAGTAGTGCTAGATTAACTGATGGTAGAGGTGATAGTAGTGCTAGATTAACTGAAGGTAGAGGTGATAGTAGTGCTAGATTAACTGAAGGTAGAGGTGGATGGTAGTGCTAGATTAACTGAAGGTAGAGGTGGATGGTAGTGCTAGATTAACTGAAGGTAGAGGTGATAGTAGTGCTAGATTAACTGAAGGTAGAGGTGGATGGTAGTGATAGATTAACTGAAGGTAGAGGTGGATGGTAGTGCTAGATTAACTGAAGGTAGAGGTGATAGTAGTGCTAGATTAACTGATGGTAGAGGTGATAGTAGTGCTAGATTAATTGAAGGTAGAGGTGATAGTAGTGCTAGATTAACTGATGGTAGAGGTGATAGTAGTGCTAGATTAACTGAAGGTAGAGGTGGATGGTAGTGCTAGATTAACTGAAGGTAGAGGTGGATGGTAGTGCTAGATTAACTGAAGGTAGAGGTGATAGTAGTGCTAGATTAACTGAAGGTAGAGGTGATTGTAGTGCTAGATTAACTGAAGGTAGAGGTGGATGGTAGTGCTAGATTAACTGAAGGTAGAGGTGATAGTAGTGCTAGATTAACTGAAGGTAGAGGTGATAGTAGTGCTAGATAAATTGAAGGTAGAGGTGGATGGTAGTGCTAGATTAACTGAAGGTAGAGGTGATAGTAGTGCTAGATTAACTGAAGGTAGAGGTGATAGTAGTGCTAGATTAACTGAAGGTAGAGGTGATAGTAGTGCTAGATTAACTGAAGGTAGAGGTGATAGTAGTGATAGATTAATTGAAGGTAGAGGTGGATGGTAGTGCTAGATTAACTGAAGGTAGAGGTGATAGTAGTGCTAAATTAACTGAAGGTAGAGGTGATAGTAGTGCTAGATTAACTGAAGGTAGAGGTGATAGTAGTGCTAGATTAACTGAAGGTAGAGGTGGATGGTAGTGCTAGATTAACTGATGGTAGAGGTGATAGTAGTGCTAGATTAACTGAAGGTAGAGGTGATAGTAGTGCTAGATGAACTGAAGGTAGAGGTGATAGTAGTGCTAGATTAACTGAAGGTAGAGGTGATAGTAGTGCTAGATTAACTGAAGGTAGAGGTGATAGTAGTGCTAGATTAATTGAAGGTAGAGGTGATAGTAGTGCTAGATTAACTGAAGGTAGAGGTGGATGGTAGTGCTAGATTAACTGAAGGTAGAGGTGATAGTAGTGCTAGATTAACTGAAGGTAGAGGTGATAGTAGTGCTAGATTAATTGAAGGTAGAGGTGATTGTAGTGCTAGATTATTTGAAGGTAGAGGTGGATGGTAGTGCTAGATTAACTGAAGGTAGAGGTGATAGTAGTGCTAGATTAACTGAAGGTAGAGGTGATAGTAGTGCTAGATTAACTGAAGGTAGAGGTGATAGTTGTGCTAGATTAACTGAAGGTAGAAGTGATAGTAGTGCTAAATTAACTGAAGGTAGAGGTGATAGTAGTGCTAGATTAACTGAAGGTAAAGGTGATAGTAGTGCTAGATTAACTGAAGGTAGATGTGATAGTAGTGCTAGATTAACTGAAGGTAGAGGTGATAGTAGTGCTAGATTAATTGAAGGTGGAGGTGATAGTAGTGCTAGATTAACTGAAGGTAGAGGTGGATGGTAGTGCTAGATTAACTGAAGGTAGAGGTGATTGTAGTGCTAGATTAACTGAAGGTAAAGGTGATAGTAGTGCTAGATTAACTGAAGGTAGATGTGATAGTAGTGCTAGATTAACTGAAGGTAGAGGTGATAGTAGTGCTAGATTAACTGAAGGTAGAGGTGATAGTAGTGCTAGATTAATTGAAGGTGGAGGTGATAGTAGTGCTAGATTAACTGAAGGTAGAGGTGATAGTAGTGCTAGATTAACTGAAGGTAGAGGTGATAGTAGTGCTAAATTAACTGAAGGTAGAGGTGGATGGTAGTGCTAGATTAACTGAAGGTAGAGGTGGATGGTGGTGCTAGATTAATTGAAGGTAGAGGTGGATGGTAGTGCTAGATTAACTGAAGGTAGAGGTGATAGTAGTGCTAGATTAACTGAAGGTAGAGGTGATAGTAGTGCTAGATTATTTGAAGGTAGAGGTGGATGGTAGTGCTAGATTAACTGAAGGTAGAGGTGATAGTAGTGCTAGATTAACTGAAGGTAGAGGTGATAGTAGTGCTAGATTAACTGAAGGTAGAGGTGATAGTAGTGCTAGATTAACTGAAGGTAGAGGTGATAGTAGTGCTAAATTAACTGAAGGTAGAGGTGATAGTAGTGCTAGATTAACTGAAGGTAGAGGTGATAGTAGTGTTAGATTAACTGAAGGTAGAGGTGGATGGTAGTGCTAGATTAACTGATGGTAGAGGTGATAGTAGTGCTAGATTAACTGAAGTTAGAAGTGATAGTTTTGCTAGATTAACTGAAGGTAGAAGTGATAGTAGTGCTAAATTAACTGAAGGTAGAGGTGATAGTAGTGCTAGATTAACTGAAGGTAAAGGTGATAGTAGTGCTAGATTAACTGAAGGTAGAGGTGATTGTTGTGCTAGATTAACTGAAGGTAGAGGTGATAGTAGTGCTAGATTAACTGAAGGTAGAAGTGATAGTAGTGCTAGATTAACTGAAGGTAGAGGTGATAGTAGTGCTAGATTAACTGATGGTAGAGGTGATAGTAGTGCTAGATTAATTGAAGGTAGAGGTGATAGTAGTGCTAGATTAACTGATGGTAGAGGTGATAGTAGTGCTAGATTAACTGAAGGTAGAGGTGATAGTAGTGCTAGATTAACTGAAGGTAGAGGTGGATGGTAGTGCTAGATTAACTGAAGGTAGAGGTGGATGGTAGTGCTAGATTAACTGAAGGTAGAGGTGATAGTAGTGCTAGATTAACTGAAGGTAGAGGTGGATGGTAGTGATAGATTAACTGAAGGTAGAGGTGGATGGTAGTGCTAGATTAACTGAAGGTAGAGGTGATAGTAGTGCTAGATTAACTGATGGTAGAGGTGATAGTAGTGCTAGATTAATTGAAGGTAGAGGTGATAGTAGTGCTAGATTAACTGATGGTAGAGGTGATAGTAGTGCTAGATTACCTGAAGGTAGAGGTGGATGGTAGTGCTAGATTAACTGAAGGTAGAGGTGGATGGTAGTGCTAGATTAACTGAAGGTAGAGGTGATAGTAGTGCTAGATTAACTGAAGGTAGAGGTGGATGGTAGTGCTAGATTAACTGAAGGTAGAGGTGGATGGTAGTGCTAGATTAACTGAAGGTAGAGGTGGATGGTAGTGCTAGATTAACTGAAGGTAGAGGTGGATGGTAGTGCTAGATTAACTGAAGGTAGAGGTGGATGGTAGTGCTAGATTAACTGAAGGTAGAGGTGATAGTAGTACTACTGTCCTGTTGGTTTTCACTCCAATCATAATCTAGGGCACTTGATTCACCAACTACTTCTCTGATTGAGTTCAGTGTGTCAAATCGGAGGGTCTGCTGTCCGGACCTCTGGCAGTCTCTATGGGGGTGCCACAGGGTTCAATTCTTGGACCGACTCTCTTCTCTGTATACATCAATGAGGTCGCTCTTGCTGCTGGTGAGTCTCTGATCCACCTCTACGCAGACGACACGATTCTGTATGCTTCCGGCCCTTCTTTGGACACTGTGTTAACAACCCTCCAGGCAAGCTTCAATGCCATACAACTCTCCTTCCGTGGCCTCCAAAGTAAAACTAAATGCATGCTCTTCAACCGATCGCTACCTGCACCTACCCGCCTGTCCAACATCACTACTCTGGACGGCTCTGAGTTAGAATACGTGGACAACTACAAATACTTAGGTGTCTGGTTAGACTGTAAACTCTCCTTCCAGACCCATATCAAACATCTCCAATCCAAAGTTAAATCTAGAATTGGCTTCCTATTTCGCAACAAAGCATCCTTCACTCATGCTGCCAAAAATACCCTTGTAAAACTGACCATCCTACCAATCCTCGACTTTGGCGATGTCATTTACAAAATAGCCTCCAATACCCTACTCAACAAATTGGATGCAGTCTATCACAGTGCAATCCGTTTTGTCACCAAAGCCCCATATACTACCCACCATTGCGACCTGTACGCTCTCGTTGGCTGGCCCTCGCTTCATACTCGTCGCCATACCCACTGGCTCCATGTCATCTACAAGACCCAGCTAGGTAAAGTCCCCCTTTATCTCAGCTCGCTGGTCACCATAGCATCTCCCACCTGTAGTACACGCTCCAGCAGGTATATCTCTCTAGTCACCCCCAAAACCAATTCTTTCTTTGGCCGCCTCTCCTTCCAGTTCTCTGCTGCCAATGACTGGAACGAACTACAAAAATCTCTGAAACTGGAAACACTTATCTTCCTCACTAGCTTTAAGCACCAACTGTCAGAGCAGCTCACAGATTACTGCACCTGTACATAGCCCACCTATAATTTAGCCCAAACAACTACCTCTTTCCCAACTGTATTTAATTTATTTATTTATTTTGCTCCTTTGCACCCCATTATTTGTATTTCTACTTTGCACATTCTTCCATTGCAAAACTACCATTCCAGTGTTTTACTTGCTATATTGTATTTACTTTGCCACCATGGCCTTTTTTGCCTTTACCTCCCTTCTCACTTAATTTGCTCACATTGTATATAGACTTGTTTATACCAAATTATTGACTGTATGTTTGTTTTACTCCATGTGTAACTCTGTGTCGTTGTATCTGTCGAACTGCTTTGCTTTATCTTGGCCAGGTCGCAATTGTAAATGAGAACTTGTTCTCAACTTGCCTACCTGGTTAAATAAAGGTGAAATAAAAAAATAAAAAAATTCTAATAATTAGCTGGTTGATAAACTGAATCAGGTTCGTTACAGCTGGGGTTAGAGCGAAAACCTACAGGAGGACCAGCTTTCCAGGAACAGGGTTTGAGAGGTACGTCTAAAGTATTCAATGGAAACAAAGACATCGCACTGGGCACACACTGGTTGAATCAACGTTGTTTCCACGTACTTGAACCAATGTGGAATCTACGTTTAATTGACATCTATGCCCAGTGGGATGGCTGTTTCCATAACCACAACTATGTATTGGTGTAACATTTTGTTTGTGTGACTGGAATAGTCCGGTCAGAGGTAGCAGGAAGCTGATACCTGTAGTGGAAGATAACTTCTAGTAAGATAGAGGTACAGTACATCCATAGCCGTGGGAAGTAGTTTGTGGGTGGGGGTGCTGCGATTATTTTGCCAACTGTGTGTGGGGGGGGGGGGGGATTTGCCCGCGCTGAACACGTCTATATGTAATATAGGACTAGTAAAGGCCCATTGCACTACTTTTGTAAATAAACTAAATGTATTTGAGTGTTTACCAGCGTTTGTAACTTACGTCTGATAATTATCGTAACAAAAAAGTGAATCTAATAGTACTTGCTTGATATGTGTTTTCCAGTTTCTTATTTCTATGTGAAAACTGAAATGGTCTCTTCATTCCTTTTCAGTAGACGCTCTTATCCAGAGCAATTTACAGTACTGCATACACCTTCACACGGGTCCCCCATGGGAATCAAACCCACAACCCTAGTATGACCAGCCTATGTACAATACAGTAATGTATATTCACATGAAGTTGTTTGTAAGGATGGTAAATTACTACTGCACAAAAAGTGGTTGCTTTCCATGTTATTTGATCAAGAAAAATATTTCATTTGATGTGGATAGTTTGTATCTTTGTCCAGAACTTTGCACCTTTAGATGTAAATGTTTGAAGACAGGGTTTTGTTCTTTCTGGATTCCATTCGTATTTGTATTTGTACTTATTATGGATCACCATTAGCTGCTTCTCTTCCTGGGGTCCAGCAAAAAGAATGACAATCACAGAGAAAGGGACAGTGCAACAACTCTTACTATTCCAACTATTGAATCCTGCAAGATACTGTACTCTTTTAATGAATTATACAGCTGGCCTAACTTTCTTGCCAAAGCGGAGATGCTGATTATTTTGTTGTTGCCGTGCTACAGACATCGGTCCTCTAATACCAGTAAAGGCCCAGTGCTCCTCTACTTCCTGCAGCTATGTGTACTTCCTTCTGTTCTGTCCTGCAGTTCGGTACTGGATATATTACATGTGGGAGATGCTAAGGAAGAAAATGATGGGGGATGGAATCCAATATAGAATTGAGAGTGAAGAACCAAGTAAATCATCAGCAGGCAACTCTCATCCCCCAACTCATACCCCTCAAACCCTCCCCCATTTGCACTGTGTGTGTGTGTGTGTGTGTGTGTGTGTGTGTGTGTGTGTGTGTGTGTGTGTGTGTGTGTGTGTGCGTTTGTGTGTGTGGTCCATAGGGGGGAAATGCGGAAAATAATGAATTATTGAGAGCAAATTTCATGGGCTGAAGGTCAGAATGTGAAGAAAAACCCATCCATGATTAAACATTTATGTTTTCTTATTGTTTCCAATGCTGAGAGCTGAAATAGCCAACATCAGCGGGAATTATTATGTTCAATGCCTATCAAGAGCAGAACTCATCCAAAATATGTGTACATAAATATATGTGGAAACTGATTGCAATGACCAGCTGTAGCTCATTTCAAATGGAGTGATACAGCACAAGAATGATACAGAGCACGTGCTGATATCACTCCCCCAAAATTCTATGGATATGAAGTGATTATTACGATGATTTTGGACCCATTAAAACATCATAATGTATATTTACGGAGCTTTTCAGATTAATGTTTCCCCAGCGTGGTAAAACTTGACTCTGATAAAGGTTTTCACAAGGGGAATAGAAGTGTAACATGAGCTAATTAGTTTGTCCGTGGGAAAATGAAAACTGATCTGAGGTCTGTAACAATAGGGCTGGCACTGAGCTCCTTTCATCGTAAAGTAACACTGGCCTTCTCTGGCCTTTTCTTACGGCCTAATTGATATTTCATTTGAACATTTCTACTTCTTATTTTAATGGCTGTTCATTCCACAGTGCTTGGCAGAGTCGTTAGGAGTCAGGACTAACCTGAGGTTCCTATTGGGTATATATATATATATATATATATATATATATATATATATATATATATAGCTGAGCTAATGTGCTTCAGTTGTGCTCGTGCTCTATTAAAAAGTGGGAATTTATGCTTTTACCCTTTAGCTACAGGTTTACTGGAACAAGCACTCATTAAAACCAGAGATGTTCACCATACAGTAGACACAGATACCCTAATCTCTCCTCTCGTACACAGAATCACAGGACAAACTCACAAGGTACACACAGGTACAGAACTCATGTGATTCCTCCAAGTGATGTATCTCTGTGAGGTCCCCATCTCCTCAGTTAGAATAAAACCCTGGTCAATAACAACCAAACCTGCCTCACTGGCTTTGTGCAACCCAGCAGAAGGACTCGAGTAGAGCTACTCTCATACTCATCTCTCTCTTTCCACTTTCTCTATCTCTTGTCAAAAAGATGTTGATCCATAGCCAGCCTTGACGCGTCACTGTCCCATTTGCTGTTGCGGTGTATCCCGTCCCTCATTAGGATGAAGATGGAGAGGTTCTGAAGGCGCTGACGAGAAATCGCGGGCCAAACATGACACCGGCCCCAGCTGCAAACGGACCATCATTTCCTTTTTACAACTTTTTCAGATGAATGCTAATAGTCGGACCAGAGCTTGAACACTGGCAGTGGTGGTGGTACTGGTGGGGGTATGTACTCAGAGAGGAAATCTGTAAGACTGGTTAATATATCCTGCCAACGAGCATCCTCTTCCTCCTCCCCCTGCACATGTTCCGAGCCCTGGTCCACATAGCCACCTCGCTCACTCTCTCATTCTCTCAGCGGACACACGGGAGCTGCTTGATGACTCTGCAACCGTTTGGAGAGAATGGGGGCATTACAGGCTCATCGAGATGGTTGAGCTCATTCACTGATGGCTAGATGGCTAACGCCTGTCACCTCTTTGTTGTGTCTCTGTGTACTGTAACTGCATCCAAACTGTTCTCGCTAAATCAACTCATCGAAAATGCAATGCTCAATACATGAGCACCACGCCTGTAAGGACCAACTCAATAGCTGTTTCCATTAACTTGTCCAGTGATTTCTCAACATTTAGAAAGTTTGCATAGAAAATAGATGTGATTTGCCTTCTAGGGTTAATTTCCATTTAATTCTCTTTTGTCGATAAAAACACCTGGATGTAGTGGTCACACACACAAAAAAACAAAAAAACCTACAGTGTTTGTTTCTGCACTAAATTCTCTCCTGGCCCCTTACACTAAGTCTGAATTTGTCCTGCTAGTTGACCTAAACTGGGAAATGCTTAAACCACCTGACCAAGTCCTAAAGCAATGGGACTCCCTACATTTTTCTCAGATTATCACTAGTCTCACAAGGTATGACTCCAAAAACCCAGAAAATGCTACTCTTCTCGATGTTATCCTCACAAATAATCCTCATAGGTATCAATCTAGAACCAGGAACAGATATAGCCCTTGGTTCACTCCAGACCTGACTGCACAAAAACATCCTGTGGCGTACTGCATTAGCATCGAATAGCTGTAACGATTGTCCTCCTCCTCTGACGAAGAGGAGTAGTAGGAAGGATCGGAGGACCAATGCGCAGCGTCGTAAGTGTCCATTTTAATATACACTGCTCAAAAAAATTAAGGGAACACTAAAACAACACATCCTAGATCTGAATGAATGAAATATTCTTATTAAATACTTTTTTCTTTACATAGTTGAATGTACTGACAACAAAATAACACAAAAATTATCAATGTAAATCAAATGTATCAACCCATGGAGGTCTGGATTTGGAGTCACACTCAAAATTAAAGTGGAAAACCACACTACAGGCTGATCCAACTTCGATGTAATGTCCTTAAAACAAGTCAAAATGAAGCTCAGTAGTGTGTGTGGCTTCCACGTGCCTGTATCACCTCACTACAATGCCTGGGCATGCACCTGATGAGGTGGCGGATGGTCTCCTGAGGGATCTCCTCCCAGACCTGGACTAAAGCATCCGCCAACTCCTGGACAGTCTGTGGTGCAACGTGGAGTTGGTGGATGGAGTGAGACATGATGTCCCAGATGTGCTCAATTGGATTCAGGTCTGGGGAACGGGCGGGCCAGTCCATAGCATCAATGCATTCCTCTTGCAGGAACTGCTGACACACTCCAGTCACATGAGGTCTAGCATTGTCTTGCATTAGGAGGAACCCAGGGCCAACCGCACCAGCATCACAAGGGGTCTGAGGATCTCATCTCGGTACCTAATAGCAGTCAGGCTACCTCTGGCGAGCACATGGAGGGCTGTGCGGCCCCCCAAAGAAATGCCACACCACACCATGACTGACCCACCGCCAAACCGGTCATGCTGGAGGATGTTGCAGGCAGCAGAACGTTCTCCACGGCGTCTCCAGACTCTGTCACGTCTGTCACATGTGCTCAGTGTGAACCTGCTTTCATCTGTGAAGAGCACAGGGCGCCAGTGGCGAATTTGCCAATCTTGGTGTTCTCTGGCAAATGCCAAAGGTCCTGCACGGTGTTGGGCTGTAAGCACAACCCCCACCTGTGGACGTTGGGCCCTTATACCACCCTCATGGAGTCTGTTTCTGACAGGTTGAGGAGACACATGCACATTTGTGGCTTGCTGGAGGTCATTTTGCAGGGCTCTGGCAGTGCTCCTCCTGCTCCTCCTTGCACAAAGGCGGAGGTAGCGGTCCTGCTGCTGGGTTGTTGGCCTCCTCCTCATCTTCTGATGTACTGGCCTGTCTCCTGGTAGCACCTCCATGCTCTGGACACTATGCTGACAGACACAGTAAACCTTCTTGCCACAGCTCGCATTGATATGCCATCCTGGATGAGCTGCACTACCTGAGCCACTTGTGTGGGGTGTAGACTCCGTCTCATGCTACCACTAGAGTGAAAGCACCGCCAGCATTCAAAAGTGACCAAAACATCAGCCAGGAAGCATAGGAACTGAGAAGTGGTCTGTGGTCACCACCTGCAGAACCACTCCTTTATTGGGGGTGTCTTGCTAATTGCCTATAATTTCCACCTGTTGTCTATTCCATTTGCACAACAGCATGTGAAATTTATTGTCAATCAGTGTTGCTTCCTAAGTGGACAGTTTGATTTCACAGAAGTGTGATTGACTTGGAGTTACATTGTGTTGTTTAAGTGTTCCCTTTATTTTTTTGAGCAGTGTATAAAACTGAACACTACAAAAATACCAAAAAAAACGTGAATGAACAAACGAGTGGTACAAACACAGTGGTACAAACACAGACACAGGAAACAATCCCCCACAACTCAAAAGTGAAACCAGGCTACCTAAGTATGGTTCTCAATCAGGGACAATGAACGACAGCTTCCTCTGATTAAGAACCATACCAGGCCAAACACAGAAATCCCAAATCATAGAAAAAGGAACATAGACAACCCACCCAACTCACGCCCTGATCATACTAAAACAAAGACATAACAAAAGAACTAAGGTCAGAACGTGACAGTAGCCCCCGCGATATGCAACTGTTCAGGGAAGTTAGGAACCAATATACACAGGCAGTTAGGAAAGCAAAGGCTAGCTTTTTCAAACATAAATTTGCATCCTGTAGCACAAACTCCAAAAAATTCTAACACTGTAAAGTCCATGGAGAATAAGAGCACCTCCTCCCAAGTGCCCACTGCACTGAGGCTAGGAAACACTGTCACCACCGATAAATCCGCCATAATTGAGAATTTCAATAAGCATTTTTCTATGGCTGGCCATGAATTCCACCTGGCTAGCCCAACCCCGGTCAACAGCCCTGCACCCCTCACTGCAACTTGCCCAAGCCTCCCCCATTTGTCCTTGGACCCCTACAAATCAGCAGGGCTAGACAATCTGGACCCTCTCTTCCTAAAATTATCAGCCGAAAGTTTTGCAACCCCTATTACTAGCTTGGCCAACCTCTCTTTCGTATCGTCTGAGATCCCAAAAGATCGGAAAGCTGCCGCGGTCATCCCCCTCTTCAAAGGGGGAGACATTCTAGACCCAAACTGCTACAGACCTATATCTATCCTATCCTGCCTTTCTAAGGTCTTCGAAAGCCAAGTTAACAAACAGACCACCGACCATTTCGAATCCCACCGTATCTTCTCCGCTATGCAATTTGGTTTCCGAGCTGGTCATGGGTAGACCTCAGCCACGCTCAAGGTCCTTAACAATATTATAACTGGCATCGATAAGAGACAATACTGTGCAGCCGTATTCATCAACCTGGCCAAGGCTTTCGACTGTCAATCACCGCATTCTTATCGGCAGACTCAACAGCCTTGGATTCGCAAAAGACTGCCTTGCCTGGTTCACCAACTACTTCTCTGACATAGTTCAGTGTGTCAAATCGGAGGGCCTGTTGTCCAGATCTCTGGCAGTCTCTATGGGGGTGGGGGTTCAATTCTCGTACCAACTCTCTTCTCTGTATACATCAATGATATCGCTCTTGCTGCTGGTGATTCTCTGATTCACCTCTATGCAGACGACACCATTCTGTATACGTCTGGCCCTTCTTCGCTGTGTTAACTAACCTCCAGACAAGCTTCAATGCTATGCAACTCTCCTTCTGTGGCCTCCAACTGCTCTTAAATGGAATTAAAACTAAATGCATGCTCTTCAACCAATTGCTGCCCACACCTGCCCACCCATCCAGCATCACCACTCTGGACGGTTCTGACTTAGAATATGTGGACAACTACAAATACCTAGGTGTCTGGTTAGACTGTAAACTCTCCTTCAAGACTCACGTTAAGCATCTCCAATCCAAGAATCGGCTTCCTATTTCGCAACAAAGCATCCTTCACTCATGCTTCCAAACATACCCTCGTAAAACTGACTATCCTACAAAATAGCCTCCAACACTACTCAGCAAATTGGATGCAGTCTATCACAGTGCCATCCATTTTGACACCAAAGCCCCATATACTACCCACCACCGCGACCTGTATGCTCTCGTTGGCTGGCCCTCGCTTCATATCCGTCACCAAACCCACTGCTAGGTAAAGCCCAGCTTTATCTCAGCTCACTGGTCACCATAGCAGCACCCACCCGCAGCACGCGCTAAATGAGGTATATTTCACTGGTCACCCCCAAAGCCAATTCCTCCTTTGGCCGCCTTTCCTTCCAGTTCTCTGCTGCTAATGACTGGAACGAACTGAAAAAATCACTGAAGCTGGAGACTCAAATCTCCCTCACTAGCTTTAAGCACCAGCTGTCAGAGCAGCTCAAAGATCACTGCACCTGTACATAGCCAATCTGTAAATAGCCCATCCAACTACGTCATCATCATAATGTTATTTATTTATTTATTTTGCTCCTTTGCACCCCCATCTCTACTTGCCCATTAATCTTCTGCACATCTATCACTGTAGTGTTTAATTTGCCATACTGTAATAATTTTGACACTATGGCCTATTTACTGCCTCGTCCCCCTTAATCCTACCTCATTTGCACACACTGTATATAGACTTTCTCTATTGTATTATTGACTGTGTGTCTGTTCATTCCATGTGTAACTCTGTGTTGTTGTTTGTGTCGCACTGCTTTGCTTTATCTTGGCCAGGTCGCAGTTGTAAATGAGAACCTGTTCTCAACTAGCCTACCTGGTTAAATAAAGGTGAAATAAAACAAATAAAAAAGTCTGGTGTTTTCTGTAATGACCTTAGTGATCACTGTTTTACAGCATGTGTTCGTAATGGCTGCTCAGGGAAACGACCTGTCCTTATTCGTCATTGACGCTTGCAATTCTTTTTAATGAGCAAGCCTTCCTTCATGAACTGGCCTCTGTAAAATGGTATAGGATCAGCTTGATCCCTTCTGTCGAAGACGCTTGGACCTTCTTTTTTAAATATTTTCAGTGGTATTGTTAACAAACATGCCCCATAAAGAAAATGAGAATTAAAAACAGGTTCAACTCCTGGTTCGACCGTGACCTTGCAGAGTTACTCCACCTCAAGAAATGCATTTGGCGAATGGTTTGACACACATGTACTCAAGCTGACTGGCTATCGTTCAGGCAAATGAGAAATAAGTGAAATAAGGCTGTCTGGAACTCAGGCTATCCATAATTTATAGGTCCTCAATGATGTCACCATTGCCCTTGATACTAAGCAATATTGTGCTGCTATTTTTATTGACTTGGCCAAATCTTTTGACAAGGTAGACCATTCCATTTTTGTGGGCCGATTAAGAAGTATTGGTGTTTCTGAGGGGTCTTTGGCCTGGTTTGCTAACTACCTCAAAGAGTGCCGTGTATAAAGTCAGAAAATCTTCTGTTTCAGCCACTGCCTGTAACCAATGGAGTACCCTAAGGCTCAATCCTAGGCCCCATGCTCTTCTCAATTTACATCAACAACATAGCTCAGGCAGTAGGAAGCCCTCTCATCCATTTATATGCAGATGATACAGTCTTATACTCAGCTGGCCCCTCCCTGGATTTTGTGTTAAAAATGCTCTACAACAAAGTTTTCTTAGTGTCCAACAAGCATCCTCTGCCCTTAACCTTGTTCTGAACACCTCCAAAACAAAGGTCATGCGGTTTAGTGAGAAGAATGCCCCTCTCCCCACCGTTGTGATTACTACCTCTGAGGGTTTAGAGCTTGAGGTAGTCACCTCATTACAAGTACTTGGGAGTATGGCTAGACGGTGCTCTGTCCTTCTCTCAGCACATATCAAAGCTGCAGGCTAAAGTTCAATCTAGACTTGGTTTCCTTTATCATAATCGCTCTTCTTTCACCCCAGCTGCAAAACTAAACCTGATTCAGATGACCATCCTACCCATGCTAGATTACGGAGACATAGTTTATAGATCGGCAGGTAAGGGTGGTCTCGAGCGTCTAGATGTTCTTTACCATTCGGCCATCACATTTGCCACCAATGCTCCTTATAGGACACATCACTGCACTCTATACTCTTCTGTAAACGGGTCATCTCTGTATACCTGTTTCAACACCCATTGGTTGATGCTTTTTTTTTTATAAAACCCTCTTAGGCCTCACTCCCCCCTTTCTGAGATATCTACTGCAGCCGTCATTCTCCACATACATCACCCGTTCTGCCAGTCACATTATGTTAAAAGTCCCCAAAGCACACACGTCCCTGGGTTGTTCCTCTTTTCAGTTCGCTGCAGCTAGCGACTGGAACGAGCTGCAACAAACACTCAAACTGGACAGTTTTATCTCCATCTCTTCATTCTAAGACTCAATCCTGGACACTCTTACTGACAGTTGTGGCTGCTTTGTATGGTGTGTTGTTTTCTCTACCTTCTTGACATTTGTGCTGTTGACTTTGCCCAATAATGTTTGTACCATGTTTTTGTGCTGCTAACATGTTGTTGTCATGTTGTTTTGCTACTATGCTGTGTTGTCATGTTTTGCTGCCTTGTTATGTTGTTGTCTTAGTTCTCTCTTTATGTAGTGTTGTGCCTCTCTTGTGTTCTGTTCTTGAATAATATTGTATTTAGTTTTTTTAAATCCCAGGCCCCGTCCCTGCAGGAGGCCTTTTGCCTTTTGGCAGGCCGACATGAATAAGAATTTGTTCTTAGCTGACTTGCCTAGTTAAATAAAGGTTACATAAATAGAAAGAGCTTAGTTAGTTAAGCTACTTGATGACATCAAGTTCCCTGTATATCTTTATAAATATTCGGTAATCATAATTTACGGGGAAAAAACACAGTTTCTATCATCATTTGTCGCAATAAAGAAAGTTAGACAAACGATCAATTTTGTCGATCGGTATATATACTTTTTCTATATCTGCAGTTTCCATTACACATGCCACCAAATTGTTTTGTTGTCACATTGCTTTTGTCAAATAATGGAAACCTGCTTAATGTCTTCATATTTATGTTCTATGATGTCTAGAGGGTTGTCTGGTGTACAATGGCATGATCCTGAAAAGACTAAAGGAAATAACAAAGATAATTTATCTTACATACATCACCCAATAACAAGCTCAGTGTTGGAAAAAGTAATGTAATCATGGCTGGATCATGCAGACGAGTAAGGAGAGGACCTATAATGACATAGTGCATATAGGAGTGCCTTGGCTTTGTGTTTTTACATGAAGAGTTATGAGTGTATAGGGAGGGGCTGCAGAACAACATTCTGGGGAGCACAGCACTGACTAGGCATGCTGGAGTGGATTTGCTCTGATCAAAGGGATAGGACTTTGATGAATGCTGTTCATTAGGCACACTACAGTGAGTTTACTAGAAAGAACTTAGGGACAGAGAGACAGGGAGAGAGGGAGGGAGGGAGAGAGAGAGAGAGAGAGAGGGAGGGAGAGAGAGAGAGAGAGAGAGAGAGAGAGAGAGGGGGAAGGGGAGGAGGAGGGACAGAAGAAAGGAGGGCAGGAGAGAGTGCAATGGAGGGAGACAAAGAGAGTGAACAACATTTTCCTCCTCCAACCCCACACTAATAACAGCATATGAGGATGGAAGGGTCAGATACCAATACAATACAACACATTGCATCAGCTTTGACAATTTTTCACATGGAAATATGAGGTCATTATGATGATCCCCTTTATTTTCTCTGAAAGGTGCAACACATAACCAGCACCGTTCACTTCCCACAGCCACCACCGAGGGGAGACAACCCTCTGGTATGAAAACCCTCAGCCTGTTCATGGCTATCTCAGACTGCGTCCTCCTCTTCTCTGGCTATATGGCCTGTAGCCGTTTTGAGTGTTAATCTTAAATAAACGGGTGGTTTGTCAATGCGAGAAAATAGAGCGTCTTAATCTAGGGGCATGAATCATGTGTGGTCATTAAACACAATCACTTGGTGGGCATACACAGCAGCCCTGCCTGGCCTGGCAGCCTGGCTGACTGATGGATGGCCGCCTGCATGTGGCTGACAGACACAGAGTGGGAAATGACAGATGAATTTACCCTCCCCTCATTAATATCACAGCCTGGATTAGAAGAGTCAACTACCAATCCCATTCCTTTATGTGAGTGTCTCTGCACATTCCCAGTTCAGCAGTCTACACACGCATACTGTGTATACAACATGTTGTACGCATATGGCATGGGAAACTAACTCTCCATGCTTTGTTGCTACGGCTTAACAGAGTCCAAAAGCATATTTGCTGTTATTGTAAGGAATGCCAAACAACAATCTGTCTCCTGTGTCTGCGGCAGAAGTGTGTGAATTGATTTGGTATGCTGGCCACCTTCACCTTTTCTGAGGAATAAGAACCAGATGTCAGCAGCAGTTTTCTGAAATACCTACGATTAAATTACAGAGATTCAGGGAATCGGCTCTGGTTTATAAAACAGAAATATTACAGTCCACAAAAATGGAGAATCTACAGGTGAGGGTGTTTTTCCTTATTCATACAGTAGGCCTCTCACAGAATATCAATTAGTCTGAGGGCTTTAATGTGATTAACTTTCTGTTAAAGGACATGTCACCACTCTGTTGAGTGGCTCTGATGGAACTCTATGTTCAGTAAGCAGACAAATAATTCTGCATGCATATCTACTGTATATGATTCTTAGAGGAAATGGATTTGTTTGTGAGAGACATGATGGACATGTATGAGATGTGCACATAGTCTCTACACTAAACCAAGGCTGGTGCTTACTTTTGAGGCAGCAGAGATGCTGAGAAGACTCTAGTCATATCAGTGAGGAGCGTAGACTAGATTGAGTCTTTCCCCAGGTTTTGTTGATGAGCATCAGAGGAACGCTATGGAAGCAGAGCGACGGGCAATTGATGTTCCCAGGACTGCTAATAAATGAAATATCAATTAGGTGATAATGAGTCATTAGCCAATTTCAGATGAGCTTGAACCTCCAGATGAAATGACATCGTACCCAGTGTCACATTTAATTGCATGTCTTCAAGACATGGCATTAGTGTCTTGAGACATGTCTTGAAGACAAGTAAAATGTTTCAAGACATGGCATTAGTGTCTTGAGACATGTCTTGAAGACAAGTAAAATGTTTCAAGACATGGCATTGAGTATCTTGAGACACAGACCGTCTCAAGATAAGTCTTCAAAATGTGTCTTCAAGAAGTCTTGAGACATGTCTTGAGAACAAAAGTATCTCAAGACGTCTCGAAACATCTCAATTGCATGTCTCAAGACTTAGGTGATTGCTGGGTATGATGGTCATAGGGAAGGCTATGTGTATTGATTGGAAGACTAGTTCTCCAGAGCAAGCTTAGCATTAAAGCAATGCAAAGTAGAGTTGAAGTCCCTATTGGGCATGTACATAACACAGATAATGTGACATTTAAATATGTAGACCTCATTACAGTTGGCTGTGTAGTTTGATAAACATGGCTTCCAATGCTTCAACAACACTACATGTTGATATGCAAGTCTTTAAAGGGGCAATCTGCACTTCAAACAACAGCAAAGCGGGCACCCTGCCACTGTTTCGGTAAACAGTTGTGGGATGGGGCTGAAGAAATGAAACCACTCCACAAATGTATAGACAGAGCTTCATAGACCGTCCATGATATCAAAATGATAGTTTTAACCATCTTTACATTTTTTGGGGGGCTATACAGCAGTGATATTCAAAGTCTGATGGAATTGCAGTGGGGTTGGAACATTTTAACAGTACAGATTATTTTATGGGACAATATACTTTTATTTAATTTTTTTAGATAACTTGAAGAACATTTTTATAAATTAAATGTATTTATTGGTTCTCTTAATTTTGATAAGAGAGATAAACATCTAATGAATTTAAGATTATTTGCTAATGTGAAAATCAACATTTACTGATTTTTAAGGTTGTGTCATTAGATTTGGGATGGGGGTGTGTCGCCAGAAGTTCTGGAAAAAAACGGGTCCCCAGAAAATCTGGTGAAAAGATTTGGGTCCCAGCTGAAAATGTTTGAATAACACTGCTATACAGCATTTGTTTACAATTACATTGTTTACAAACAAAGGAGTAAAACAAGCTTATATTTTTGGGTTCTGATGGGGTTAGACGTTTGAACTAAACTCATGAGGTATTTATAACTTATGTTATTCAAGATTCAATGGCTATGTCATGATAGTCCAAAAATGTATGTACGGTAGCAATCTGGGATTGCCCCTTTCAACCATGCTTTTCAAAGTATGCTGCTTTGTGTTGAGACAGACTATAGGTATTCCCCAACATACGCCCCTGTCAACACAGTCTCATCCCTTTAAACATGAAAGACACACAACACGCCTGCCCTGCTATCACTGGACATAGATGCCCTGAGAGAGAACAGAGAACAAGAAAGAGAGACAGAAAAAGCCAAATTCAAAATCCCCCTGTAAGGTTCCCTGGGATGAGGCCAGTCTTAGAGGTGCTGTGATTTAAACCATAAAGGCTTCCCTGTTCCTTTGACCATAACTCAGTGTTTTTCTCTATTCATCTTTAAACACGCAATTAAGGGATGCTCTCATTTCTCCCTTTCTTCTAAAGGGGCATCACTCCAGTGATCTCCAAATAGAGTGGTTTTGAAACCTGCTCAAGTGGTTTGAGAGATGGAAGGGGATCGTATAAGGGGGAATAATCACATTGAGATGAGGAAGACAGAGAGAGAAGAATAATCTTTTGAACATCCTCACCCAGTTTGGATCCTCTCTAATAATCACAATTCCACTTCTACTGGCGGATAGAAGGAAAAGCTTGATGGTAAATGAGATTAATTGTTCTTTGACTGGTGCTTCTCAAAAGAAAGAACAGCCCCCAGAGTGGGCTGAGGTCTCTAGAATGTCATAGATTAAACATGTCCAGCTATTCAACAACAAATACAAATGCACATTGCTTTTATTTCAGCTACTTGATGTGATTGTGTTTTAGCTTTAGTTGGCTAGCTAGCAAAGCAGAAGTAGCTAGCCTGCATGGCAACCTTTTTTGCTTAGAACGTTTGGCATGGAGGACCAGCTAGTTTGTCTAGCATCTTCAGAATCTCAAAATTAACAACTGGCTTTTGCCAGGACTATATTGTCCGGTGGAAGGATGAAATAAAACAAATGTGACCAGGTGGCGAATCGCATCTCTGCATGTCTGGCAGACATATCAGTGTGGATGACGGATCACCACCTCAAGCTGAACCTCGGCAAGACGGAGCTGCTCTTCCTCCCGGGGAAGGACTGCCCGGTCCATGATCTCGCCATCACGGTTGACAACTCCATTGTGTCCTCCTCCCAGAGCGCTAAGAACCTTGGCGTGATCCTGGACAACACCCTGTCGTTCTCAACTAACATCAAGGCGGTGGCCCGTTCTTGTAGGTTTATGCTCTACAACATCCGCAGAGTACGACCCTGCCTCACACAGGAAGCAGCGCAGGTCCTAATCCAGGCACTTGTCATCTCCCGTCTGGATTACTGCAACTCGCTGTTGGCTGGGCTCCACACTGAAAACACTGAAAAAAAACATGTTGGTAACCATTTTATAAAAACAATAAGACCCTTGAACCTGGGAATTATGGTGAATAACACCTCTAACACGTTGGACCTTAGAGCTGCCCTTTAGTCGGGAGTTATTCACACAATAATCTCTTAGTTGTTATGCCTGATTGCTTAATTGAATGCTCTCTCAGACTACATCTGAAAACCTAGCTGAATTTCCCTCTACAAAGACTGGCTACCTTGATTTACACCTCCTGTACCCAAACTGTCAGCTGGCTCTGCTACTGTAGAAAGACCTTGCCTCTTGTTGGACGGCTTAGGAAGCCTATGTCTTTCTTCTGTGTGTCTTAGCCACGGCACACACAGTGAACACACAGTGAACACGCGCCAGTTTAATTAAGAGAACAATGTGTGGAGACTGGCGTCCTGGCAGGCCAGGGGGAGGGCTGTTGGCGAGGAACCGGTTGGGGCAGAGGTGGCCTGCTGTGTTGGGTCTACGCCGGGCCTGCTGCTCCTGGCTGATATCTCCAAGACAGAACCCAGGGAACTGGGTCTGCAGCACTAACATTACCAGGACATCAGACACACACTATGGTACACACTGAGAACCTTGTGTAAAGTGGAGGTCACCCCTGCTCGACCACAGGGTCCTGAGTGACAGTTCTGCGACAATGACAAACCGATTGGACATATTACTGTTTGAATCTGAAACTGAATCTAGCATACATTCTTGATGACATTGTGTGTAGTGTAGGCATTTTGCAGAAGACACAGTGATCTTCAAACAGACTAAGGTGACATGTAAAACCTGTTATTCAGGGATTCTTGTTCATCCTGTCTAGAACTATAGCTACGACTTCATCGCATTAAGATTATAGTGTCACATCTTGAGATATGCATCCAGGAGTGTGACAACCACATGAGACAGTAGCAATCTACTGTAACCGATACTGAGCAGAAGACATTTTCGTTCAGTTCTCACTCTAAATCTCTGTTGTATCCAGTAGCTTCGTGAGCTGAGCTGCAGTATTGTGTGTCCGTTCATTCATTGGGCTGTAATCCCATTTTGAGGAGTAATCCATAGGCTGAGCAGTCGTATTGAGAGCTGCTCGATTACCCAGCCAAGCCTATCTGAGGAGGTTTGAGAGCTTTACCTCTCTATATGGTCTGCCTACAGGGTTAGAAAAGGGTGAGTAGAAGACTCAGGCATTCGTGAGGTCCAGATGAGGCTCAATGTCACAATCCACAGGGTGACAGAAGGGTGAGGATGAATCTGTGGGGAATTCTGATTAGCTGCCAGTTGTTGTTCACTGAGCAGAAAAAAACAGCAGGGGCCACGCACAGTACTGTAGATGCAGGACTATACAATGCACACACACATGCACGTATAGACACAGACGCACACACACAGGCACCGCCACATTTCTGTGCATAAGGCAGACTGATTGACTTGTTCTGCATGCATCATTCATAATTCTGGCTGTCAGAGAAAGATATATTCTACTGCGGAAATTCCCCACATCAGCACTCCATGGTAATTTCCTGCCATGCTCAGGGCATGCTACAGTAGGATGGCAGCAGGCTAAATTGCAGTGGGGACCATTACCTCAGAAAGGTGCCTGGCTGGCTCTCAGACAGGGGCTATTAGCACTGCAGTGTGCCCAATGATACAGAGGCCCCCAGGGAACCCATGGAGAGAGAAGTTGGAATGATGACAGCCACCACTCTCCATCTACGTGTGCTTCTGCTCAACTGAGGCAGGAAATGTAAGACACTGAATACACTGACACATTTGGATGTCCATCCATATATTCCTAATTTGAACATTAGGTTTCATGGGTAATATCTGAGGCCTATCTGGGATTTCACTATCATTTAAGAACCGGAGTAGTTACATGAGCACAAACAATATACAACCTGAACAGAATACAGATTAAGCTACAATATTATCTTTACAATATATCATATATGCCTACATATTACCATGAATAAAATTACCAGTTGAATGCCTTTTAAATTTGGTTTATCATCCCAGGCTGTTTTACACATTCAAATTAATTGACAATGATTACCCTTAAAGGCCCAAAGCAGCTGTTTTTATATCAATATCAAATGATTTCTGAGTAACAACCTTACTGTAATTGTCACGCCCTGGTCTATGTATTTTGTGTTTTTCTTCATGTATTGGGTCAGGCCAGGGTGTGGCATGGAGTTTTTGTATTGTGGTGTGTTTTGTCTGGGGGTTTTGGTGTGTATGTTAGTGGGATTGTAGCTTAGTAGGGTGTTCTAGGAAAGTCTATGGCTGTCTGGAGTGGTTCTCAATCAGAGGCAGGTGGTTATCATTGTCTCTGATTGGGAACCATATTTAGGCAGCCATATTCTTTGGTTGTATTGTGGGTGATTGTCTTGATGTCCCTGTTAGATGTTAGTTGACACATGTATAGGCTGTTTTCGGTTTTCGTTTCGTTTATTGTTTTGTAGTGTTGTTTAGATTCGTGTTACGTTTGTTTATTAAAACATGAATCGCAATCGACACGCTGCGTTTTGGTCCGACTCTCCTTCACCATTAGAAAGCCGTTACAGTAATAGATTACAATTAAAATGGGAAAAATATATTTTTTGTAAAAAATTATTACTCAAGTAAAGAATGTTGCTAGGACTGTATTGGAGTGGTCTGAGTGGAGAGGGGGAAACTGAAAACTAGATGTTATTGTCAGATTGCTTTGGAACTCTCTTCATTATTGGTCAATTAACCAATTTACTGCATGGTGATATCACCACGGAAAGCCAAAACTCCCGCCCAGGCAAACCTGTTGATTAGCAGGTCCTGTGCAGATTGTATTTTCATCCAGCAAATATTATGAAATAACACAGATCAAATGTTTTATACAAATGATACACAGGAAAAAACAGAATTATGACTGCACTGGGCCTTCACCAAAAGACAGTTTGACGAGAACCCCGAAAAATTATGTAAATTTGACAATAAAGAAACAAACCTGTTGAGGTTACAAATTTGTTTCCCAAAACTTCAGGAACTTTGGGGGGGAAAACCTGTGGTGCAATGGGACATTTGTGCTGGTCCCCAGCTGCACCGATACGGATGCCAGAGAGCACGGTGCACCTCGCCAAGCTCTAAGTACAACACCTGCACCACATTCACCCTGCGTTATCTCCATCAGCCAGCCCAGCGCTGCAACAAACAACCTGTAATCCTCTTAACTTAATATACAACACCCCGCAGACACAACAGAACCCACACTAACACTAACCATAGTCAGTTAGTCAAATACCCTCATACATTTTTATATTAGTATTTTTTTGTGTAAACACACTAGCATTGTCTTTCCATCCGTTTCCCAAGACTGATGCACAGGAAATTAAATCCTGGGCTTTTGGGAATTTTCAGCGATGCAGTGATGTCGCACGCACGTTTGGATATGGGAACACAATGTCATGCTGTGGGTCAGTGTTCCTCTCCATTTCTCACTCACACACACAAGACACAGGGGTGTGTGGTGTGTGTATGTGGGGGGGAGGGCCGGGGTGGCACTGATGACCTTGACTGTCTCGTGGCTGTCTGTCGCTGTCACCAGGCTGGCACCGACTTTGATTAGGAGTAATTAACGGTCTCACATCTGGTGGCACTCCCCTCTCCCTCTCCCCCTTTCTCTATCACCCTTCTATCATTCTACCTCTCCCTCTCCCCCTCTCCCTCCCCCCTCTCCCTCTCTATCCCCTTTCTCTATCACCCTTCTATCATTCTACCTCCCTCTCTCCCTCTCCCTCTCTCCCCTCTCCCTCTCCCCTCCCCTTTCTCTATCACCCTTCTATCATTCTACCTCTCCCTCTCCCTCTCTCCCTCTCACCCTTCTATCCCCTCTCCCTCCCTCTCCCTCTCCCCTCCTTCTCTATCACCCTTCTATCATTCTACCTCTCTCCCCCTCTCCCCCTCTCCCTCTCCCTCCCCTCTCCCTCTCCCCCTTTCTCTATCACCCTTCTATCATTCTACCCTTCTCTCCCTCCCCCTCTCCCTCTCCCCCTCTCCCCTTTCTCTATCACCCTTCTATCATTCTACCTCTCCCTCTCCCCCTCTCCCTCTCCCTCTCCCCCTTTCTCTATCACCCTTCTATCATTCTACCTCTCCTTGATGTCTTCTACCTCAATGCTTATTCTCTCTTTCTCCTTCTCACCTCTTTCATCTCTCTGTCTTTCCATCTCTCCTCTCCTAACCAAGCAGTGTATCATTGATTATCTGATGTGTCCCCTTCTGTACGTTGACAATACATTTGACGTGTCCACTTCTGTACATTGACGATACATCTAACGTGTCCACTTCTGTACGTTGACAATACATCTGACGTGTCCACTTCTGTACGTTGACAATAAATCTGACGAGTCCACTTCTGTACGTTGACAATACATCTGACGTGTCCACTTCTGTACGTTGACAATACATCTGACGTGTCCACTTCTGTACGTTGACGATACATCTGACGTGTCCACTTCTGTACGTTGATGATACATCTGACGTGTCCACTTCTGTACGTTGACGATACATCTGACGTGTCCACTTCTGTACGTTGACGATACATCTGACGTGTCCTTCTGCACGTTGACGATACATGTCCACTTCTGACGATACATCTGACGTCCACTTCTGACAATACATCTGACGTGTCCACTTCTGTACGTTGACAATACATCTGACGTGTCCACTTCTGTACGTTGACAATACATCTGACGTGTCCACTTCTGCACTCCCCTTCTGTACGCTGACAATACATCTGACGTGTCCACTTCTGTACGCTGACAATACATCTGACGTGTCCACTTCTGTACGTTGACGATACATCTGACGTGTCCACTTCTGTACGTTGACGATACATCTCCACTTCTGCACGCTGACAATACATCTCCACTTCTGTACGTTGACAATACATCTGACGTGTCCACTTCTGCACGCGTTGACGATACATCTGACGTGTCCACTTCTGACGATACACGCGTGTCCACGATACATCTGACGTGTCCACTTCTGTACGTTGACGATACATCTGACGTGTCCACTTCTGTACGTTGACGATACATCTGACGTGTCCACTTCTGTACGTTGACGATACATCTGACGTGTCCACTTCTGTACGTTGACGATACATCTGACGTGTCACCTTCTGTACGTTGACAATACATCTGACGTGTCCACTTCTGTACGTTGACGATACATCTAACATGTCCACTTCTGTACGTTGACAATACATCTGACGTGTCCACTTCTGTACGTTGACAATAAATCTGACGAGTCCACTTCTGTACGTTGACAATACATCTGACGTGTCCACTTCTGTACGTTGACAATACATCTGACGTGTCCACTTCTGTACTATGACGATACATCTGACGTGTCCACTTCTGTACGTTGACAATACATCTGACGTGTCCCCTTCTGTACGTTGACAATACATCTGACGTGTCCACTTCTGTACGTTGACAATAAATCTGACGAGTCCACTTCTGTACGTTGACAATACATCTGACGTGTCCACTTCTGTACGTTGACAATACATCTGACGTGTCCACTTCTGTACTATGACGATACATCTGACGTGTCCACTTCTGTACGTTGACAATACATCTGACGTGTCCCCTTCTGTACGTTGACAATACATCTGACGTGTCCACTTCTGTACGTTGACGATACATCTGACGAGTCCACTTCTGTACGTTGACGATACATCTGACGTGTCCATTTCTGTACGTTGACAATACATCTGACGTGTCCACTTCTGTACGTTGACAATAGATCTGACGTGTCCACTTCTGTACGTTGACGATACATCTGACGTGTCCACTTCTGTACGTTGACAATACATCTGACGTGTCCCCTTCTGTACGTTGAAGATACTCTCCATCCCTTCACTAGTCTAACTTCACCCCATTCTTCCAGCCGTTTGTCTGTCAGGGTGGATACGGGTGGGTCTCTGTCATTGTCACCTTCAGTTTTACTTCCTTTTGATCTGGTTTCCATGCTAAGCTGCGCCGTTTGAGTGCGCTGGAGATGAAACGGCTGTTTTCTTGGAACCTGAGCAAAGGAAGTCCCCCAGCAGTGATCCCTAACCAGCCCGGGCTCTCCCAGGAATCACACATCACATGCTCTGGAAACAACACAGGAAGAGAGAAAAATAAACAGTTGGCGAGAAAAGGGCTCTCTTCAATTATCAACGACAGATGTGAGCAGGGGGAGATAGACAGAGACACACAGGGAGGGAGATGGAGGTGTAGGAGTTCTAAGCACAATTATATATCAACAACATCTCAGAGTTGGGGACAAGAGGTTAAAAATGATTACATACTGTAACACTTAATGTATCATAATTGATGTATACGTAATTGATTTATGAACTGTATATGTATGTACATTAAAAATGAGTTGGTTTATGACTATACTCATGCAGTGACCTTTGTCCTTACACATACCCACCCTTCCTCCATCCATCCATCCATCCCTCCCTGCCTCCCTCTACAAAGCCAAACCTAACTGACTGATACCGCTGGGCCCAGAACACTGGCCTGGCTCTGGGTTAGGTTACCCAGACTGAACTATGATGACTAGCCAGTACTCACATTCCTGTTCCCAGCTAGGGCCGCCAGGGGCTTTGCTGTCAACACCAGCCCAATGACTGTGGCCCTGACCTGGGTCCACCAAGCCACCTGCCCCCTCCCTCCTCTGGTTTCCCTGGCCAAGGACAGAGAGCAGCTGCCTGCCAGGGAGATGGCCATGTCCAGCCATTATCACTCCGAGCATGGGGCATTGCAGCAGGGGAGGGCGGGGGATCCTTCAGGCCACTCTTTGCACACCACATTACACCATCTCCTCCCCCCATCTCTCTGCCCATCCTAAACCGCACAGAGAACAAGATTACAGAAAGGGATGACACCTCTTTGTCTGTTTCTGAGGTGATGTCATATTTATATTTATGTATCTTTTTATTTATCTGGAAATATATCCTATGGAATGCATACTGTCAAATACTGCATGTGTCTGTGCATGGGTGAATGTATGTGTTGGGTATGTGTGCATGTTGGTGCCTGTCGTTTGAAAATGCATTTATCATCCTTTTTTTCAGTAGTGACTGTAATCCGACCAGTTTACCTTGAAAATGATACATATTTTTCCATATGTGATACAGACATGGCTTGGTGCAGATGGTAATGGGAGAGTGTGTACATTTGAAGAAAGGTTTATGGTGTGTGTTTTGTGGTGTGTGTACTGTATGTGTAAACTAGTCTAGGGGGATGGGGCTTGTGTGTATTTGTGTCTGTATGGAAAATTGAGGTGGCAGGGGGTCTGGGGGAAGGACGTGTGTGTGTGTCGTATCTGGGGAGTAGAAGATGAACACAGATACATATTCAACAGAGATACACACAGGTGAAAGGCCAAAAACGCATGACCGCATGAATAAACATTGTCTCCTATCCTGCTGCAATTATGCCCAGCAAGCAAGTGGTCTAGCTAAGTGATTCAGGCCTCAAACGCTCTCAGCTCAGCGCCACTGGACCAAACTGCAAATTGGGTTTCCACCCAGGTGATAACCAGGGATGGCTCCATCACCCCCACTTGTATGCTCTTTTGTAGTTGTGTTTTCATCCATTACTAGAAAGCGTATGTGTGTCTGTCCCTGCCTGTATGCATCCGTGCGTTTGCATGTGTGTGGGGAAGTGGGGGGCGTGATGTGTTTTTCTAGCCCCACACAGAAGCAGTGACCTCTGACACAGTGCGCCAGCCGCCAGGCAGCCAGCAGGATAGCAGGTCCTGCTCTGGGTCTCCGTATACGGGGCGGGGGCCAGGACTACTGGTCATTCCCTTCAGCAGGACACACCTACTCTATTAACTCTCTCTACAACACTACAACCTCAGTCCAACAACCACATGCTCTTCCATCCCAAAACAGTTTCAATTCTGAGGTAGAGTGGAGATTGAATGATCCAAATTTCACAATAATTCTAAAAGTGCTAAAACCAACTGGACAAAAATAAGATATCTGACTGCAATTCCATGCACAACAATCCAGACCGTTTTTTATTCTTCCATATACACTCAGATTGGAGTGAATCATTTGTCGTTCTAACCCCAATATAAAATCATCAGCACAGTAGCTTATGCAAACAAAACAATTAGATAGAATTCAAATGGCATAATTGTAATCGTAAGACAAATGAGAGCTGAATGGAGTAATCTTGAGACGGTTCCAACAAACACTCAAATGAGCATAGCGAAAAGCTTCAATTTGCTTACCCATGTTGCCACTGTGATTTCCCACCTCATTTAAATGGAATCAATAAATCTGGAAAATGTGAAACTAATCAAGGCTGTTAAATTATGCAGGAAGGTGTGCTATGTGACTTGACAGGCCCATCCCCTGGAAGAAAGGAATGGGAGGGGGGAGATCTTAATTCCCCATCCGTGATTTATATGATGTTATAAAATGGAGGACAAAAGACCTAGCATGGTCGACTGGCTGCTCCATGTTAGCCCCACATGTAAAGCACTGATGGTCCCCTATGGCAGGGTTTCCCAAACTCAGTCCTGAACCCCCCCCCCCCCCCCATTTTGTTTTTTGCCCTGGCACTATACAAGTGATTCAAATAACCAACCAAGCTTTGATTTGTGTGTAGTGCTAGGGCAAAAAACTAAATGTGCACCCAGGGGCGGCCAGGGCCGAGTTTGGGAAACCCAGCCCTATGGAGACACAGATAAAAACACAGCTCGGATCAGAATACAACATTAATCATGTGATTTTCAGCACGTGGGAGACATGAAATAGAAAGAAGCCAGAGTTTATTTACTCTCACCACTAGCTCAAGAGCTACAGGAGCAGACTCCTCTGTACTAGCGGGTGAATTTCTAATGCAGATTATGGTGAATGTCACGTTCTGACCTTAGTTCCTTTGTGATGTCTTTGTTTTAGTATGGTCAGGGCGTGAGTTGGGTGGGCAGTCTATGTTCTTTTTTGTATGATTTGGTATTTCTGTGTTTGGCCTGGTATGGTTCTCAATCAGAGGCAGCTGTCAATCGTTGTCCCTGATTGAGAACCATACTTAGGCAGCCTGTTTTCACCCTTGAGTTGTGGGTGATTATACTTTCTGTTTAGTGTGGGTTGCACCTGATGGAGCTGTTTTGGTTGTGCTTTTTTTTGTTGTTGTTTCTTTGTTAGATGTTGTTCAGTTTAAATAAATAACATGAACACGTACCACGCTGCGCTTTGGTCCTCACCTTCTTCCACCGACGGCCATTACAGTGAACCTCTGACCTGAATGGCTGTTCACTCAGATTCACGATATGACTCTTCGATGCTTTGTTTCCGTAAATATTTGGCATCTATGTACAAGTTGGGGATTTGTTGGGTCATCTGACTGGATTTATAGTGGTCTTAACAACAGTTGAGTTGAGGCACCACCAACATGCATTAAGCGAGCATCAGTATTCTCGGAGGAAACCCAGAGGGGTCATTCTATTTTAAAAGGCTAATGTGTACCTGTGGATGTGCACATCCTACTGGCCACAGCACAATGCATGCTAATGTCCAATCTAGGATGAATACACACAATCACGCACACACACAATTGCAGCATGGGGCTTATCCAACAAGAGAACATACCCCCCGGGGATTCCAATTCCAATCCCCAGATTACAGAGACTGGTAAAACGTTAACAGAAGATGATTAATCATCTGCAAGAGTGTGTCTATGAATATCTCAACCCAACAAAGATAGAAAGAGGATTCTGCTCTGGGAGCATAATTATGAAAATCCTAACCAGAGTTGACTAAATGAGCCCTTATTTCTGTCCACAATTATAGAAATCATACACTTAGACTAGTGGAGCTGTACAGCAATAGCCAGTTGGATTCTTTAACACCCATGTATGAAAGCCTATCAAGGTATTCCTAGGTGTTGATTGAGTGCAAAGTAATATATCATGAAAATAGTCATGTAAAATAGTTTCCACTACATTCAGTGCCATCTCTTCAGCTTAGTTTATATCCCACAGTGTTGCCATGGCCTGTGTTCCTCGTTGCTCAGTAACTGTGTAGGCCAGTCCAATTTATGTGCTGTCTTGTCACCTGGGGCTGCATGGCAAATAATCCAGGAACACAAGGACAAAATTCAAGGGCCTGTCAGCCCTCCCATCGTCAAGAGGACAAAATCTTTCTCTCTCTCTCCAATTCAAAGGGGCTTTATTTGCATGGGAAATATACACTGAGTGTACAAAACATTAACAAGACCTGCTCTTTCCATGACATAGACTGACCAGGTGAATCCAGGTGAAAGCTATGATCCCTTACTGATGTCACTTAAATCTACTTCAATCAGTGCATGTGCAGGGGAGAAGACATGTAAAAAAATTAAAATAAGTTTACCCCTTTATCGTGATATCCAATTGGTAGTTACAGTCTTGTTCCATCACTCTCCTTCTTGGTCAAATAGCCCTTACAGAGCCTGGAGGTGTGTTGGGTCATTGTCCTCTTGAAAAACAAATGATAGTCCCACTAAGCGCAAACCAGATGGAATGGCAAATCGTTGCAGAATGGTGTGGTAGCCATGCTGGTTAAGTGTGCCTTGAATTCTAAATAAATCCCAGACAGTGTCACTAGCAAAGCACCCCCACACCATCACACCTCCTCCTCCCTGCTTCACGGGGGGAACCACAAATGCGGAGATCATCCATTCACCTACTCTGCGTCTCACAAAGACACAGCGGTTGATACCAAAAATCTCAGATTTGGACTAATCATACCAAAGGACATATTTCCACCAGTCTAATGTCAATTGCTCGTGTTTCTTGGCCCAAGCAAGTCTCTTCTTCTTTTTTAGTGTCATTTAGTAGTGGTTTCTTTGCAGAAATTCGACCATGAAGGCCTGATTCACGTAGTCTCCTCTGAACAGTTGAGTTGAGATGTATCTGTTACTTGAACTCTGTGAAGCATTTATTTGGGCTGCAATTTCTGAGTCTGGTAACTCTAATGAACTTATCTTCTGCAGCAAAGGTAACTCTAGGTCTTACTTTCCTGTGGCGGTCCTCATGAGAGCCAGTTTCATCATGGTTTTTGCGACTGCGTTTGAAGAAACTTTAAAAGTTCTTGATATTTTTCGGCTTGACGGACCTTCATGTCTTAAAGTAATGATGGACTGTTGTTTCTCTATGCTTATTTGAGCTGTTCTTGCCATAATATGGACTTTGTCTTTTACCAAATAGGGCTATATTTTGTATACCACCCCTACCTTGTCACAACACAACTGTCTTAAATGCATTAAGAAGGAAAAAAATTCCACAAATACATTTTTAACAAGGCACACTTGTTAATTGAAATGCATTCTAACTACCTCAACATTCTGGTTGCAAAGATTGTGCAAAGCTGTCATTTGTTTAACACTTTTTTGGTTACTGCATGATTCCATATGTGTTATTTCATAGTTTTGATGTCTTCAGTATTATCCAAGAATGTGGATAATAGTAAAAAATAAAGAAAAACCCTTGAATAAGTAGGTGTCCAAACTTTTGACTGGTACTGTAAACAGTAACGCATTTTTTAAAATGTTGTGGCTATTGTATTCAACTCTAAGGCAAGTGGGCTCAGACACTGAAAACTGTGATTTTTTACAGTCAAAGGTTCCTCTGTGGATTTCATATGTTTAGCACCTACTCTTACAATTACATTAAGGGGCACCCCTAGATTTGATTCCAAATCCAATATGGAGTCCAAAATCCAATGGCTGCCAAAATAACATTAATTGGTGTTTTAATCACCTGTGTATATACGAGTTTAAAATAAAATATGAATAATTGTGTACTGTGCTTATGACATGTAGTCAAGACTGTTTTGGTGTACTTCAATTATGTAAGACATCCAATATGCCCACCATATACACTCAAACACGTTTGTCTGGCAATATAAAAAGGCAGCAGACTGTTTGGCATCGCAACACCAAGCATTCCATGGCACAAAACTCTTTAGGACAAATGAGGCAACAGGGAGGCTCCAACGAATAGAAGAGCCGACACCCTCTCCCTACCTTTACATCTTGCCCCCACTTTGGTATAACCTGAGCCTCCAGGATTGGTCTCTTAGGTCACTTTCTTATCATTTATCATTTGCCACATTCAACATAAAAAACTCCACCCACAGACCAATTAGACATTGGAAAGCTCTAAAGGCAAGTTTGCTTGTGACAGCCCTTTCATGGACTCCTTCACAACCAGACAACAAACCATTCCACTACTGGAGAAACCCCAGCAACATTCAGACTGGGATATCATTTTCCAGTTAGTCAATAGGTCTCATCAGCATGCAAACTGCATCTGCTGACTGTCTGCACCCAACTGTAGAAATGGAAACTGAGGGACTCCCGAGTGGCGCAGTGCCACAAGAGATTCTGGGTTCAAGTCCAGGCTCTGTCGCAGCTGGCCATGACCGGGAGACCCATGAGGCGGCGCACAATTGGCCCAGTGTTGTCCAGGTTAGTGGATGGTTTGGCCGGCAGTGATGTCATTGTCCCATTGCGCTCTTGTGACTCCTGTGGTGGGCCAGGTGCAGTGCATGCTGACATGGTCGCCAGGTGCATGGTGTTTCCCCCGACACATTGGTGTGGATGGCTTCCGGGTTAAGTGGGCATTGTGTCACGAAGCAGTGTGACTTGGTTGGGTTGTGTTTCGGAGGAAGCACGGCTCTCGACCTTCGCCTCTCCCGAGTCCGTATGGGAGTTGCAGTGATGAGACAAGACTGTAACTACCAATTGGGGAGAAAACGGAGTAAAAAAAATGGAAACTGATCACCCTACAGCCCCAATACCTCACCAGTCATACAGGAAGGATAATGCCCTTCTCGCTGCAGATTGCCCAGAATGGCCAGTTAGATGGTAAGGCCCCAGAACTACAACCTCCACTGGCTACTTTGTCTCCTTACCCTATTTGGAAACACTCATGTCCTGGTCAGCTCAAAGACTTTGAATCAACCTTGCACACTTCGTTTTGGTAGGGAATAAAGGGCGGTGCATTCGGAAAGTATTCATACCCTTTCACCTTTTCCACATTTTGTTATATTACGGCCTTATTCTAAAATTGATTTAATAGGAAAACAATCTCATCAATCTACACACAGTACCCCATAATGACAAAGCGAAAACAGTTTTTTTTTTGTATATGCATAATAAAACAAACAGAAATGACTTATTTACATAAGCATTCAGACCCTTTGCCACGAGACTGGAACTTGAGATCAGGTGCATCCTGTTTCCATTGATCATCCTTGAGATGGTTCTACATCTTGATTGGAGTACACCTGTGGTAAATTCAATTGATTGGAAATGATTTGGAAATGCACACACCTGTCTATGTAAGGTCCCACAGTTGACGATGCTTGTCAGAGCAAAAACCAAGCCATGAGGTCAAAGGAATTGTCTGTAGAGTTCCGAGACAGGATTGTGTAGAGGCACAGATCTGGGGAGGGGTACTAAAACATTTATGCAGTATTGAAGGTCCCCAAGAAGATAGTGGCCAACATTCTTAAATGGAAGTTTAAGGTTTGGAACCACCAAGACTCTTCCTAGAGCTGTCCGCCTGGCCAAACTGAGCAATTAGGGGAGAAGGGCCTTGGTCAGGCAGGTGACCAAGAACCTGATAGTCACTCTGACAGAGGTCTGGAGTTCCTCTGTGGGGATGGGAGAACTTTCCAGAAGGACAACCATCAATGCAGCACTCCACCAATCAAGAGGTGGTTAGAATAGGATGGGAGGCCACCTCTCTCCGGCTTTGTATTCATGTTACCTGATGCAATTGCTGTATGATATGATCTTGTTGCCATCTGATGCACATTCAGATGTCATAAATCAACACTGCAGAACACTCCCTGTACTATGCCGTGCCTTGATTGTAATACTGCTGATGATATCTGGAAATGTGCATGTATACCCTGGCCCACCTACTGTTGCTAGCCCCAATTCTGACTTGTGTTTATATCTGCTTCACTGATTTCTGTTCTCGTAAAATCCTGGGTTTTCTGCATGTTAACACTAGAAACCTATTACCGAAAATGGATCAATTGAAAGTGTGGGTTCACAGCTCCAATCCAGATATGTTGGTCATTACTGAGACATGGTTATTAAGAAAGAGTGCTTTGAATACTCGTGTTAACCTTTCTAGTTATAACCTTTTTCGGCAAGACAGATCTTCCAAAGGTGGGAGAGTGGCAATCTTTACCAAGGATCACCTTCAGTGCTTGAATTTGTCCTGGTAGGTGACCTAAACTGGGACATGCTTAATTAGGGATAGGGTGCAGTATTTTCACGTCCGGATGAAAGCGTGCCCAAAGTAAACTGCCTGTTACTCAGGCCCAGAAGCTAGGATATGGATATAATTGGTACATTTGGATAGGAAACACTCTAAAGTTTCTAAAACTGTTAAAATAATGCATGTGAGTAATAAAACAGAACTGATTTGGCAGGCAAAACCCAGAGGAAAAACCATCCAGGGAAAAAACTAATTGGGGTCATAGTATGGATTTCTATGGGAAGCCCTATTTAATAGGAACCTGGTTGCAGTTCCTATGGCTTCCACTAGATGTCAACAGTCTTTAGAAATTGTTCAATGTTTTTCTTTTGAGAAATGAAGAAGTATGGCTGTTCTTTGTAAGTGTCACTCCAGGTGGACTCAAATGTTTGGTACGTGTGAACAGGAACACGCTTCACGTTGTTTTTATCCGGTATTGGAAACAGTTTATCCCGTCTTAATTTTTTTATCGGTTATTTACGTTTTAGGATACCTGAGGTTGGATTAGGAACGTTATTTGAAATGTTTGGACCAAGTTTACATGTAACTTATTAGATACTATGTAGTCATGTTGGGCGAGTTGGAACCGGTGTATTTCTGAATCAAACGCGCCAAATAAATGGACATTTTGGGGATATAAAAGAAGGAATTTATCGAACTAAATGACCATTCAATGTGTCACTGAGGCATTTGAGATTGCAAAAAGAAGAAGACCTTCAAAGCTAAGGCATTTATTATATTGTTATTTCTAACTTTTGTGTCGCCACCTGCCTGGTTGAAAATTATTTTCATGTGTTTGTATACGGGGCGCTGTCCTCAGATAATCATATGATCTGCTTTTCACAGTAAAGCCTTTTTGAAATCTGACACTGCGGATTAACAATAAATTAAGCTTTATTTTGATGTATTACCCTTACACTTTCGTGGAATTGAATATTGATATTTCTGTAGTTTGAATTTGGCGCTCTGAAATTTCACTGGATGTTGTCAAATCGATCACGCTAAAGGGGTTGGCGCGCGAAGGGATCACTAACAGGTTAACCCGCCTGACCAAGTCCTAAAGCAATGGGACTCCCCAAATCTTTCTCAGATTATCACCAATCCCACAAGGTATGACTCCAAACACCCAGACAAGGCTACTCTCCTCGATGTTATCCTCACAAATAATCCTGATAGGTATCAGTCTGGTGTTTTCTGTAATGAACAGTGATCACTGTTTTACATTATGTGTTCGTAATGGCTGCTCAGTGAAATGACCTGTCCTGATTTGTCATAGATTCTTGCTAAAAAACTTAAATGACCAAGCCTTCCTTCATGAACTGGCCTCTGTAAAATGGTATAGAATCAGCTTGATCCCTTCTGTCGAAGACGCTTGGAACTTCTTTTTTGATATTTTCAGTGGTATTGTTAACAAACATGCCCCCATAAAGAAAATGAAAATGAAAAACAGGTTCAGTCACTGGTTCGACCGTGATCTTGTGGAGTTACTCCACCTCAAGAATTGTATTTGGCGAAAGGCTCGGCATACTCAAACTGACTGGCTATCGTTCAAATGAGAAATAAGTGCACTCAGGCTGTCCGGAAGGCCAAAGTTAGTTACTTTAAGGAGCAGTTCTCTCTCTGTGGGTCTAACCCCAAGAAGTCCTGGAAAATGGTTATAAACCTGGAAAATACACCCTCCTCCTCACAGCTGCCCATGTCCCTTAATGTTGATGATGTGGTTGTTACTGACAAGAAGCACATGACTGAGCTCTTTAATCACCACTTAATTAAGTCAGGATTACTATTTGACTCAGCCATGCCTCCTTGCCCATCCAACATTTCCTCATCTCCCACCCCTTCTAATGTGACTATCCCTGATGCTTCTCCCTCTTTTCCCCCTGCCCCGCTACAAAGTTTCTCCCTGCAGGCAGTCACTGAGTCCGAGGTGCTAAAGGTGCGCCTTAAACTTGACCTCACAAAAACATCTGGGTCAAATGGTTTAGACCCTTTCTTTTTTAATGTTGCTGCCCCTAACATCACCAAGCCTATCTCCAACCTTTTTAACCTGTCTCTCCTTTCTGGGGAGGTTCCCATTGCTTGGAAGGCAGTCACAGTTTGTCCTTTATTTAAAGGGGGAGATCAAGCTGATCCTAACTGTTATAGGCCTATTTATATTTTGCCCTGTTTATCAAAAGTGTTGGAAAAACGTGTCAATAATCAACTGCCTGGCTTTCTTGATGTCTATAGTATTCTCTCGGGTATGCAATCTGGTTTCTGTTCAGGTTATGGATGTGTCACTGCAACCTTAAAGGTCCTCAATGATGTCACCATTGACCTTGATTCTAAGCAATATTGTGCACCTATTTTATTGACTTGGCCAAAGCTTTTGATAAGGTAGACCATTCCATCCTTGTGGGCCAGTTAAGGAGTATTAGCGTCTCTGAGGGGTCTTTGGCCTGGTTTGCTAACTACCTCTCTCAAAGAGTACATTGTATAAAGTCAGAAAATCTGCTGTCTCAGCCACTGCCTGTCACCGAGGGAGTACCCCAAGGCTCAATCCTAAGCCCCACGCTCTTCTCAATTTACATCAACAACATAGCTCAGACAGTAGGAAGCTCTTTCATCCATTTATATGCAGATGATACAGTCTTTAACCCAGCTGGCCCCTCCCCATATTTGTGTTAAATGCTCTACAACAAAGCTTTCTAGTCATCTCTGTATACCCGTCGCAAGACCCACTGGTTGATATTTATAGAACCCTCTTAGGCCCCTCATCCTCCACATACAACACCCATTCTGCCAGTCACATTCTGTTAAAGGTCCGCTGCAGCTAGCGACTGGAACGAGCTGCAAGAAACACTCAAACTGGACAGTTTTATCTCAATCTCTTCATTCAAAGAGTCAATCATGGACACTCTTATTGAGAGTTGTGGCTGCTTTGTGTGATCTATTGTTGTCTCTACCTTCTTGACCTTTGTGCTGTTGACTGTGTCCAATAATGTTTGTACCATGTTTTGTGTTGCTACCATGCTGTGTTGTCCTGTTTTGCTGCCTTGTTATGTTGTTGTCTTTAGGTCTCTCTTTATGAAGTGTTGTGTTGTCTCTCTTGTTGTGATGTGTGTTTTTGTCCTTAATTTATATTATATTTATAAATGTAAAACAATTGCAGGCCCCCGTCCCCACAGGAGGCCTTTTGCCTTTTGCTAGGCCGTCATTGTAAATAATTACTTGTTCTTAACTGACTTGCCTAGTTAAATAAAGGCTCAATTTTAAAAAACTGACAGAGATTGAGACGATCTGCAGAGAAGAATGGGAGAAACTCTCCAAATACAGGTGTGCCAAGCTTGTAGCGTCATACCCAAGAGGACTCAAGGCTGTAATCGCTACCAAAGGTGCTTCAACAAAGTACTGATTAAAGGGACTGAATACTTACGCAAATGTGATATTTATGTTATTTTTTACTTTATAATTTTGCTAACATTTCTAAAAACCAGTTTTTGATTTGTCGTTATTGGGTATTGTGTGTAGATTAATGAGGGGATAAAAGCTATTTAATACATTTTAGAATAAGGCTGTAATGTAACAAAATGTAGAAAAAGTCCTACCCACAGGCCCAGCCAATCAGAATGAGTTTTTCCCCACAAAAGGGAATTATTACAGATAGAAATACTCCGGGTGGCTGGTCTCAGATGATCCCGCAGGGTAAGAAGCTATGAGACTCGTGGTCTGCGGTTGTGAGGCCGGTTAGACGTACCTACAAATTCTCTAAAACGACACTGAAGGTGACTTATGGTAGAGAAATGAACATTCAATTCTCTGTCAACAGCTCTGGTGGACATTCCTGCAGTCACCATTCAAATTGCACACTCCCTCAAAACTTGAGACATCTGTGGCATTGTGTTGTGTGACAGAACTGCACATTTTAGAGTGACCTTTTATTGTCCCCAGCACAAGGTGCACTTGTGTAATGTTGGTGGACTGATTATCTTGGAAAAGTAGAAATGTTCACAAACAGGAATGTAAACAAATTTGTGCACAACATTTGCGATAAAGACTATTTTTGTGCGTACTGATTTTTTAAATTTCAGCTCATGAAAAATGGGTCCAACACTATATGTTGCCTTTATATTTTTGTTACGTATATTTAACATTTATTTAACAATCACTTGAAAACACAATTGTCAATGGTTTTAGGGAGCTGTTCCCTAATGGTTTTATGGATCTCTCCTTGCCCACCAGGCAGGCAAATTGAATGCTCTACACGTTATTGTTTATGACATTTTATTGAAAACAACCTATAGTTAGAATCCATGAAGTGTTATGCTAATTTATGCAAGTAATTTTTTTAAATACACTACATGACCAAAAGTATTTGATCACCTGCTCGTCGAACATCTCATTCCAAAATCATGGGCATAAATATGGAGTTGGTTCCACTTTGCTGCTATAACAGCTTCCAGCATTAGTGGGGTCGGGCACTGATGTTGGGGGACTAGGCCTGTCTAGCAGTCGGCATTCCAATTCATCCCAAAGGTGTTCGATGGGGTTGAGGTCAGGGCTCTGTGCAGGCCAGTCAAGTTCTTCCATACTAATCTCAACAAACTATTTCTGTGTGGCCCTGGATTTATGCACGGGGGCATTGTCATGCTGAAATAGGAAAGGTTCTTCCCCAAACTGTTGCCACAAAGTTGGAAGCACAGAATCATCTAGAATGTCATTGTATGCTATAGCAGATAGTGTTCTCCTGGCATCCGTCAAACCCAGATTCGTCACAGATGGTAAAGCATGATTCATCACTCCCGAGAATGCATTTCCACTGCTCGAGAGTCCAATGGCGGCGAGATTCACACCACTCCAGCCAACGCTTGGCATTGCAAATGGTGATCTTAGGCTTGTGAACGGCTGCTCGGCCATGGAAACCATCTCATGAAGCTCCCGATGAACAGTTATTGTTCTGACGTTGCTTCCAGAGGTAGTTTGGAACTCGATAGTGAGTGTTGCAACTGAGGACAGACAAGTTTTACATGTTACGCGCTTCAGCACTCAGTAGTCTCATTCTGTGAGCTTGTGTGGCCTACCACTTCACGGCTGAGCCGCTGTTGCTCCTAGACTATTCCAGCTCACAATAACAGCACTTACAGTTGACCGGGCAGCTCTAGCAGGGCAGAAATTTGACGAACTGACTTGTTGGAAAGGTGGCATCATTGAAAGTCACTGAGCTCTTCAGTAAGGCCATTCTACTGCCAATGTTTGTCTATGGAGATTGCATAGCCATGTGCTCAATTTTATACACCTGTCAGCAAATGGTGTGTCTGAAATAGCCGAATCTACTAATTTGAAAGAGTGTCCACATACTTTTGTATATTTAGTGTAGTTTATAAAAGTGTTAGAGCATTAGAAGTTATGATAGCCTGAACGCTGTAAAGTTAGTCTTATATATTAATTGGCCAAGGAGCAGGACCATTTTGAATAGCAATCACTTTATTCCTATCATTCTCATTCAAAACCATGTTAATTCATGCAAATGTTAAATTATATTTCTAAAAGTATGCATAGTATCCATAAATCCTTTGACAAGCCATCTAAGTTGGGCCAGTCTGTGTCACATCTGCTCCTGCCCTCTAGTGCTCATCCGGTGTCTCCCTGACCTGCCGCCACTCCCCCAGTGCTCTCTCTCTCTCCCTCTCCCCCTCTCTCTCTCTGTGTGTGTGGGCGGAGACGTGTGCTGGCGTCAGAGCAGATCCCCACCAGTTGCAACCTGTTCCATAATAAAGACCTCTACAAATACTCAGTCCTGACACTTCCACACTGCCAGATCGCGACTGTTTCTAGCAGTTTGTTCCTGGTTTCCCTTGCCTGATGCTGATTTCCTCTCCGCTACAGTTCTGCCCGCTCTGACTCTGGTCCCTGTCTCCAGTCCGACTTCTCGTCAGTCCTACTACTCTGTCTTGGATTCTACGCTCCCTTGGAATCCCCTCCAGACCTGCTTACCCTGTCACCACACCTCTCACCTCAGCCTCCGCACGTGGTTTCCAGCAACCCGCCCGAGCTTCCCCTGACCTGCATGCAACCCCCCCCATGTTTCAATAAATACCTTGGTTACCTCATCCCAGTCTCCTCGTCTGAGTCTGCTCTTGGGTTCACGTGTTACGCGTGACCGTCTGCACATCTCAACGTTAGTTTGGAGGTGGCAGCGTAAACGGTGTATTCAAATTCTAGAGATTTCTTACATACTGATATTATTAGTGTGCTTGCTGAAGGCAAGAACACTCTACATTTCTTACATACTCATATTATTATTCCGTTAGCTCTAGCGCTTAAACCGCTTAAGCTATTAACACTAAACCAACTTTAGAATGTGACAGACCATCTTCAGATTGCTTGAATATAATGTAACATTTATAATATTAAATGGAGTCAGATTTATTAAACAATATTTAACCTTCTACAACTGTCCCCTGGGTGTCTGACGAGCACCAAGTTGGCTTTTCACTTCATGTGTTGGTCTGTTCATTTCAGTGGCCTGGGAGGAAAACTGCATCTTGAATTAGACAACATAAGCAAAAGCATCTTTCCTTACCAACGAGCTGAATATGAGAGAGAATATACTAGCTCTGGCTGAAAAGCTTTATTTCATTGGACAGAAATAGTCAATTAGCCCTGGGTTTTCCCAGTGAGCCAGCTGAAGGTTGAGGCTGTAGATGTCTCAGAGGCCAATGGAAGTTTAAATGGTTCAGGAAGGGGAACTACAGATTAGAGTTTTCCACCAACACAAAGTCAATGTAACACTGGGCTTGGCCATATACCATATACCGGGGTATTTGGAAATAGCCATAGGATGGTTTTCAATACCGTTAAAACTTTCTTTAATAAACAAAAAATATAAATGAGAATATTTGTAGATACTTTTTAATATATGTTTTACTTATCTTCAAGTAGGTGCTCTCCTTTGCGAGGCATTGTAAAACCTCCCTGGTCTTTGTGGTTCACTGCTCGACTGAGGGAACTTACAATTATCCATATGTGTGGGGTACAGAAATGAGGTAGTCATTCAAAAATCATATTAAACACTATTGCAACTTGGGACTTGTTAAGCACATTTTTACTCCTGAACTTATTTAGGCTTGCCATAAAGAGGTTGAATACTTATTGACTCAACATTTCAACTTTTCATTTTTAATACATTTTTTTATATTTCAACAACCCTGCACTTTTAATGAGAACATGTGCATGTTTAGAACAAAGTATAATGAATTCCTTTTAGAACAGTAATTGGTGACATATTTTATCTAAACCTAGACTTTCAAATCTCTTATCCCCCCCCCACCAATCCCCAAAAAGAACTGGACATTTCAGTTTCCTTTGGTCTGCTGTATCTCAGGCTCTGTAGTAGTCATATAGGCTCTGTAGGAGTTGTATAATCTCACAGGTTTGACCTTTCTGGCAGTACTAAGAATGTTTGTAAGACATATAGTTTTGAAATGTATGTACATACCTGCAGTCAGTTGGGGCAATACGTTAGGAGAAAAAGCAGATTACATTCTTAATTTCACCTGTCACATTATTTTTCATTATGAAGTTTACCGGTAGTCCCCAGACACGTTTGTTTAGAAGCACACAACGACGAGAGACCAGAGCCTTGTGAGTCACTCACTGTTGTGCAGCATGCAACAATACAGTATATACCAGCTAGCTATCATAACTATTAAGTTAACTGTCTAAAATGTGCTAAATGCTCTGCAGTTGTGCATTTAGTTTTCTAATTTAGTAGCTAGTTATCTTGCTTAGTAGTTAGTTTCTTGAAAAATCAAGCTTCTCTTGGTAACAGCAGAGATTCGCCTCCTGGTTCAAGAGCCTTACTGCCTAATATTTGTTTTGTGTGTGCAACAAACTGTGAGTAGCATGTTTTAGTTAGTTGTATAACTTAATGAGCTGGAATGTATGTCCTGCAAATAGTTTACGTCAGACTGTATGAAATGTTTGCAACACTTAGCGAGCATTCGCTCAGTGGGGTTTGAAAATAGCGCCTCTGTTCAGTGCCAGAATTACTGCATACACTCAATTAGTGTTTGGCAGCATTGCCTTTAAATTGTTTAACTTAGGTCAAATGATTTGGGTAGCCTTCCACAAGCTTCCCAAAATAAGTTGGGTGAATTTTGGCCCCTTCCTCCAGAGCTGGTGTAACGGAGTCAGGTTTGTAGGCCTCCTTGCTCGCACACGCTTTTTCAGTTCTGCCCACACATTTTCTATAGGGTTGAGGTCAGGGCTTTGTGATAGCCACTCCAATACCTTGACTTTGTTGTCCTTAACCCATTTTGCCACAACTTTGGAAGTATGCTTGGGGTCATTGTCCATTTGGAAGGCTCATTTGTGACCAAGCTTTAACTTCCTGACTGATGTCTTGAGATGTTGCTTCAATATATCCACATCATTTTCCATCCTCATGATGCCACCTATTTTGTGAAGTGCAACAGTCCCTCCTGCAGCAAAGCACCCCCACAACATGATGCTACCACCCCCGTGCTCCATGGTTGGGATGGTGTTCTTCGGCTTGCAAGCATCTCCCTTTTTCCTCAAAACATAACGTTGGTCATTATGGCCAAACAGTCAGACCAGAACATTTCTCCAAAATGTACGCCCTTTGTCCCCATGTGCAGTTGCAAACTGTAGTCTGGCTTTTTTTATGTCGGTTTTGGAGCAGTGGGAGCTTGCTGAGCGGCCTTTCAGGTTATGTCAACACAGGACTCGTTTAACTGTGAATAAAGATACTTTTGTACCTGTTTCCTCCAGCATCTTCACAAGGTCCTGTGCTGCTTTTCTGGGATTGATTTGCACTTTTCGCACCAAAGTAGGTTCATCTCTAGGAGACAGAACACTGTTGGAAAAATGACTTGTGTCATGCACAAAGTAGCTGTCCTAACAAACATGCCAAAATAGTTTGTTAACAAGAAATGTGTGGAGTGGTTGAAAAATGAGTTTTAATGACTCCAATCTAAGTGGATTTAAACTTCCTACTTCAACTATAACACACTGCTACATATGCACACATACCGTACGTTGCCACACTTACGCGCACACACACACACACACACACACACACACACACACACACACACACACACACACACACACACACACACACACACACACACACACACACACACACACACACACACACACACACACACACACACACACACACACACACACACACAGCCTTGGTCTAGTGGGAAAGAAAAGTAATAGCTCAATTAGGTGCCAAATGGCTTTCTGGGGGCTAGTATTTAATCGCCAATGCAGCAGGAAGCAAAGTAGATAGAGGCAATGCATTCTGAAATGTAAGGAGAGACATAAATTTCCTATTACAATGATTTTATAGCCTTTAAAACATACAGGCTTGATCAAGTCTGTTGATATGGGCTTAAACTACCTTGATAACCTGCATTCTGCAAGTAGTTCATGTCCTTTGCCAAGGTAATCATTGGTGCATTGAGAGCAAAATGGTACTTTCATCGACATGCAAGGCTATGCAACTGATTAGGAACGCAACAACCGACTCAGGACTAAACCGACTAAGGACTAAATCAAGGAAAGTCACAACATCCTCTCATTGCTTTTTGTCACTGATAAAGCACTGGTTTTCTATAGCTACTATATGAGGAAGCAGTCACACTCCTAACACTGCTCCAGAGTCTGCACTACACACAGAAAACTATAGAGATAGATTAGGAAGAAGTTATCAGAGCCATTATTTCACCAATTCCCCCTGTATGCATGCATCCAAACCTATTGGCATGGTGTATAATTGACAGTTGCATCTGAACGTTGAGTGTCCAACACTGTCAATGACCTTTTTTAGCAGGGAGGAATATTCAACATTCAAATGCTTAGAGCATAGTCAAACAAATCACTCGAGGCAAAATGAGGACCGCTGGACCAAGCTCTGGTGACAGCGGCCAAAATATTTAGCAATGTTGTCAAGTAAGTGCTTGACCCAGACTGAACCTTGTCTTTGACAATACAAAACACACACACATACATACAAAAGACAAGATACAGACGCACACAAACATCAACGACATCACACGCCCAGACACACCTGTTCTCACCCTTATTCCCAGTGCCTGCACTACTCTCCTCCATGTCCTCACATTGCCCATGCTCTCTCAATATTTAGATAGTGAAGCATGTGATTTTTCCATTGTCTTAACATTGGAGGATTGGTTGATTTACACACAACATTTCTGAAACATCCCTTAGATGAGCCTATTGCAAATCAAATGTTGATGTTAAACAAACCTAGAGAGGAGCAAACAGCAGCAGCTAAGTATGAGCTATTCCTGGGCTGCTTCAGCAGCAGCCCATCTAGATCAATAACACTGAGACATGTTTGTTAGACCCCACAGACCCTCCAAACCTGGATTTCTTTACCTCCAGGCTCTATACTGGGGTATTTCACCCAACGTGTGTTTTATTTACAGTGTAACTAATTCAGTATGGTCTTGTTATCTAGACCCTCCAGTGGCCTGTTCCTCCAGGGATGTTGTGGCCTAATTGTGTTCACCAGATCTGGGGTCTGGAGCAGTGAAATCCCTGACCGGAGCAGAAATGAGAATATCAATAAAAAGAATCCTGGATGATCTTTGCTTGTGGCAAAACTGTGGCCTGCTGTATGACTGGATGCTGGGCTTTGTAATTACATGCCTCTGAATAATTGAAATCACTGTCTTCTGGCTACGAGTTCATTTACCTCTAATGTTCAATATTGCATTGTTTTATATCATATAATATATTTTAGATGTGTCATAAAACCTCTCTCTAGACATTCCATGACGGTTGTTTTTCCAGTAGGGAACATTAAAAACCCATAAAAAGAAACCATATTCAGATCAGCAACAAGGACTGAACCACACTGTACATAGCTGATGATGACACTTCAGTCCAAGGTGTTGTTGGAATGAGGAATCCATTTGCATGATATAGTGCATTTCACGCAGTTTGTTTCGACCTTGCCGTCAGATATGACCTTTACATCATTTGACACCATGGACTTACTGTAAGATCAAAGCAGTCTTTAATGCAGGGACTGGAACAGTAGGCAGTACTGTATGGGGCCGATCCCAGTTTAGGAATTCATGCCTTTCATCCGCACACCTTTCCTACACACTTCACAGTATTTGATATTCAGACTGGCTTTACTTGCTTTACTCGGCTGCGTAATGCGCTCAGCAGGTGTGGCTACCTTGCATGCTCTGAATACATTTCATTCAACAGCTGAAAACAGATTTTCTCGTGGAGTTTTATAAGGGGTTTTCAGTGTATTTATCTTAAGCCATCCCTTTAGATACGATGCCCCTTTATTTGAATTTTGTTGACAGACTCAACAGAATACAGTGAAAGAACGGCTTCAATGAAAGAAAGCCTATGCATATTCTCTGATCTTGTAGATTATTTAGGCACATTTTAGCAATGGGAAAGTATGTAGGAATCATTAAAAAAAAGGTTTGGAGAGCCTTTACGCACGACATACCACATACGGACGAATAACAAATACAGTGGTTTGATTTATCCTGAATATGATATTCAAGTTATATTCAAGATATTCAAGATTTTATTTTTTACAATAGGTGTTGAACAATAATCCTGTAATCTAGCCTAATTCTCACTAATCATGGAATTGTATGACAATGGTCCAGTTGTCATGAACTGTGCACCAGGCTCCAGGTTTAACCTGCTACTTGTGGTCTGAGTTCCATAATGATTCAAATATTAAATCAAATCAAATCAAATGTATTTATATAGCCCTTCGTATATCAGCGGATATCTCAAAGTGCTGTACAGAAACCCAGCCAAGCAATGCAGGTGTAGAAGCACGGTGGCTAGGAGAAACTCCCTAGAAAGGCCAAAACCTAGGAAGAAACCTAGAGAGGAACCAGGAAATAGGCCACATATTGTAAATTATTGCACAAAGTTAGACTAATATGATCCACTAATGCTAGCGACCCTCAAGAACAATTTACAAGGACTTGACAGAGGAAAGAAAGGTAAGGGACTGTATGTTTTTCATAATGAGGGGTACCTGGAGAAAATAATACCTCTCTGAAATGAAAATGGATGGCCCTCCCTTCAATAAAATATATTTTTACCTGACCCTCCCTGAAGGTTTGATAACAAACAAGTGACTCTCCCCATACCCAAAATAATAATGAAAACATAAAGTGGATAGCAGATAACATGCCTACCATTTACCCTCACTCCTAGGACAGACCAGAGCCTTAGATACAGCGCATTCGGAAAGTATTCAGACCCCTTGACTTTTTCCACATTTTGTTAAGTTACAGCCTTAACCTAAAACTTACCCTCATCAATCTACACACAATACCCCAATACGACAAATCTAAAATAGGTTTTTATAAAAAATATTTTAAAAATAACTTATTTACATTTGCTTTGAGACTCAAAATTGAGATCAGGTGCATCCTGTTTCCATTGATCATCCTTGAGATGTTTCTACAACTTGCTTGGAGTCCATATGTGGTAATTTAAATGGATTGGACAGGATTTAGAAAGACATACAACTGTCTATATAAGGTCCTACAGTTGACAGTGCATGTTAGAGCAAAAACCAAGCCACGAGGTCTAAAGAATTGTCCATAGAGCTCCAAGACAGGATTGTGTCGAGGCGCAGATTTAAAGAGCACTCTGTAATTTGCTTTCTAATGATCATGATCTTTTCATTTACATTTACATTTAAGTCATTTAGCAGACGCTCTTATCCAGAGCGACTTACAAATTGGTGCGTTCACCTTAAGACATCCAGTGGAACAGCCACTTTACAATAGTGCATCTAAATCTTTTAAGGGGGGTGAGAAGGATTACTTTATCCTATCCTAGGTATTCCTGAAAGAGGTGGGGTTTCAGGTGTCTCCGGAAGGTGGTGATTGACTCCGCTGTCCTGGCGTCGTGAGGGAGTTTGTTCCACCATTGGGGGGCCAGAGCAGCGAACAGTTTTGACTGGGCTGCGCGGGAACTGTACTTACTCAGTGGTAGGGAGGCGAGCAGGCCAGAGGTGGATGAACGCAGTGCCCTTGTTTGGGTGTAGGGCCTGATCATAGCCTGGAGGTACTGAGGTGCCGTTCCCCTCACAGCTCCGTAGGCAAGCACCATGGTCTTGTAGCGGATGCGAGCTTCAACTGGAAGCCAGTGGAGAGAGCGGAGGAGCAGGGTGACGTGAGAGAACTTGGGAAGGTTGAACACCAGACGGGCTGCGGCGTTCTGGATGAGTTGTAGGGGTTTAATGGCACAGGCAGGAGCCCAGCCAACAGCGAGTTGCAGTAATCCAGACGGGAGATGACAAGTGCCTGGATTAGGACCTGCGCCGCTTCCTGTGTGAGGCAGGGTCGTACTCTGCGGATGTTGTAGAGCATGAACCTACAAGAACGGGCCACCGCCTTGATGTTAGTTGAGAACGACAGGGTGTTGTCCAGGATCACGCCAAGGTTCTTAGCACTCTGGGAGGAGGATACAATGGAGTTGTCAACCGTGATGGCGAGATCATGGAACGGGCAGTCCTTCCCCGGGAGGAAGAGCAGCTCCGTCTTGCCGAGGTTCAGCTTGAGGTGGTGATCCGTCATCCACACTGATATGTCTGCCAGACATGCAGAGATGCGATTCGCCACCTGGTCATCAGAAGGGGGAAAGGAGAAGATTAATTGTGTGTCGTCTGCATAGCAATGATAGGAGAGACCATGTGAGGTTATGACAGAGCCAAGTGACTTGGTGTATAGCGAGAATAGGAGAGGGCCTAGAACAGAGCCCTGGGGGACGCCAGTGGTGAGAGCGCGTGGTGAGGAGACAGATTCTCGCCACGCCACCTGGTAGGAGCGACCTGTCAGGTAGGACGCAATCCAAGCATGGGCCGCGCCGGAGATGCCCAACTCGGAGAGTTTGAGTTCTTCCTCAAAGAAGTTCATGAATTTATCACTGCTGAAGTGAAAGCCATCCTCTCTTGGGGAATGCTGCTTTTTAGTTAGCTTTGAAACAGTATCAAAAATTAATTTGGGATTGTTTTATTTTCATCAATTAAGTTGTAAAAATAGGATGATGGAGCAGCAGTGAGGGCTCTTCAATACGGTACTGTCTTTCAGTTTGGTGTAGCAGCAGTGAGGGCTCTTCAATACGGTACTGTCTTTCAGTTTGGTGTAGCAGCAGTGAGGGCTCATCAATACGGTACTGTCTTTCAGTTTGGTGGAGCAGCAGTGAGGGCTCTTCAATACTGCACTGTACTGTCTTTCCAAGCTAGTCAGAAGACTTCCAGTTTGGTGTAGCAGCAGTGAGGGCTCTTCAATACTGCACTGTACTGTCTTTCCAAGCTAGTCGGAAGACTTCCAGTTTGGTGTAGCAGCAGTGAGGGCTCTTCAATACTGCACGGTACTGTCTTTCAGTTTGGTGGAGCAGCAGTGAGGGCTCTTCAATACTGCACTGTACTGTCTTTCCAAGCTAGTCAGAAGACTTCCAGTTTGGTGTAGCAGCAGTGAGGGCTCTTCAATACTGCACTGTACTGTCTTTCCAAGCTAGTCGGAAGACTTCCAGTTTGGTGTAGCAGCAGTGAGGGCTCTTCGATACTGGACGGTACTGTCTTTCCAAGCTAGTCGGAAGACTTCCAGGTTGGTGTAGCAGCAGTGAGGGCTCTTCAATACTGGACGGTACTGTCTTTCCAAGCTAGTCGGAAGACTTCCAGTTTGGTGTAGCAGCAGTGAGGGCTCTTCGATACTGCACGGTACTGTCTTTCCAAGCTAGTCGGAAGACTTCCAGTTTGGTGTAGCAGCAGTAAGGGCTCTTCGATACTGGACGGTACTGTCTTTCCAAGCTAGTCGGAAGACTTCCAGTTTGGTGTAGCAGCAGTGAGGGCTCTTCGATACTGCACGGTACTGTCTTTCCAAGCTAGTCAGAAGACTTCCAGTTTGGTGTAGCAGCAGTGAGGGCTCTTCGATACTGCACGGTACTGTCTTTCCAAGCTAGTCGGAAGACTTCCAGTTTGGTGTAGCAGCAGTGAGGGCTCTTCGGTACTGCACGGTACTGTCTTTCCAAGCTAGTCGGAAGACTTCCAGTTTGGTGTAGCAGCAGTGAGGGCTCTTCGGTACTGCACGGTACTGTCTTTCCAAGCTAGTCGGAAGACTTCCAGTTTGGTGTAGCAGCAGTGAGGGCTCTTCGGTACTGCACGGTACTGTCTTTCCAAGCTAGTCGGAAGACTTCCAGTTTGGTGTAGCAGCAGTGAGGGCTCTTCGGTATTGCACGGTACTGTCTTTCCAAGCTAGTCGGAAGACTTCCAGTTTGGTGTAGCAGCAGTGAGGGCTCTTCGGTACTGCACGGTACTGTCTTTCCAAGCTAGTCGGGAGACTTCCAGTTTGGTGTAGCAGCAGTGAGGGCTCTTCGGTACTGCACGGTACTGTCTTTCCAAGCTAGTCGGAAGACTTCCAGTTTGGTGTAGCAGCAGTGAGGGCTCTTCGATACTGCACGGTACTGTCTTTCCAAGCTAGTCGGGAGACTTCCAATTTGGTGTAGCAGCAGTGAGGGCTCTTCGGTACTGCACGGTACTGTCTTTCCAAGCTAGTCGGAAGACTTCCAGTTTGGTGTAGCAGCAGTGAGGGCTCTTCGGTACTGCACGGTACTGTCTTTCCAAGCTAGTCGGGAGACTTCCAGTTTGGTGTAGCAGCAGTGAGGGCTCTTCGATACTGCACGGTACTGTCTTTCCAAGCTAGTCGGGAGACTTCCAGTTTGGTGTAGCAGCAGTGAGGGCTCTTCGATACTGCACGGTACTGTCTTTCCAAGCTAGTCGGAAGACTTCCAGTTTGGTGTAGCAGCAGTGAGGGCTCTTCAATACTGCACGGTACTGTCTTTCAGTTTGGTGGAGCAGCAGTGAGGGCTCTTCAATACTGCACTGTACTGTCTTTCCAAGCTAGTCAGAAGACTTCCAGTTTGGTGTAGCAGCAGTGAGGGCTCTTCAATACTGCACTGTACTGTCTTTCCAAGCTAGTCGGAAGACTTCCAGTTTGGTGTAGCAGCAGTGAGGGCTCTTCGATACTGGACGGTACTGTCTTTCCAAGCTAGTCGGAAGACTTCCAGGTTGGTGTAGCAGCAGTGAGGGCTCTTCAATACTGGACGGTACTGTCTTTCCAAGCTAGTCGGAAGACTTCCAGTTTGGTGTAGCAGCAGTGAGGGCTCTTCGATACTGCACGGTACTGTCTTTCCAAGCTAGTCGGAAGACTTCCAGTTTGGTGTAGCAGCAGTAAGGGCTCTTCGATACTGGACGGTACTGTCTTTCCAAGCTAGTCGGAAGACTTCCAGTTTGGTGTAGCAGCAGTGAGGGCTCTTCGATACTGGACGGTACTGTCTTTCCAAGCTAGTCGGAAGACTTCCAGTTTGGTGTAGCAGCAGTGAGGGCTCTTCGATACTGGACGGTACTGTCTTTCCAAGCTAGTCGGAAGACTTCCAGTTTGGTGTAGCAGCAGTGAGGGCTCTTCGGTACTGCACGGTACTGTCTTTCCAAGCTAGTCGGAAGACTTCCAGTTTGGTGTAGCAGCAGTGAGGGCTCTTCGATACTGCACGGTACTGTCTTTCCAAGCTAGTCGGAAGACTTCCAGTTTGGTGTAGCAGCAGTGAGGGCTCTTCGGTACTGCACGGTACTGTCTTTCCAAGCTAGTCGGAAGACTTCCAGTTTGGTGTAGCAGCAGTGAGGGCTCTTCAATACTGCACTGTACTGTCTTTCCAAGCTAGTCGGAAGACTTCCAGTTTGGTGTAGCAGCAGTGAGGGCTCTTCGATACTGGACGGTACTGTCTTTCCAAGCTAGTCGGAAGACTTCCAGGTTGGTGTAGCAGCAGTGAGGGCTCTTCCATACTGGACGGTACTGTCTTTCCAAGCTAGTCGGAAGACTTCCAGTTTGGTGTAGCAGCAGTGAGGGCTCTTCGATACTGCACGGTACTGTCTTTCCAAGCTAGTCGGAAGACTTCCAGTTTGGTGTAGCAGCAGTGAGGGCTCTTCGATACTGGACGGTACTGTCTTTCCAAGCTAGTCGGAAGACTTCCAGTTTGGTGTAGCAGCAGTGAGGGCTCTTCGATACTGCACGGTACTGTCTTTCCAAGCTAGTCAGAAGACTTCCAGTTTGGTGTAGCAGCAGTGAGGGCTCTTCGATACTGCACGGTACTGTCTTTCCAAGCTAGTCGGAAGACTTCCAGTTTGGTGTAGCAGCAGTGAGGGCTCTTCGGTACTGCACGGTACTGTCTTTCCAAGCTAGTCGGAAGACTTCCAGTTTGGAGTAGCAGCAGTGAGGGTTCTTCGGTACTGCACGGTACTGTCTTTCCAAGCTAGTCGGAAGACTTCCAGTTTGGTGTAGCAGCAGTGAGGGCTCTTCGGTACTGCACGGTACTGTCTTTCCAAGCTAGTCGGAAGACTTCCAGTTTGGTGTAGCAGCAGTGAGGGCTCTTCGATACTGCACGGTACTGTCTTTCCAAGCTAGTCGGAAGACTTCCAGTTTGGTGTAGCAGCAGTGAGGGCTCTTCGGGTACTGCAGGGCTCTTCGGTACTGTCTTTCCAAGCTAGTCGGAAGACTTCCAGTTTGGTGTAGCAGCAGTGAGGGCTCTTCGGTACTGCACGGTACTGTCTTTCCAAGCTAGTCGGAAGACTTCCAGTTTGGTGTAGCAGCAGTGAGGGCTCTTCGGTACTGCACGGTACTGTCTTTCCAAGCTAGTCGGAAGACTTCCAGTTTGGTGTAGCAGCAGTGAGGGCTCTTCGGTACTGCACGGTACTGTCTTTCCAAGCTAGTCGGAAGACTTCCAGTTTGGTGTAGCAGCAGTGAGGGCTCTTCGATACTGCACGGTACTGTCTTTCCAAGCTAGTCGGGAGACTTCCAGTTTGGTGTAGCAGCAGTGAGGGCTCTTCGGTACTGCACGGTACTGTCTTTCCAAGCTAGTCGGAAGACTTCCAGTTTGGTGTAGCAGCAGTGAGGGCTCTTCGATACTGGACGGTACTGTCTTTCCAAGCTAGTCGGAAGACTTCCAGGTTGGTGTAGCAGCAGTGAGGGCTCTTCAATACTGGACGGTACTGTCTTTCCAAGCTAGTCGGAAGACTTCCAGTTTGGTGTAGCAGCAGTGAGGGCTCTTCGATACTGCACGGTACTGTCTTTCCAAGCTAGTCGGAAGACTTCCAGTTTGGTGTAGCAGCAGTAAGGGCTCTTCGATACTGGACGGTACTGTCTTTCCAAGCTAGTCGGAAGACTTCCAGTTTGGTGTAGCAGCAGTGAGGGCTCTTCGATACTGCACGGTACTGTCTTTCCAAGCTAGTCGGAAGACTTCCAGTTTGGTGTAGCAGCAGTGAGGGCTCTTCGGTACTGCACGGTACTGTCTTTCCAAGCTAGTCGGAAGACTTCCAGTTTGGAGTAGCAGCAGTGAGGGTTCTTCGGTACTGCACGGTACTGTCTTTCCAAGCTAGTCGGAAGACTTCCAGTTTGGTGTAGCAGCAGTGAGGGCTCTTCGGTACTGCACGGTACTGTCTTTCCAAGCTAGTCGGAAGACTTCCAGTTTGGTGTAGCAGCAGTGAGGGCTCTTCGATACTGCACGGTACTGTCTTTCCAAGCTAGTCGGAAGACTTCCAGTTTGGTGTAGCAGCAGTGAGGGCTCTTCGGTACTGCACGGTACTGTCTTTCCAAGCTAGTCGGAAGACTTCCAGTTTGGTGTAGCAGCAGTGAGGGCTCTTCGGTACTGCACGGTACTGTCTTTCCAAGCTAGTCGGAAGACTTCCAGTTTGGTGTAGCAGCAGTGAGGGCTCTTCGGTACTGCACGGTACTGTCTTTCAAGCTAGTCGGAAGACTTCCAGTTTGGTGTAGCAGCAGTGAGGCTCTTCTTCGGTACTGCACGGTACTGTCTTTCCAAGCTAGTCGGAAGACTTCCAGTTTGGTGTAGCAGCAGTGAGGGCTCTTCGATACTGCACGGTACTGTCTTTCCAAGCTAGTCGGGAGACTTCCAGTTTGGTGTAGCAGCAGTGAGGGCTCTTCGGTACTGCACGGTACTGTCTTTCCAAGCTAGTCGGAAGACTTCCAGTTTGGTGTAGCAGCAGTGAGGGCTCTTCGGTACTGCACGGTACTGTCTTTCCAAGCTAGTCGGGAGACTTCCAGTTTGGTGTAGCAGCAGTGAGGGCTCTTGGTACTGCACGGTACTGTCTTTCCAAGCTAGTCGGAAGACTTCCAGTTTGGTGTAGCAGCAGTGAGGGCTCTTCGATACTGCACGGTACTGTCTTTCAAGCTAGTCGGGAGACTTCCAGTTTGGTGTAGCAGCAGTGAGGGCTCTTCGGTACTGCACGGTACTGTCTTTCCAAGCTAGTCGGAAGACTTCCAGTTTGGTGTAGCAGCAGTGAGGGCTCTTCGATACTGCACGGTACTGTCTTTCCAAGCTAGTCGGGAGACTTCCAGTTTGGTGTAGCAGCAGTGAGGGCTCTTCGGTACTGCACGGTACTGTCTTTCCAAGCTAGTCGGAAGACTTCCAGTTTGGTGTAGCAGCAGTGAGGGCTCTTCGGTACTGCACGGTACTGTCTTTCCAAGCTAGTCGGGAGACTTCCAGTTTGGTGTAGCAGCAGTGAGGGCTCTTCGGTACTGCACGGTACTGTCTTTCCAAGCTAGTCGGAAGACTTCCAGTTTGGTGTAGCAGCAGTGAGGGCTCTTCGGTACTGCACGGTACTGTCTTTCCAAGCAAGTCGGGAGACTTCCAGTTTGGTGTAGCAGCAGTGAGGGCTCTTCGGTACTGCACGGTACTGTCTTTCCAAGCTAGTCGGAAGACTTCCAGTTTGGTGTAGCAGCAGTGAGGGCTCTTCGGTACTGCACGGTACTGTCTTTCCAAGCTAGTCGGGAGACTTCCAGTTTGGTGTAGCAGCAGTGAGGGCTCTTCGATACTGCACGGTACTGTCTTTCCAAGCTAGTCGGGAGACTTCCAGTTTGGTGTAGCAGCAGTGAGGGCTCTTCGATACTGCACGGTACTGTCTTTCCAAGCTAGTCGGGAGACTTCCAGTTTGGTGTAGCAGCAGTGAGGGCTCTTCGGTACTGCACGGTACTGTCTTTCCAAGCTAGTCGGGAGACTTCCAGTTTGGTGTAGCAGCAGTGAGGGCTCTTCGATACTGCACGGTACTGTCTTTCCAAGCTAGTCGGAAGACTTCCAGTTTGGTGTAGCAGCAGTGAGGGCTCTTCGATACTGCACGGTACTGTCTTTCCAAGCTAGTCGGAAGACTTCCAGTTTGGTGTAGCAGCAGTGAGGGCTCTTCGATACTGCACGGTACTGTCTTTCCAAGCTAGTCGGAAGACTTCCAGTTTGGTGTGGCACCATTTCCGTTCCAATTTTCTGGAAGCTTGCTCAGAGCTCTGGTATTTTCTGTATACCAGGGAGCTAGTTTCTTATGACAAATGTTTTTGGTTTTTAGGGGTGCGACTGCATTTAGGGTATTGTGCAAGGTTAAATTGAGTTCCTCAGTTAGGTCGTTAACTGATTTTTGTACTCTGACATCCTTGGGTAGGCGGAGGGAGTCTGGAAGGGCATCTAGGAGTCTTTGGTTTATCCGAGAATTTATAGCAGGACTTTTGATGATTCTTGGTTGGGTTCTGAGCGGATTATTTGTTGCGATTGCAAACGTAATAACATGGTGGTCCGATAGTCCAGGATTATGAGGAAAAACATTAAGATCCACTACATTAATTCCACGGGACAAAACTAGGTCCAGAGTATGACTTTGGCAGTGAGTAGGTCCGGACACATGTTGGACAAAACCCACTGAGTCGATGATGGCTTCGAAAGCCTTTTGGAGTGGGTCTGTAGACTTTTCCATGTGAATATTAAAGTCACCAAAAATTAGAATATTATCTTCCATAACTACAAGGTCCGATAGGACTTCAGGGAACTCAGTGAGGAACACTGTATATGGCCCAGGAGGCCTGTAAACAGTAGCTATAAAAAGTGATTGAGTGGGCTGCATAGATTTCATGACTAGAAGCTCAAAAGACGAAAACGTCGTTTTTTTGTAAATTGAAATTTGCTATTATAAATGTTAGCAACACCTCCGCCTTTGCAGGATGCATGGGGGATATGGTCACTAGTGCCACTCCTCAACAGGCCAGGCTTGGTCCTGTTTGTGGGTGAGTCCCAGAGAGGGCCAATTATCTACAAATTCTATCTTACAACCTTCTTCGCATGCCTTGAGGATAACACAGTGCTTCCTACGCGGCCCGCTACCAAGGACTGTGGGCTCTCCTTCTCCGTGGCCGATGTGAGTAAAACATTAAAACGTGTTAACCCTCGCAAGGCTGCCGGTCCATCCCTAGAGTATCCTCAGAGTATGCGCAGACCAGCTGGCTGGTGTGTTTACGGGCATATTCAGTCTCTCCCTATCCCAGTCTGCTGTCCCCACATGCTTCAAGGTGGCCACCATTGTTCCTGTACCCAAGAAGGCAAAGGTAACAGAACTTAATGACTATCACCCCGTAGCACTCACCTCTGACATCATGAAGTGCTTTGAGAGACTAGTCAAGGATCATATCACCTCCACCTTACCTGCCAGCCTTGAACCACTTCAATTTGCTGACCGCAAGGCACTACAGAGGGTAGTGCGTACAGCCCAGTACATCACCTGGGCTAAGCTGCCTGCCATCCAGGACCTCTACACCAGGCGGTGTCAGAGGAAGGCCCTAAAAATTGTCAAAGATCCCTGCCACCCCAGTCATAGACCATTCTCTCTACTAATGCATGGCAAGCGGTACAGGAGTATAGGACAAAAAGTCTCAATTGGGCCTACCAACTAGTACTCCAGCACATTGGCTAACCGGGCTATATGCATTGTGTCCCGCCACCCACCACCTGCCAACCCCTCTTTTACGCTACTACTACTCTCTATTTATCATATATGCATAGTCACTTTAACCATATCTACATGTACATACTAACTCAATCAGCCTGACTAACCGGTGTCTGTATGTAGCCTCGCTACTTTTATAGCCCCGCTACTGTATATAGCCTGTCTTTTTACTGTTATTTTATTTCTCTATTGTTCACCTAACACCTTTTTGCACTATTGGTTAGAGCCTGTAAGTAAGCATTTCACTGTAAGGTCTACACCTGTTGTATTCGGCGCACGTGACAATAAACTTTGATTTGACTCAATCTCCGCCTGAATGACTTGCCCAAAACTAAACTGCCTTTTGCTCAGGCCCTGAAGCCAGGATATGCATATAATTTGTGCTATTGGAAAGAAAACACTTTGAAGTTTGTAGAAATGGCAAAATAATGTAGGAGAACATAACACAATAGATATGGTAGGAGAAAGTCCAAAGAGAAACCAACCAGATTTTTCTTTTTGAGAGACCATGCTCTTAGAATGGTAAGTATAAGGTCACACTGAGAATTATTTCCCTGGATGCAATTCCTATGGCTTCCACAGTGTGTCAGCAGTCTATGATCAAGGTTTCAGGCTTGTAACTTCAAAAACGAATAAGAAATATCAGTTTTAGTACAGTGACACAGTCTTGGAAATTTGTGTTTGAGCGGACAGTGCAGTTAGATTAACAAGAATTTAACCAATATAAGACACTTATATGTACCTAAATGTTTAATATGAGGTCAAAGGAATTGTCCGTAGAGCTCTGAGACAGGATTGTGTCGAGGCACAGATCTGGGGAAGGGTATCAAAACATTTCTGAAGGTCCCCAAAAACACAGCAGCCTCCATAATTCTTAAATGCAAAACGTTTGGAACCACCAAGAGCTGGCTGCCAGGCAAAACTGAGCAATCAGGGAAAAAGGGCCTTGGTAGAGGAGCTGACCAAGAACCCGATGGTCACTCTGACGAGCTCTAGAGTTCCTCTGTGGAAATGGGAGAACCTTCCAGAAGGACAACCATCTCTGCAGCACTTCACCAATCAGGCCTTTGTGGTAGAGTGGTCAGACGGAAGCCAATCCTCAGTAAAAGGTACATAAAGGACTCTCAGATCACGAGAAACAAGATTCTCTGGTCTGATGAAACCAAGATTGAACTCTTTGGCCTGAATGCCAAGCGTCACGTCTGGAGGAAACCTGGCATCATCCCTATAGTGAAGCATGGTGGTGGCAGCATCATGCTGTGGGGATGTTTTTCAGCGGCAGGGACTGGGAGACTAGTCAGGATCAAGGGAAAGATGAACGGACATCCTTGATGAAACCCTGCTCCAGAGCACTCAGGACCTCAGAGTGGGGCAAAGGTTCACCTTCCAACAGGACCATGACCCCAAGCACACAGCCAAGACAACACAGGAGTGGCTTCCAGACATGTCTCTGAATGTCCTTGAGTGGCCCAGCCAGAGCACGGACCTGAATCCAATCGAACATCTCTGGAGAGACCTGAAAATAGCTGTGCAGTAACGCTCCCCATCAAACCTGACAGAGCTTGAGAGGATCTGCAGAGAATAATTCGAGAAACTGCCCAAATACAGGTGTGCCAAGCTTGTAGCGTCATACCCAAGAAGACTTGAGGCTGTAATCAGTGCCAAAGTACTGAGTAAAGGATCTGAATACTAATGTAATTTTGATATATATATTTTTTTATTAAAATTTCTAAAAACTTTGTCATTATGGGGTATTGTGTGTAGACTGATGAGGGAAAAAAACAATAGCCATTATATAATAAGGCTGTAATGTAACAAAACTTGCAAAAAGTCAAGGGGTCTGAATACATTCCGAATGCACTGTACGTAGCTAGGCTTTATAAATAAAACTGATTGATGTAGTAGGCTAATATTAACTACAGTAGCTGGCTAATCGTTGCCCATGGAAGGAAGTTAGACTAGCGAGCAAGCTTTTTAGCCAGGTAGCCTAGGACAACAAAAACAAAGACAGAATCATAGACCGTTTCGGCAACATGAAAGAGAGGAAGACGCATTGGTGTTTCTCTACAAGTAGGGTGAGTCAACATGTTTTTTCTACTTACGCATAAACACACACACACAAACACACACACGCACACACACACAAACGCACACACACACAAACACAAACACATGCACAAACACACACATAAACACACGCACACAAGTAAATCAGTACCACGGACAGCAAAATGATTGTTTTTACTGGATTAGACTAAGCACAGGTGATTTGATGATGTTGCAATGTTGATGTTGAAATGGTGCTGGAATAGTGGAGGCGGCTCCTGTCTTCTTTGCGACCTGCGGTAACTCTCCAGTGTTCTAACTCAATAGTTGTTAGGTAGTCCGAAAATGTCAGAAACGTTAACTTGATCGACCATGTTGTATGTCATGTAACTGTTTGTTAAATGCAATATGCTTTATGGACTCCACCGGTTGGACTCTACCGGCTTTGTCATAGAACAAAGGTGTGGTTGAAGTTATTCTGCCACTGTGTCTTCTTATTGTCTCAGGCTTAGGTCTGTATATCATGGTGGCAAGGCATATGAACTAACAGGTCTTAGAGAAAACAACGCAATTATCACAACACATAGATTGTAATATGTTGTTTCCCCCCTGGCTTGGCTTCCCCAGTGATCTTACCATGCACCACTCCTGGAAGCCATATTTTTTAAACATTATTATTATTATTATTATTATTAACATCCAAACACGGCGGCTGAACAAGACTGTTAGGCGATAAGAGCTACAACGTATTTCAAAATGAATCAGCCATGTCATTACAGGGATGACCTTGGGCCTTGTTTGGATAATCAGAAGTAGTGGAACCAATTGAAATAATGTGATGAAGCACTGTTGATTTGCTGTCTTCTCCACAATGCAAACAGCACAGTCATTCAGTCAGCAGCACATGCTGACCTTTCACAGTCAATACTGTATAAGTGGCTCTTATCTAACTCCTGCTTAATTAGCTATTCATATCCCTACACCTTTACATGACTACAAATACCCCTGCTTTATTGTTTTGTTATCACTTCTTCCAGGGGGTTAATATCTTTCTCAATTCTCATTAGCTGCCGATACAGCCCCTGTACCGGTGAGATAGTGAGACTGACTGTGGCCTGAGCACACAATGGTTTTACCAAAGCGGTCCCAACTCCGGTCCATGAGTACCCCCGACAGCAGGCTTGATAATTAGTTGACAAGTAGAATCATGTGTGCTTGTCCAGGGTCACAACAAAAAAGATGTACTGTTGGGTGTACTGGAATACTGGAATTGAGAAACACTGGGCTAGAGGGTCCATGTATAGACCAGAATGGAAATGGAAGACAGCCACTATACTTGAATAGCTCTAGAGATGGTGTCTACATGTTAGTTCCGATACCGTAGGTGGATAACAAATGAGAGTTATATTTCTGTTGAGAGGAAACAGCAGCAAAAAGATTTTCTCCATACCGCACTGGTACAACAGAATGTCAAACCCATCCCAGGCCCACATTAAACAGGAGGAATTTTTATGTGTCATCTCCATAATGGAGATATGCCTCTAAACCCAGGAGTCTGCAACACTCCGGAACAGACAAGTACTGTATTTATCACTCCCACATCACACACACACACACACACACACACACACACACACACGAGGAAGTAGGAAGATCACTATTGCTCCATCCATCCCTCTGCCAACCTCCCAAGACTTGATCTAATAAGTGACATTTATTAATATGCGTATTCTAAAGTTCACAAATGTAATTATGAAAGAGCAAAGTTCCCTGGCTGTTATTGCTGATTGTGATTGATGGAGTGTGGTGCGTTTGTGAGGAGGGGACCTCCATATGGAAACATAAAAGCATCGCTGGATTTGAGGAGCAGCTAAATCATTTAAGGCAGTAAATCTGATTAAGCATACAGGGAAACAGTGGAGGGGGAGCAGTGTTCAAACTCATATTCACTGAACCCCCCTCTGCCCCTGTAGGTTTCTTATAAGTGCCTTATCAAGTATTTATGAATTCCCCTCATGTCTCAGGTATGGAATCCACACTGTTTCTGCTTTAGTAAGTGTCAACGCCATATATCTCAGCTCAAATGGCTAGCTGGCAGCACCCTGTATGACTGAAACACTCTTACTTAAGCTGTGATGAATGGGACGATACAATACATGGTAAGCACCACAGATCTAAAAGACAGATGTACTGTAATACATATAGGAATACAATGAAGGTGGACTAAAACAGGCCTATAGAAGGCAGCCAAGGTGTTCATATTTTAGGTGTGATCATACTGTATATTCAGGTCTGAGATCATCCTCAATGTCTCCTCTTCCTCATTCATAGATTCAATTCAAATCAAATGTATGTTTGCGCCGAATACAACAGGTGGAGACCTTACAGTGAAATGCTTGCTTACAAGCCCTTTCCCAACTATCTGGAGTTGAAAAGTAAGAAAAATGTGCCAACAAATAACAACAATATAGTAACACAATAAAATAACAATAACGAGGCTATATACAAGGAGTACCCGTACTGAATCAACGTGCAGGGGTACGAGGGAGTTGAGGTAATATGTACATGTAGGTAGGGCTAAAAGTGACTAGGAAATCAGGATAGATAATAAACAGAGTAGCAGCAGCACATGTGAAGAGTGTGAACGAGTGTCTGTGTGCATGAGCGTATGTAGAGAGTGTGTGTGTGTGCGCGCGTGTGCCCGTGCGTGTGCGTGTGTGCGTGTGTGCGTGTGTGTGCGTGTGTGCGTGTGTGTGCGCGTGCGCGTGCACGTGTGCGTGTGTGCGTGTGTGTGCGTGTGTGTGTGTGTTAGAGTGTCAGTGTAGTATGTGTGTGTGTGAGTAGAGTCCAGTGAGTGTGCATAGAGCCAGTGCAAGAAAGTCAGTGCCAGTAAAAAGAGGCCTATGCAAATACGTAGTCCAGGTAGCCATTTGATGAACTGTTCAGCAGTCTTATGGCTTGGGGGTAGAAGCTATCTGGACAATGCCCCTGTGCACAAAGCGAGGTCCATACTGAAATGGATGGTTGAGATCGGTGTGGAAGAACTTGGCCTGCACAGATCCCTGACCTCAACCCCATAGAATACTTTTGGGATGAATTGGAACGTGGCGGATGTGTTGTTGCCTACCTTCACCACCTGGGGTCGGCCTGTCAGGAAGTCCAGGATCGAGTTACAGAGGGAGGTGTTCAGTCCCAGGGTCCTTAGCTAAGTGATAAGCTTGGAGAGCACTATGGTGTTGAACGCTGAACTGTAGTCAATGAACAGCATTCTCATGTAGGTGTTCCTTTTGTCCAGGTGCAAGTGGGCCGTGTGGAGTACAATAGAGATTGTGTCATCTGTAGATCTGTTGGGGCGGTATGTGAATAAAGGTGGGTCCAGGGTTTCTGGGATGATGGCGTTGATGTGAGCCATGACCAGCCTCTCAAAGCATTTCATGACTACAGATGTGTGCTACAGGGCGGTAGTCATTAAGACAGGTTACCTTGACTATGGTGGTCTGCTTGAAACGTAGGTATTACAGTTTGGGTCAGGGACAGGTTGAAAATGTCAGTGAAGACACTTGCCTGCTGGTCAGCACATGCTCCACCATTATGTATGGACATTGTACACTATTTGAATTGTCTCACCTAACTAAATTATCTGAAATAATAATAATCCAATAAGACAACAGTTCAGGGATGTCCCGAGCCCTCTGGCTGAAACCTGTAAATACATTAATGTAAGCTTTACATTGATTTAATCACAGTCAGTGGTTCTGCCTAATGGGACCTCCCTCCATTCATATGCATGCAGAGTGTGTGCAACATTGAATAATATTCTCCCATAGTCTCACACACATATGGCCTTTTCAATCATGTGAAGGATTGACTCCATATTGCGTCCTAGGGTTCAAAGGAGGGGATGATTGCTGTATGTCTCATTATATAGAGAGGAGGAGGGTAATTTGCCTCGCCAGGGCAGCTCTGATGGCCAACCCCAAGAGGTGATTCATTTTGACTGTCCCATCACTCATCTGGTTGGGTGGAGACTGGGACTACCTCTGACAAATGTGTCTGACGTGTGATTGGTGGGAGGAAGTGAAACCCCAAGGTCTGTAATGATGTGATTACTTATGAATATAGTGACCAGAATGGCTTGAATAGCATTCTGGAACATTTAAAATGTCTACAATGGAAATGTTATACTTGAGACAGAGAAGAATAGAGCTTGGAGACGGAAAGAAGAGTTCCACCCACGTTGACGGCCATAAAGAGCCCTCCAACATGTCAACAGTCCTATGGCTTGGCAGGCAGCCAGTGTGAATACATGGTTTGCTTGGTAAAGTATCAGAGGCACAGAGCCTGAGCTTTCCAGATGAATACTCTAGAGACAGGGAGGAAGATGTACACATGCAGAGTAGAAACACTATGTCAGATAACAAATGGGATGTCACATGCGCATACAGCATGTGATCTTTAGGTGTCTTTCCAGTCAAAGCACACACTTGCACACTAGCAGAATACGGAGGGCTTTAAACCATCTAGAAACCTTTGCCGAGGAAAGGGAGGGGACTACGTTTACCTCATGCAATACAAACAAGGAAACTCATACATATTTCATTTCTAAACAATGGCTTTAGAAAAATACCCTTATTTTGTTATTCATGTGGGACGATAAAAGCATCCAGCTCACACGTCCTCTCCTCTGCCTTTCCATGTCTACTGGTTCTCCCTCTGCTGAGCAGTGGATCATAGGCCCTATTGCTGGCCACAAAAGCCTTTAGATAAAAGACAAAGAAGACGGAGAGGAATAGGGATTACCTACTTCAGGTGACCTTCCACAAGGAGAAAGAGACAGGGAGGAGAGGGGAGAGGGAGGAGGAAGGGATCTAACAGGGTGAATAGTATAATCCCACTTTCTCTTATTGTGAGAGCAGGACCATGACCATCCATGCATGGATATCACTTCTGACAGCATGTGCTCCTTTCTATAGAACTAAACCCGTTATCTCCACTCAAAGATACTGTAGGGGTGGATTCTGCCAGATTCAATCAGGTGAGGATGCAAGATTCCCCACTTCCAGCTTTCCTGTGAGACATACAGGTAAAATACAAGCCCTCAGATGTAACAATACAGGTATAGTATATCACAGTAAAGGGACAGGGGAATTCAACGGGAGGGGGATTCTGACACTAACAAACACACTGTTCAGCAATAAATTACCTGGTCAAGGACAATGTTCTCCACAAGAGATATACATATACTCGGGCTCCCAAGTGGCGCAGCGGTCTAAGGCACTGCATCTCAGTGCTCAATCCGTCACTACAATCCCTGGTTCGATTCCAAGCTGTATCACAATCGGCTGTGATTAGGAGTCCCATAGGGTGGTGCACAGTTGTCCGGGTTAGGTTTGGCCGGGGTAGACTGTCATTTTTTTGTTCTTAACTGACTTGCCTAGTTAAATAAATAAAATATTAAATACATGGGACAAGTTTTATTTATTTATTTATTTATTTCACCTTTATTTAACCAGGTAGGCAAGTTGAGAACAATTTCTCATTTACAATTGCGACCTGGCCAAGATCAAGCAAAGCAGTTCGACACATACAACAACAGAGTTACACATGGAGTAAAACAAACATACAGTCAATAATACAGTAGAAAAATATGTCTATATACAATGTGAGCAAATGAGGTGAGATAAGGGAGGTAAAAGGCCAAAAAAGGCCATGGTGGCGAAGTAAATACAATATAGCAAGTAAAACACTGGAATGGTAGATTTGCAGTGGAAGAATGTGCAAAGTAGAAATAAAAATAATGGGGTGCAAAGGAGCTAAATAAATAAATACAGTAGGGGGAGAGGTAGTTTTTGGGCTAAATTATAGATGGGCTATGTACAGGTGCAGTAATATGTGAGCTGCTCTGACAGCTGGTGCTTAAAGCTAGTGAGGGAGATAAGTGTTTCCAGTTTCAGAGATTTTTGTAGTTCGTTCCAACCATTGGCAGCAGAGAACTGGAAGGAGAGGCAGCCAAACAATATAACCAAGAGTAATTTACTACCTAAATGACAGTGTCAGCTTTACAAGGGTTTAGTGTGCTCAGCTCTGTTTTAGCAGGAGGAAATCTGAATATTACTGGGATGTGTTATACCTCTCAGAGACTCAGAGGGATTTCCAGCCCTGGCCAAACACTGACTTCATTACATAGGCCTAGCACTACTGTCCCCCAACTCTCAGTCCAATAAATATGGATATGAGAAGAGATTTACTGGCGAAAGTTGTTGAATGAAGAAAGCGCACCGCAAATTGGCTCTGGAATATTGCCACTTGGATGAGCCGTGATGCCCTATTGCAAATTACATGATGAAATGATTTGTTCTGACAAGACCGGTCTGGAGACTAATTAGCCCACTAATGCTCTCTTTATTAGCTGTTTTTGTTTCTGGGAGACAATCGCTGTCTCTCTCCCTCTCTCCACAGGAAAGGTAAAACAGTCTTCGAACTGAATTAGAAAACAGTCATTTACAACAGCATGGAGAGTAAAATAGAATGTAGTCTATTAAATGTTTTCACATAGTTCTGATGCATTTACATCCATTATGGCCAGACGGGCAATAACGGTGTTTGTATATCCAGCCAGAAGATCAGGTTGGTGATCTTAGGAATTGGATGGGGGCCAAGGCTTCACCCATCCAGCCATCTGGCTAGCTGGCTGGCTGCGACCCAGTGGAGCAAGTCTCCTAACCCCATTCATCAGAGCCATGGATGGCTACATTAAAGCCAGCCGCACATGGTTCAAGATTAAGGCCGTCGGACCAGCCAGTGACTGGAAGTGGACTTTTAATCTAACTCCAACATCACCATCCATCACCAATGTGTGGAGAAAACTAAAGACGGGCCCTGTGCTGTGTACTCTGAGAATGGGTTGGAGAGAAATCTGACAGTCTTTAGTCAACTTTCTTCAGCTGAACCCAATACATTTCCAGGCCTGACAACACAATAAAGCCACATATTTCTCATTGTTTTTTCCAGGTATGTACACATACTGCACAGTACCAGAGGGAGCATGTTACCCTGGTCTATAGGGACACTACATTATGAACAGAGGGCCTTCAACATGTTCAGAAAATAGAAGAAAGGTACATGCCACAATGTTTTCCCTTTTTCTCAGCATTGAACTTGCCCTCATTCCATTAATATCAAGCAAACCCTATTGCCCCTTGCCGTTCCAAACAGCATCCCCAAATGTGTGTTTCCCGATGTCCCTTCTCAAATGACATTCCTCTGCACACCTCAGCCTGAAGGCTCGCCTGTCAACTCTGGCTCACAGGTTGACTCATCAGACCACAGCCCTCCCAGCCCCCTCACATGTCTCTTCTGCCTTTCTATTCTCATAGTGTCCTGTACCAGTGACCTCTTACCATGTTTTTCTTCCACAATCTCCTCACCACATCCTGGGCAGTGAAGCAAACTCCCGCCCCTGGATGCCTGGAGCCTCTGATGAGTCTTTCATTAAGGCTAGTGTCAGGATGGAGCCCCCTCCTCTTCTCCTGCGTTCTCAGCCACTGAGGGCACTGCCAAATTGTTTCAGGATGGATGACCTGTCAGGAGGATCCAGAGGAAATACAAACATCCTCATCCATCACAAGGAGCCCCCGACCCACACACGCAAGCATATACACACACGGACACACAGAGACACCCACCCCATGTACAGCTACAGTGACATGCCTGCTGACTTTCTCAGACACTGCCGGGCCTGTCTCTGTATTCAGGGGTATTACCAACAGAGCCTGCCTCTGTATTCAGGAATCTTACCAACGGGGCCTTCCTCTGGCAGAGCACTCCATAAGAGCAACCCGGGTCTTTATGCTTGGGCACTGCCACTTCTCAAGGCCCATTCTCGGCGATAATGGATGACTCTCAAATGAATCATGACCAAAAAAAGACATGCAGAAAAACACACGGTAAGGGACCTGTTATACTTAATGTGTGTTGTACTGTTCTAATGGGTAATCTGTGGTGAATTAATTGCAAATAAAACAGAAATAATTGGATACTTTATTTTACTATATCCTAATCATCTAAGACCAACTGACACAGCTACTAGCATACTTGAGGGTAGAGACAACAAAGGTAATCAAGAAACACCATCCGTAACAGATACCTCTCTGCCACAGGGTATTTATGTTATGGTCTTGTGAGTGTGTATGAGTGTGCGTATGTACTGTGTGTGTGTGTGTGTGCGTGTTTGTGTGTGTTGTGAGTGTTTGTGTATGTGTGGGTGGGTGGGTGTCAGGATCGACCAGGAGGTTTCTGGGGGGTCTGGGGAGAGAGTTCCCTGCCTTCTCAGCTTTGATCTCCACTTCCTCTCCCAGGGACATGCTCTTCTACAACAGGGGTTCTGAAAAGTGAGGGGTCAGCGAAGGTACTGCAGGGGGTCTGCACCCAGATCTCAAAATATACTATGTTTTTCAATGTTTTTATGAATATTACTAAAACAACAGATTAAACATATTTTGACCAAGGGATCTGTGGAATACGTTTAGAGGATGTAATACAATACAATGTAATATTATTAATCTACAATTGATGTTTTTAACCCTAGGCAACATGGGTGTCACATTCTGACCTTTATTTCCTTTGTTTTGTATTTATTTAGTATGGTCAGGGCGTGAGTTGGGTGGGCAGTCTATGTTTGTTTTTCTATGTTTTGGGGTATTTCTATGTTTCGGCCTAGTATGGTTCTCAATCAGAGGCAGGTGTCATTAGTTGTCTCTGATTGAGAATCATACTTAGGTAGCCTGGGTTTCACTGTGTGTTTGTGGGTGATTGTTCCTGTCTCTGTCTTTGCACCAGATAGGACTGTTTAGGTTTTTCCATGTTTATTGTTTTGTAGTGTTCATGTGTACATTTACGTATTAAAAGAACCATGGACACTTACCACGCCGCATATTGGTCCTCTGATTCTTTTCGCCTCTCCTCTTCGGAAGAAGAGGAGGAAATCCCTGACAATGGGCCTGAGACGCTCACAGGGATATTGGTATCCACAGTACTCCACCAATTATACATTTTCAATTCAATACTTATTGTATACTGTATTTATTCATAATTGAACTGTGATTTTAGCTTTAAAACTGCTAAGGTTTCTCTATGCCTCATGGAAAAATATGTAGAATTGCAGGAAAGTAGCTTGAAAAATTGACAATTTTCTCTCTGATGTCAAGAGGCAGGCCTCCCCATGGCCTGAGACTTGGTTCATCTGACCATGCAATGCCACAGTCATAGTAAAACTCATTTTATGCTACTTTTATCTCACTCGAGTTGTGTTCTGATTATGAGGGGTCCTTGATGAATTTGCTATCACAAAAGGGGTCCCAGGCCCCTATTCTAGAACACACGACATCTCCATAATTGATCTGCCTTTAACAGATATTCCACCATTAATGCATAAATGCCTCTATAGTGGAGACTGGAGACACAGAAAGCTCTGTTTCAACCTTCACATAACCCCTGCAACAAACATACAGTGCAGTTTCACACAGAGGACTCCACAATCACTCAACTACACTACTATACTGTATGTACATGCTACACATGCCAACCTGTGTACCAACATCAATATATTTTGTCATAAATAGCTGAAAATAGAATTTATCTCAAACTCCAATTACATGTAAGAGTATCCCTCACAGTTGCTCTGCATTCACACAGCCTTAGTGATTTGACTTGAGCCTTGCTGGTGGAGGGACGGCCCCAGCCTGGTCCCCACTGAGCCCTGTTATGTCTGAGGCCAACCCCACCCTGACAGCTCAGGCATGACCTTTCAACTCTCCAAACATTACTGGAGCATCTGAGCATGTCAGGCAAGAGAATGGAAGTTAGAGTGAGGGTTAGGAGGAGGTCGAGGAACTGCAAAGAGACTGTACGACTGTTCCAGGAGGATGGTGGGGGAGAGGGGAGGGGGTGATAATGGAATGGAGAATGGGTGGGGGAAGGTGGTACCTTTGGGGGACTCTCAGGGGTCAGGTAGTACTGCTGATCATTAAGGAGCCCCTATAAAACCCTGGCCTCGGCCATGATTACACTGTCAGGGTGTAAAACAGAGGTTGCTGGGGTGAGGGGAGGAAAGGGAGACTGATAGGAGTCGGGAACCCACAATGTAGAAACACCATACTGTACCTTGATTTGAACAAAATAATCAAGCTGTATTTTTTTCAGAGCTTATCAAATGATCCGTGCTGCTAAACCCCCTTAAAGGCAGTAAGTAATACATTACACTATACTCCTCTTTCCAGTAGGACACAGGGCCATAGGCTACACGCGTAGGTCTACTACCGTAACTGAAGCTCTATACAGTCATTATTTAGACTGTGTCACAAAACACAACACAACATTATGTTGTCAATGATGACAGATGAATGTATGACAAGTTTCCTTTGTCTGACCTCATGGGATGCCCACATCAGATACATGCTGAAGAGAGCCAACCAAGAATCCACTGCCTGAGCCTGGCCAAGTGCTGGTCTTTCTTCAGATGTTCTAACCAAAATATGCAGTATGTGACATTCATCCTGGAATATTCTTCACCTGTTTGGGCAGGTCCAAATAGAAGGCCTTCAGTGAAGATGTCATTGGAATACCCCATGACCATTCCCCAGCCTGGAGGCAAAAAGAGATGAGGATAACATACTGAAGGAGGGGACCCACCCACTTCTCCAGGCTCTGACCACAAAACCAAACTACTTTAACCTGTGAAATGGATGCACACAGTCAATCAGTAACACTAAAATACACCAACTGTCCTTTCTGCCTAGAGCATACGGATGGACCCTGTAGTCTACCTGTGCTTATTTCTTACATTCTTAACTGTAATGTGCCCAGTGGTAAAATCGGAACCTTTTAGATTACTGTTTGTATTTTTATATTTCATATTGTGATGCAATTATGTTTCATACAATGAACTTGAAACTTGTCCAACCATCACAAAGGATGTGTTAGGAAATCAAACCCTAAGGCACTTCTCCACTGTATAAATACATGCATCTATCTAAATACATTTATCTGTCTGTCTAAGGCCTATTATCCAAGAACAGTAATTCGTCATGGTCACTGGAAACAGAGGTTTAGGAAATTCTCTAAGAGAAGTCTGTGGAACGGAACATAAGCCCTCTATTCTGGAAGGCTGAAGGTGCAGTAGTCACTAGAGAAGGATTAGAGTACATAGAGTACATAGAAAACAGCCAAAAGTGGATGTGATATCACAGAAAGCATAGTGTCAGACTTGAATATCCTTTGGAAATACTGAACATTTTGCTTTAGATACTGATGTTAAGGCACACGACTATATAGGTGGCCTCTTTTCACACTCATCAACTCACAAACAATTAGCAACAATTAGCAACGAGAAGAAGAACAGCAGATACAGTATTCAGACCCCTTGACTTTTTCCACAATTTGTTACATTACAGCCTTATTCTAAAATGGATTCAATTAAAAAATACCCCATAATGAAAAAGCGAAGAGGTTTTTAGACATATTTGCACATTTATATATATATTTTTTTGAACAAAGTATTTTTGTAAGTATTCAGACCCTTTACTATGAGACTTGAAATTGAGCTCAGGTGAATCCTGTTTCCATTGATCATCCTTGAGATGTTTCTACAACTTGGAGACCACTTGTGCTAAATTCAATCGATTGGACATTATTTGGAAAGGCACACACCTGTCTATACAAGGTCCCACGTTTGAAAGTGCATGTCAGATCAAAAACCAAGCCATGAGGTCGAAGGAATTGTCCGTAAAGCTCCGAGACAGGATTGTGGATCTGGGAAAGGGTACCAAAAATGTCTGCAGCATTGAAGGTCACCAATAACACGGTGTCCTCCATCATTCAAGTCAAATAAAATAAAATACAATTGTATTCGTCACATGTGCCGAATACAACAGGTGTAGACCTCACAGTGAAATGCTTACCTACGAGCCCCTAAACAACAATGCAGTTTAAAAATATATATATATAAAAATATGAATTAAAATAAGAAATAAAAGCAAAGTCATTAAAGAGCATCAGTAAAATAATAATAGCAAGACTATATACAGGGGGGTACCGGTACAGAGTCAATTTGCAGGGGCACAGGTTAGTCAAGGTAATTGAGGTAATACAGTTGAAGTCAGAAGTTTACATACACCTTAGCCAAATACATTTCAACTCAGTTTTTCACAATTCCTGACATTCAATCCTAGAACAATTCCCTGTCTTAGGTCAGTTAGGATCACCACTTTATTGAGGAATGTGAAATGTCAGAAAAATACTAGAGAGAATTATTTATTTCAGCTTTTATTTCTTTCATCACATTCCCAGTGGGTCAGAAGTGTTACGATCAACTAGGAGTGGTGGGTGGAATCAGGCGCAGAGAGCAGGGTTCAGTCTTTCTTTCAAATTTATTCCCCAGTGCAACAAAACAGTCACGCCAACACACAGGGCGTATATAAGTTGCCAGTCCAAACAACAGGACAAAATAGTCCGGAGAATAAATACACAAATAACTCCCACCATCAAACACAGAGTAACAAGAACAAGCCCGCACAAATACCCAGCGGGCCTAGTGCCCTTAAATACCCTACAAACAAACCCTAATACAAAACAAACGGAAAGGGAATCGATGGCAGCTAATAGGCCGGCGACAACGACCGCCGAGCACCGCCCGAACAGGAAGAGGCACCATCTTCGGCAAGGTTCGTGACAAGAAGTTTACATACACTCAATTAGTATTTGGCAGCATTGCCTTTAAATGGTTTAACTTGGGTCAAATGTTTAGGGTAACCTTCCATAAGCTTCCCACAATAAGTTTGGTGAATTTTGGCCCATTCCTCCTGACAGAGCTGGTGTAAGTGAGTTAGGTTTCTATGTCTCATTGCTCGCACACAATTTTTCAGTTCTGCCCACAATTTTCTATGGGATTGAGGTCAGGGCTTTGTGATGGCCACTCCAATACCTTGACTTTGTTGTCCTTAAGCCATTTTGCCACAACTTTGGAAGTATGCTTGGGGTCATTGTCCATTTGGAAGACCCATTTGCGACCAAGCTTTAACTTCCTGACTGATGTCTTGAGATGTTGCTTCAATATATCCACATAATTTTCCATCCTCATGATGCCATCTATTTTGTGAAGTGCACCAGTCCCTCCTGCAGCAAAGTACCCCCATAACATGATGCTGCCACCCCCGTGCTTCACGGTTGGGATGGTGTTCTTCGGCTTGCAAGCCTCCCCCTTTTTCCTCCAAACATAACGATGGTCATTATGGCCAAACAGTTCTTTTGTAGTCTGGCTTTTTTAATGGTGGTTTTAGAGCAGTGGCTTCTTCCTTGCTGAGCGGCGTTTCAGGTTATGTCGATATAGGACTTGTTTTATTGTGGATATAGATACTTTTGTTCTGGGATTGATTTGCACTTTTCGCACCAAAGTATGTTCATCTCTAGGAGACAGAACGTGTACTATTGTTTGTACAGATGAACATGGTACTTTCAGAAGTTTGGAAATTGCTCCCAGGGATGAACCAGACTTGTGGAGGTCTACAATTTTATTTCTGATGTCTTGGCTGATTTCTTTTGATTTTCCCATGATGTCAAGCAAAGACTCACTGAGTTTGAAGGTAGGCCTTGAAATACATCCACAGGTACACCTCCAATTGACTCAAATTATGTAAATTAGCCTATCAGAAGCTTCTAAAGCCATGACATAATTTTCTGGAATTTTCCAAGCTGTTTAAAGGCACTGTCAATTTAGTGTATGTAAATTTCTGACCCACTGGAATTGTGATACAGTGAATTATAAGTGAAATAATCTGTCAGTAAACAATTGTTGGAAAAATTACTTGTGTCATACACAAAGTAGATGTCCTAACTGACTTGCCAAAACTATAGTTTGTTAACAAGAAATTTATGGAGTGGTTGAAAAACAAGTTTTAATGACTCCAACCTAAGTGTATGTAAACTTCTGACTTCAACTGTATGTACATGTAGGTAGAGTTATTAAAGTGACTATGCATATATAGATTATATCAACAGAGAGTAGCAGTGGTGTAAAATAGGGGGGGGGGGCAATGCAAATAGTCTGGTAGCCATTTAATTACATGTTCAGGAGTCTTATGGCTTGGGGGTAGAAGCTGTTTAGAAGCCTCTTGGACCTAGACTTGGTGCTCCAGTGCCGCTTGCCGTGTGGAAGCAGAGAGAACATTCTATTACTAGGGTGGCTGGAGTCTTTGACAATTTTTAGGGCCTTCCTCTGACACCGCCTGGTATAAAGGTCCTGTATGGCAGGACGCTTGGCCCCAGTGATGTACTGGGCCCTACGCACTAACGTCTGTAGTGCCTTGCGGTCGGAGGCCGAGCAGTTGCCATACCAGGCAGTGATGCAACCAGTCAGGATGCTCTCAGTGGTACAGCTGTATAACCTTTTGAGGATCTGGGGACCCATGACAAATCTTTTCAGTCTCCTGAGGGGGAATAGGTTTTGTCGTGCTCTCTTCGCGACTGTCTTGGTGTGCTTGGACCATTTTAGTTTGTTGGTGATGTGGCCACCAAGGAACTGAAGCTCTCAACCTGCTCCACTACAGCCCCTTCGATGAGAATGAGGGTGTGCTCGGTCCTCTTTTTCCGAAAGTCCACAATCATCTCCTTTGTCTTGATGACGTTGAGGGAGAGGTTGTTGTTCTGGCACCACACAGCCACGTCTCTGACCTCCTCCCTACAGGCTGTCTCATCATTGTCGGTGATCAGGCCAAACACTCTTGTAGCAAACTTAATGATGGTGTTGGAGTCGTGCCTGGCCATGCAGTCATGAGTGAACTGGGAGTACAGGAGGAGACTGACCACACACCCCTGAGGGGCCCCTGTGTTGAGGATCAGCGTGGCGGATGTATTTTACTACCCTTACCACCTGGGGGCGGTCCGTCAGGAAGTCCAGGATCTAGTTGCAAAGGGGGGTGTTTGGTCCCAGGGTCCTTAGCGTATTGATGAGCTTTGAGGGCACTATGGTGTTGATAGCTGAGCTGTAGTCAATGAATAGCATTCTCACATAGGTTTTCCTTTTGTCCAGGTGGGAAAGGGCAATAGAGATTGCATCATCCGTGGATCTGTTAGGGCGGTATGCAAATTGGAGTGGGTCTAGGGTTACTGGGATAAGGTGCTGACGTGAGCCATGACCAGCCTTTCAAAGCACTTCATGGCTACAGATGTGAGTGCTACGGGTTGGTAGTCATTTAGGCAGGTTACCTTAGTTTTCTTGGGCACAAGGACTATGGTGGTCTGCTTAAAACATGTTGATATTACATACGCGGACAGGGAGCGGTTGTAAATGTCAGTGAAGACACATGCCAGTTGGTTAGCACATGCTCGTAGTACACGTCCTGGTAATCCGTCTGGCCCTGTGGCCTTGTGAATGTTGACCTGTTAATAGGTCTTGCTCACATCGGCTACGGAGAGCGTGATCACACAGTCTTCCAGAACAGCTGGTGCTCTCATGAATGTTTCGTGTTATTTGCCTCGAAGCGAGCATCTAAGTAGTTTAGCTCGTCTGGTTTGTGTCACAAGGCTTGTGTCACTGGGCAGCTCTCGGTTGTGCTTCCCTTTGTATTATGTAATGGTTTGCAAGCCCTGCCATATCCGATGAGCGTCAGACATCCGATGAGCGTCAGACATCCGATGAGCGTCAGAGCCCGTGTAGTACGATTAATTCTTTGTTCTGGATTGATGCTTTGCCTGTTTGATGGTTTGTCAGGCATAGCAGGAGTTCTTATAAGCTGACGAGTTAGAGTCCCACTCCTTGAAAGCGGCAGCCCTAGCCTTTAGCTCAGTGCGGATGTTGCCTGAATTTTTTTATTTTATTTATTTTTAATTTCATTTTAACATTCATTTAACATTTTAGCCAGGTCAGTCAGTTGAGAACAAGTTCTCATTTACATCTGTGACCTGGCCAAGAAAAAGCAAAGCAGTGCGACACAAATAACAACACAGAGTTACACAAGGAAAAAATACACGTACAGTCAATAACACAATAGAGAAAATCTATATACAGTGTGTGCAAATGAGGTGAGATTATGTAGGTAAGGCAATAAATAGGCAGTAGCGGCAAAGTAATTACAATTTAGCAATTAAACACTAGAGTGATAGATGTGCAGAAGATTAATGTGCAAGTAGAGATACTTGGGTGAAAAGGAGCAAAAAAAAAAAAAAAACTATATGGGGATGAGGAAGTTGGATGGGCTATTTACAGATTGGCTATGTACAGGTGCACTGATCTGTGAACTGCTCTGACAACTGATGCTTAAAGTTAGTGAGGGAGATATGAGTCTCCAGCTTCAGTGATTTTTGCAATTCGTTCCAGTCATTGGCAGCAGAGAACTGGAAGGAAAGGTGGCCAAAGGAGGAATTGGCTTTGGGGTTACCAGTGAAATATACCTGCTGTAGTGCAGGCTACGGGTGTGTCCTGCTATGGTGACCAGTTAGTTGAGATAAGGCAGGGTTTTACCTAGCAAAGACTTATGGATGACCTGAAGCCAGTGGGTTTGGCGACAAATATGAAGCGAGGGCCAACCAATGAGAGCATACAGGTCGCAGTGGTAGGTAGTATATAGGGCTTTGGTGCCAAAACGGATGGCACTGTGATAGACTGCATCCAATTTGCTGAGTAGAGTGTTATCTTGTAAGGCTATCTTGTAAATGACTTCGCTGAAGTCAAGGGTCGTTAGGATAGTCAGTTTTACAAGGGTATGTTTGGCAGCATGAGTGAAGGATGCTTTGTTGCGAAATAGGAAGCCAATTCTAGATTTAATTTTGGATTGGAGATGCTTAATGTGAGTCTGGAAGGAGAGTTTACCGTCTAACCAGACCACTAGGTATTTGTAGTTGTCCACATATTCTAAGTGAGAATCTTCCAGAGTAGCGATGCTGGATGGGCGGGCAGGTGCGGGCAGTGATCGGTTGAAGAGCATGCATTTAGTTTTACTTGCATTTAAGAGCAGTTGGAGGCCACAGAAGGAGAGCTGTATGGCATTGAAAAGAGTCGGCCCAAGAATTGAACCCTGTGGCACCCCCATAGAGACTGCCAGATGTCCGGACAACAGGCCGTCCGATTTGACACACTGAACTGTCTGAGAAGTAGTTGGTGAAGCAGGCGAAGCAGTCATTTGAGAATCCAAGGCTGTTGAGTCTGCAGATAAGAGTGTGGTGATTGACCGAGTCGAAAGCCTTGGCCAGATCGATGAATATGGCTGCACAATATTGTCTTTTATCGATGGCGGTTATGATATCATCACCTTGAGCGTGGCTGAGTTCACCCATGACCAGCTCAGAAACCAGATTGCATAGCGGAGAAGGCATGGTGGGATTCGAAATGGTTGGTGACCTGTTTGTTAACTTGCCTTTAGAAAGGCAGGGTAAGATAGATATAGGTCTGTAACAATATGGGTCTAGAGTGTCTCCCCCTTTGAATGGTAGTGTACATGGTCGCCCCTTGTCTTTCCAGACCCCGCTGTTCTATCCTGCCGATACAGCGTATAACCAGCCACCTGTATGTTGATAATGTCATCGTTCTGCCACGACTCCGTGAAGCATAAGATATTATCGTTTTGAATGTTTAAATATATACTACCCATTGGTAGTTAATCTTCTGCGTAGGTCATCAATTTTATTTACCAAAGATTGCACGTTGGTCTGATGAAACCAAGATTGAACTCTTTGGTCTGAATGCCAAGGGTCATGTCTGGAGGAAACCTGGGACCATCCCTACGATGAAGCATGGCGGAGGCAGCATCATGCTGTGTGGATGTTTTTCACCATCAGGGACTGGGAGACTAGTCCGGATCGAGGGAAAGATGAACAGAGCAAAGTACAGTGAGATCCTTGATGAAAACCTGCTCCCGAGCACTCAGGACTTCAGACTGGGGGCGAAGGTTCACCTTCCAACAGGACAACGACCCTAAACACACGGCCAAGACAACGCAGGAGTGGCTTCGGTGCCAGTCTCTGAATGTCCTTGAGTGGCCCAGCCAGAGCCCGGACTTGAACCCAATCAAACATCTCTGGAGAGACCTTTAACCGGTGTGAAATGGCTAGCTAGTTAGCGGGGTGGCGCGCTAATAGTGTTTCATTCGGTGACGTAACTTGCTCTGAGACCTTGAAGTAGTTGTTTCGTGGCTTTTGTGGAGCGATAGGTAACAATGCTTCATGGGAGGCAGTTGTTGATGTATGCAGAGGGTCCCTGGTTCAAGCCCAGGTAGGGGCGAGTAGAGGGACGGCTCATGTCAATCTATGTACCTGACAAGGCTTGATTTCAGCATAGGAAAAAGAGAAAGTAATATACAACGGAGCAGTTATGATGTCATAATGGATTACGATAAAGAGTGAGGGAGAGAGGAAGATAGAGAGAGGATCGACAGCGATTAATTAATGGATGTGATCGTATAATTTAATGAGAGTGCTCATAATGTTAATCATGCAATACCCTTAAATAGGCTGGCATGCCATGCTCCCTACTCCTTAATTTAATTTCATTGTATTTCCTTTAGCCAGGATAGTCCACTCAGTAACGATTGCCACTGTTTTCCAGGAAGTCCTAGGTTCCATAGAATCAATAAAATCATTCCCATCACATAACAGTTGTCTAGATAAAAACCCACCATACACACTCATAGTGCCGGCGGTTACATTTGGCTTGTGTAGATTTTTGTCCTGTATCAACACAACTATAGCCACATCGAGAGTGCTCTTTCTTTTTTTTCTGCCATTAAGACAAACAGTCAGCATCAGTGAGTGCAGTAGTGGAATGTCTTATACTGTATCAGAGCCAGGCTGTCAGTGGCACTGTGGGGCTGTTGAGCATGGCTTTCTCCTGGAGGTGAAGGGCAGTTAGAGGACACAGATATTCCCCTGATCAGATGAAGGCTATAAATACAGGGATAGCAAACAGAAGCTCAGCCTGTTTCCATCTCTGGAGAGGAATGGGTGGAACACATGTGTACAAGCACTTAGGACAGAGCATATGGGCCAAACAACCAACACATTATCTTTTGACTGTCTATTTGACTACACTTCTTTCAAGTGCTGAGATACCCTATACTGTAGAGAGTCTGCATCTAATACAGTGGGCTTTACATTATATATGCACTTACTAGACACTCTGAGAAGTGCTGCTTGCTTCCTGACGCTTCAGTGGTTGCGAGGATAGGAAGTAATGGCACAAACTTGTATTGTTCATTCTAAATCAATTCCACACTACAAGGGCATACGAGAATAAAAGTGTGAAAATGGTCTCCCTCCATCAACCACATCCATCACCTACTGTGCAGTCGAGCGGTAGTGGCCATAGGGGACTAATGGCATCAGCACTGCCTCATGTAGATTCTTACAACATGCCTTAGAAAAGCATCATACAGGTGACCCGCTGGAGCTAATTTAATGATTATATATTGTGAATACCCCAAGGAGTGGTGTGGGGATGCCTGTGGGCCGGTGAAAAGGAAGTAGGGCGATTGAGAGGGTCTGTTCTGTGACTGGCTGCTGAATTGACTTTTCACAACATGCCTTGAGAGGTAATCGGTCATGTTGAGTGGCAGGGGTGTTTGTGCGCCCCTATACGCCTCCATGTGCAAAACCTCCATCTGTCTGTCTCATGCATGTTCCTTCCTGTCTGGAAATGTTGTGATCCCACAGTCCACCGATCGCCAAAAAAGACAGCATTCAGGCATCATCACCACTGCTAAAATGATGTGTGTGTGTCCTCTATATCGCTGGGTGAAGGGAGCATAAGCCTATCTGAATCTTCTCTCGTCTGCATGGGGAGGAGGCTGTAAACTAAGAGCCTACGTCTTTTCCTCACGCGGAATTGTTACGTAATTGCCCCTTGCTGCATCCGCATTAGCTCAAGATAAGATGGTAATAGCTCATCACAGGTGATTGTCTGTTAGTGATTTTAGGTTGGATGACAATTTCTGTTAGTTTCCACTTTCAACTCAAAGCCTTTTTTCAATGTACAACAAAACCTTCCAATTTGATGTCATCCATGAACGAAGGCCTTGCTTTTATGTTCTGTTGCCTCACTGTGGGTGTTGAAAGCATACGGGTGGGGGTGAGGGTGGGGTGTAATACTGAATATAACTACACAGTCATTGCTAATGTTCAAACTCAATCCAAAGTGCATGATTGTCTACTGTAGGTAATAAAGAGAGGGGGAGATGGGGACTGTTACAAAATGGTGCTAAAGATTTTTGTTCAGTTAATTGAACACTCTCCTTGAGATCAAGAGATTATATCTGTTTTGATCTAACAAGAATAGAGAATACCTTCCAAACTGCATCCCTCCAGGCCTCCTGCTGGCAGGTATATTGTACATTTGTTTTCACCAGGATCCTCCAACCCCCCACTATGACCTCCCATGGAACAATCTGTGGTGAGGGAGAGGCAGTCAGCCCAATCTAGACCCAGACACCCTCCATGTGCCTAAGACCTGGTAATGACATGGTAACGAGAGAAATGGGCACATAAAGAAGATAAAGAGACTGTATTCTGGGCCAGCACTGCTATATCAATAGTGCTGTAAAAACAAGACATAACTTAAGCTCAATACAGGCACAGAATGGATGGTGAAGTGTAAAGGCAGGAGGATTGGGGTGGTAAAACACAGGAGCCCAGAGTAATGGAGTTTGAGATTTCTTGAATGTGATTTTTTATGATTCAATCTTCCTCCAAACAACCTTTTCACTTCAACTGCCCTCTGATGTCTTAAGCATGCTGACTAGAGGTCGACCGATTAATTGGAATGGCCGATTAATTAGGGCTGATTTCAAGTTTTCATAACAATCGGAAATCGGTATTTTTGGACACCAATTTGGCCATTTTTTTACACCTTTATTTAATCTTTATTCAACAAGGCAAGTCAGTTGAGAACATATTCTTATTTTCAATGACGGCCTAGGAACGGTGGGTTAACTGCCTCGTTCTGGGGCAGAACGTCAGATTTTTACCTTGTCAGCTCGGGGGATTCAATCTTGCAACCTTACAGTTAACTAGTCCAACGCTCTAACCACCTGATTACATTGCACTCCTCGAGGAGACTGCCTGTTACGCGAATGCAGTAAGCCAAGGTAAGTTGCTAGCTAGCATTACACTTATCTTATAACAAACAATCAATCAATCATAATCACTAGTTAACTACACATGGTTGATGATATTACTAGTTTATCTAGCGTGTCCTGCGTTGCATATAATCGATGAGGTGCGTATCATTGCTCCAATGTGTACCTAACCATAAACATCAATGCCTTTCTTAAAATCAATACACAGAAGTATATATTTTTAAACCTGCATATTTAGCTAAAAAAATCCAGGTTAGCAGGCAATATTAAACAGGTGAAATTGTGTCACTTCTCTTGCGTTCATTGCACGCAGAGTCAGTGTATATGCAACAGTTTGGGCCTCCTAATTTGCCAGAATCTTACGTAATTATGACATAACATTGAAGGTTGTACAATGTAACAGGAATATTTACACTTATGGATGCCATCCGTATTTCACTGAAAGAATAAACGTATTGTTTTCGAGATGATAGTTTCCAGATTTGGCCATATTAATGACCTAAGGCTCGTATTTCTGTGTGTTATCATGTTATAACTAAGTCTATGATTTGATAGAGCAGTCTGACTGAGCGATGGTAGACAGCAGCAGGCTCGTAAGTATTCATTCAAACAGCACTTTTGTGCGTTTGCCAGCAGCTGTTTATGACTTCAAACCTATCAACTCCTGAGATTAGGCTGGTGTAACCGATGTGAAATGGCGTTTCAAACGTCACTCGCTCTGAGACTTGGAGTGGTTGTTTCCCTTGTCCGGCATGGGTAACGCTGCTTCGAGGGTGGCTGTTGTCGTTGTGTTCCTGGTTCGAGCCCAGGTAGGAGCAAGTAGAGGGACGGAAGCTATACTGTTACACTGGCAATACTAAAGTGCCTACAAGAACATCCAATAGTCAAAGGTTAAGGAAATACAAATGGTATAGAGAGAAATATTCCTATAATTCCTATAATAACTACAACCTAAAACTTCTTACCTGGGAATATTGAAGATTTTAAAAGGAACCACCAGCTTTCTCATGTTCTGAGCAAGGAACTTAAACGTTAGCTTTCTTACATGGCACATATTGCACTTTTACTTTCTTCTCCAACACTTTGTTTTTGCATTATTTAAACCAAATTGAACATGTTTCATTATTTATTTGAGGCTAAATTGATTATATTGATGTATTATATTAAGTTTAAAAAAGTGTTGTAATTGTCATTATTACAAATAAAATTTAAAAAATTGTCCGATTAATCGGAATCAGCTTTTTTTGGTCCTCCAATAATCAGTATCGGTATCGGCATTGAAAAATCATAATCGGTCGACCTCTAATGCTGACCCTATGCAGCAAGTTGAGTTCCCAGCCTGAATAATCAATGGCTTTAAGGATAATTTACCTCACATAGGCCAAACATGTTCTACACTTTATTGAGGAAAAACATAATTTAAACTGTGATGATCTGAGTTTTACTTTAAGCTAATCTTTAAAGACTTTCCAAACCTTCCCTAACCTTTCTTCCCTACCCCAAACTCAAGTCCAGCAGTGACCAAAGGGGCAAATGTTCTTATTTGTCACAGTGCCACATCCAATCAGTCAAACATCCGTGGTGGAAACCTTGCCAATTCTAGGCATGCAGGCTGTCACCTAGCAAATGCCATGGCGACAGGTCATTACAAAATCAACAGAACCATTTTATTCAGCCTGTGTTCATTGGCTGCTTTATCCCAGCCAGGCATGGTCCAGCCTACAGAACAGATTGACATGGCTAACACAATGCAAGTCTCCATCTCTAGCAGCAGCACACTTTCACTCTGTCAGGGACAATTACAGTGCTGTACTGCTGCCATCCACGGCCATCAGACAAGGCCTACATGTGTCCAATACAGATCTAGCTGTGAAAAGAGAAACTATACACAGTTTGTTCAGACGAACTTGAGAGAAGCAGCTTTTGAGCCTTTCAATATACAACATTTCAAAGGCAAAATGTTGCATAAAACTGAGTGTGGTTTTGGAAGATAGAGCATGAAAATAATGTATTGGGAAAAGGCTTGTTGTGTCTCTTTTAAGATTAAAATGACAAGACGCCAATGGAGCTGTCTTAGTATTCAGCTGGTATTGTCTTTATATGCATCTTTCCCATAGTCAATATATGCAAGGACTACAAATGACCTCATTGCGAGTTTCTCCCCAACCCATGCAATCTGTTAGCGGTTATAAGATTAAAGAAGACAAGCTGTTATGCTCGGCAATTCATTCATTAGCAATGAGATTGTCATGCAAGTGAAGTATTGAATATTCAGACACACAGCTGACATTCCCTTTCAACAGCAAAGCTAAAGAAAAGGTGGTGCCGACAGATAGAGCAGCCATGCTTCTAGCTTCTAAGAAACTTTACAGTATTTGTTTTTTTTTGTATGTGTTATTTCTTACATTATTAGCCCGGGACATTGTTTTATTACATACAACTGAAAAGAACGTTTGGATATCAGTGTAACGCTCGTCGGAAGTAGTGGACCATGGTGCAGCGTGGTACGTGTTCACGATTCTTTATTTAATCCGAACACCAAACAAAACAACAAAAGAACAATGAACATCACATTCTGAAGGCTACACAGAGCTAACAAAAAACAACATCCCACAACCTAAGGTGGCAAAACATGCTGCCTACGTATGATTCCCAATCAGAGACAACGATAGCCAGCTGTCCCTGATTGAGAAACATACCCGGCCAAAACATAGAAACCCAAAACATAGAAATAAAGAACATAGAATGCCCACCCAAATCACACCCTGACCAAACCAAATAGAGACATAAAAAGGCTCTCTAGGGTCAGGACGTGACAATCAGAGCGGCAGTAACTCACCAGCATTACCAGCAGTATGACCAATTGAATCCTTTGTACGTACCTCCCAGAGCAATTTAGCGTAATAGAGGTATTCGGAGTGGACTCCAAGTCCAACTCAGGAGGTGCGCACACCACCTACCGCTTCTGAGTATATTACTCGCTAAAGTTCAGTCCCCGGATAATAAAGTTGACAAGCTCAGGGCAAGGATCTCCTTCCAGAGAGACATCAGGGATTGTAACATACTCTGTTTCACGGAAACATGGCTCTCTCGGGATACACTGTCTGAGTCCATACAGCCAGTTGGGTTCTCAGTTCATCACTCAGACAGGAATAAGGGTCTCACTGGGAAGAAGGGTGCGGGTGTGTGTTTCATGATTAACATTTACATTTACATTTAAGTAATTTAGCAGACGCTCTTATCCAGAGCGACTTACAAATTGGTGCATTCACCTTATGACATCCAGTGGAACAGCCACTTTACAATAGTGCATCTAAATCTTTTAAGGGGGGGGGGGGGTGAGAATGATTACTTTATCCTATCCTAGGTATTCCTTAAAGAGGTGGGGTTTCAGGTGTCTCCGGAAGGTGGTGATTGACTCCGCTGTCCTGGCGTCGTGAGGGAGTTTGTTCCACCATTGGGGGGCCAATTAACTATTCATGGTGTGATTGTGATAACATACAGAAACTCAAGTCCTTTTGTTAACCCGGCCTAGAATACCTCACAGTCAAATGCCGACCGTACTACCTGCAAAGAGAATTCTATTCGGTTATAGTCACCGCCGTGTATGTTACCCTCAGACCGATACCACGATGGCCCTTAAATAGCTACATTGGACTCAATGCAAACTGGAAACTACATATCCTGAGGCCGTATTTATTGTAGACGGGGATTTTAACAAAGCTATTCTGAGGACAGTTCTACCAACACATTGACTGGAGCACTTTGCTACTCAGCTTTTTGAAATGCCTACAAGGCCCTCCAACCGTCCTCCTCAAACAAGAAGTACCCGTGCTACAGACTATTCAACGCTGGTCTAACCAATCAGAATCCACGCTTCAAGATTGTTTTGATCACGTGGACTGAGATATGTTCCGGGTAGTCTCTGAGAATAATATATCCAAATAAACAGATACAGTGACAGAGTTTTATCAGGAAACATATAGGAGATGTTCTACCCACTGTGACTATTAAAACCTACCCAAACCAGAAACTGTGGATAGATTGCAGCATTTGCACAAAAATGAAAGTGCAAACCACATGCGGTGGTTGGCAAGGTTGGCAAGGTGACTGGGAATATGGCCGAATACAAACAGTGTAGTTTTCCTCCATAAGGCAATCAAACAGGCAAAACGTCAGTACAGAGACAAAATGGATTCAATTTAAAGACTCAGACGCAAGATATATGTGGCAGGGTCCACAGACAATCAAGGGCTACAAAGGGAAAACCAGCCAAGTTGCGGACACCGACGTATTGCTTCCGGATAAACTAAAAACCTGCTTTCAGGATAACATAGTGCCACTTGTCATGTATTGTCATGTTATGTCTTGTTCCTGTTCTTTCTCTTCACTTCGTTTCCCCCTGCTGGTCGTATTAGGTTACCTTCTCTCCCTTTCCTTCCCCCAGCTGTTCCTCATCTCCTCTAACTACCTCGTTTACTCTCTCCCACCTGTTCCATTTTTTCCCTCTGATTAGGTCTCTATTTCTCTCTCTGTTTCTGCTTCTGTCTTTGTCAGATTCTCGTTTGCTTCACCCTTGTCCCGTCCTGTCGTAATCTGCCTCTTCATCAGATGCTACGTGTGATCAGGTACCTCTGTCCTCTACAACCCGCGCCTACCCGGAGAGACCAGCAGTCTGTTGCCGCTAACCCTGCTATTCTCCTCTGCTGCTAGAAGGGGACTCTCCTGTAAAGATCAGAGGACTTTATGATTTATTTGTCGCCCTCTCTGCGGGTTGTCTATTTTGTCAACCGATACATCTGAAGAGGATTTATGTCTTCCCTGTGTTTGGACATTAAAAGACTCTGTTTCTGTTAAACCGCTTTTGGGTCCTCACTCACCTGCATAACAGCCACTGACACGGCCAGCTACCAAGGACTGTGGGCTCTGCTACTCCGTGGCCGATGTGAGTAAGACATTTAAGTGTGTTAACCCTCGCAAGGCTGCCAGCCCAGAACGTTTACGGACATATTCAATCTCTCCCTATCCCAGTCTGCTGTCCCCACATGCTTCAAGAAGTCCACCATTGTTCCCTTACCCAAGAAAGCAAAGGTAACTGAACTAAATGACTATTGCCCCGTAGCACTCACTTCTGCCATAATGAAGTGCTTTGAGAGACTAGTCAGGGATCATATCACCTCTAACTTACCTGACACCCAAGACCCACTTCAGTTTGCTTACCGCCCCAATAGATCCACAGACGATGCAATCACCATCACACTGCACACTGCTCTGTCCCATCTGGAAAAGAGGAACACCTATGTAATAATGCTGTTCATTGACTACAGCTCAGCATTCAACACCATAGTACCCTCCAAGTTCATCATTAAGCTCGGGCCCTGGGTCTGAACCCCGCCCTGTGCGACTTCCTGACTGGCCTCCCCCCAGGTGGTGAAGGTAGGAAACTCGCTGATCCTCAACACAGGGTCCCCACAAGGGTGCGTGCTCAGCCCCTTCCTGTACTCCCTGTTCACCCATAACTGCGTGGTCACGCAAGCCTCCAACACCATCATCAAGTTTGCAGACGACACAACAGTAGTAGGCCTGATTACCAACAATGACAAGACAGCCTACAGGGAGGAGGTGAGGGCCATGGGAATGTGGTGCCAGAGGGTGGTGCGGTCTGCCTAATGCAGAAACGACCTTCCCTTCAGGACACCTACAGCACCTGATGTCACAGGTAGGCCAAAAAGATCAAAGGACAACAACCACCTGAGCCACTACCTGTTCACCCCGCTATCATCCAGAAGTCGAGGTCAGTACAGGTGCATCAAAGCTGGGACCGAGAGACTGAAAAACAGATAAACAGCTTCTATTAAATAGCCATCACTTAGAGGCTGCTGCCCTATATACATAGACTTGAAATCACTGGAACACTTTAATAATGGAACGCTAATAATGTTAACATATTTTGCATTACTCATATCATATGTATATACTGTATTGTATTCTAATGTATTTTAGTCTATGCCGCTCTGACAGTGCGCGTCCAAATATTTATATATCCTTAATTCCATTCCTTTACTTTAGATGTCCTGGTATTGTGTGTATTGTTGTGAAATTGTTAGATATTACTTGTTAGATATTACTGCACTGTTGGAGCTAGAAACACAAGTATTTCCACACCTGCAATAACATCTGCTAAACATGTGTATGTGACCAATAACATTTTATTTTATTTTAAATGAAAGCATGTGTTTATTAATGTGTAGACTGTCTGTTATGATTTCAGACAGAAGATAAGTCTGTGTACAGCCAGAGACAGCATATTTCCTGGTTAAACGGCCATAAACCTTGCATTGATTTTCAATTTGGAGCTCTATATGGTCACTTCAAAAGATATGATGCAGTTACCAACTGCCACCTCTACTCAAGTTTCCCATATGTCCAATGGCTGTGTGGTTGTGTGGTCTCTCCACTGTGCCAAGCACATTAAACCTCATTAAAACAGGTGCTTATGTTCTGCAAGCTGGAAATGTCTGAAGTTACTCTGTGAAGTACTCACAGAAACGATCCATAGTCAGGCAGACATGACAGTTTGGAGAGGCAAATTAGGACAAGGAAAAACTTGACTAATTGGTGCATTAGTAGGATTAGATGAAATAGTGAAACAGGCAATGCAGAAATAACCAATGAGGTTAGCAAGGACAGCAAGTTCAACGACAGGAGTGGCATGATGTTCTTCTAATGCCCTTGAGGAAAACTTTACATGCCGTTGAAACTATGCAACTATGAACAAATACCTGATGCTTTACAGAATGTTTGTGACGGCATGGATAAAAAGAGTCAGCTCATAGGATAGATAATAATAGCAATGAATGATAATTACAAATGTGCCACCTTGTTAAGTTGTCATTGGCTCTCAGGCACCTCGTAACCTGGGGTGCTGTTCTGTCATGCAGAAGATCAGCCGCTCCCTTTCTCCCTCTTCGCTACAGCAGACTACTGTGCAATGTAGTGGTGTTGGTACCTGTCCTGGGTAATGACAAGACTCTCTCTTTCACACCGGGCTGAGTCTTCACTCCTCCATCTCTTCCCAGGCAGCACCCCTCAGTCCAGGCCCAGATAGCTCAGATTCAGGCGGCGCCGGCCCTGTAATTATACAGTCACTGAGACATTTACGGCCCAGTGAGTCAGGGCCACGGACAGATTTACCATGGGCCTCTGAGGGACTGTTCCCGTCATCTCCCCGACAAGAACAGACAAAACCCCCTGCTAATGACAGCTGAACCTGCAGCATGCTACACGTTGATGGATGGCTTACTTAGCAGCATCGAGGATTTAGCTCATCTAATAGCTTGCTTGGCAAATCCCCTTCTCAATTATCTCCATAATTGATGAAATGTTTAGATTGGGGGTGTATAGTTTCAATTTAGTTTTCTAAAATACTAAAACATGCCTCCTCTCCTCAGGATACAGATGCTGTTTTGGCCACCTGTTTTCTGTATTGTCCCCTATGGTCCAGTATGATTGTATTGATGTTCAGACCACTGATTGGTGAGTCTCTTCGCTTGGAAACGCCGGACATTAAAGGACACTTTTCCAGATCGATTCCCATCCTGTATTCCATGGGGGAGTTAGAAACACTTTCCCCTTCCCTGCTCTTCCCTCATTTGTTCCCTACTCTCATTCCCTCACTCTCTCTGTCTCTCTTTCTCTTGTCATCCCCTCCTCTCTCTCTCTCTCTCTCTCTCTCTCTCTCTCCCCATCCCCCCTCTCTCTCTCTCTCTCTCTCTCTCTCCCCATCCCCCCTCTCTCTCTCTCTCTCTCTCTCTCTCCCCATCCCCTCCTCTCTCACTCTCTCTGTCTCTCTTTCTCTTGTCATCCCCTCCTCTCTCTCTCTCTCTCTCTCTCTCTCTCTCCCCATCCCCTCCTCTCTCTCTCTCTCTCTCTCTCTCTCTCTCCCCATCACCTCCTCTCTCTCTCTTTCTCTCTCGCTCTCTCTTTCGCTTTCTCTCAGCCTTGTGTCTCCACGGGTTCTTCCCATTACCGCCTATGCCTGGTTTCCAGTCTGGTGAAGTCTGTTTTTAAATCAGATTAGTAGTGAGTGTAGCTCAGGGGGCTGGGGGACCACAGCATAGAGCAGCATCCTCACCATATCCATCCTCCACCCTCCACTGGGAAAACGCCAACCCAAGCACCCAGGAAGAAACTCATTACTGCTCAATTCCTCAGTGGTGCTAAATGGGCTTGTTGAGTTCCTTATCGGGTTTTCAAGAGCGCACGGAGCCGTAGAGAAAAACACAAGGCATCTCCTAGATTAATCTGGGCTTCTGGTCTCCCAACAGGTGACAGGAGAGTCTCAGGGAAAGTAGCACAGCTCCCCAGGACTGCTGATGACACTGATTCAGCATGCTGAGCTGAGACACTCTCTGTGCTAACAGTGTTACAGTGTTTTCACTTGCCTCAAGCATTGCAATACCTGTCCACAGTTATAATTTCTCTCCACAAGTACATTTTGCCTGTTTGGAAGTGTAATTGCAATCCTGTTGGGATACAGATTGTTCATGTATCACCTGAGGAAATACTGATAAAAGCTAAACAACAAACTCCTCTGCGTTGAATTTTCTGACTATCAGGAAACATCAATGAGATTGCCAAATTGCATTTCTGAGGAGTCATCGATACTGAACACTAAAAAGGTATTAATCAGTTCTTGCAGTCAGGGAATTGAGCAGAGTATAAATTCAAATCGAAATGTTTTCTGAAAAACAGAAACGACATAATAATGCAGATTTATGATTTAGATGAATGCCAAACATACTATATCATGCAAGTTCTATAATAATGTTGAATCTGGATATGAGAAGACAAACCACAGTGGCACGTAGTGTGTGTGTGTGTGTGTGTGTGTGTGTGTGTGTGTGTGTGTGTGTGTGTGTGTGTGTGTGTGTGTGTGTGTGTGTGCGTGTGTGTGTAATTAAATGCACTCCAATGGCCCGTTAGATGTATCCCTTATGGATCAGGGGCAGGGTCACTCTCCTGCCACACAGCCCCATCAGGAATCCTAATGACTCTCGTGCATAAATACACACGCTGTGGACCCCCACCCCTGCCCCAGCATTCAACTTGGGGGGGGCTGTTACCCCTCCTCGTTCCCTCTCTAGACCAACCAGGCATCCAGCTGGAGGTCATTTACTTTCAATGCTTCTAATTATCCACAAGGTCCCTTTTTAAATAGACAGTCCTCTTCATTTCTCATTGTCTTCCAAATATTCTGGGGTTTGTGCTATTGTCACTGTCCTTGACCCTTGGATGTCTTTAACCGCCTGTCATTGGCTGTCATCTGACAACATGTCTTCAGTATTCAATTTTCAGTCAGCAGCCCATGCTTAAAAGCGTGTCCAGAAACCATGGGAGGTCATCCATTTCCCATTGTGTGGCAACATGAACAAGAATAAATGAATATCTCTTACCAGTTATTGGCCATGGTCTCTAGAAGGACATTTTAGAGCTACACCAACATGATAGTCCAACTAGCTGAAGTCAGGCACATTCTCAGTTAGTCAGTTAGCACATTCTACCGATCTATATCATACACAATTTTAAATATGTTTTTGAATAGCCACATTCTACAACAGTTTGGCTCATTTCTAATGGGAAATCAAAAGGAAGAAAGCTGTCAATACCGCAGGAATATTATAAATTGTATTTCCACCATACTAATTATTAGCAACTATCCATCAACAGCTATTTTTTAGATAGGAGCTAGTATCTCCTTAATTGGTCCCAGCATCTAATCGATTACATTTCAAACTGATTGCCTATACATCATCTCGCAACAACGGAAACAGCTACCATAGATTTACACATATGCCAATATACTTTACCTCCATATATTTATATCCATACTATGCTCTATTAATACAGCATATAGCAAATCACAGTGTGCTCTATGGAATATTAATACCATGGTTGTTGTTTCAGGTATAGTTTGCATAGTTGTACAGTTGCCAGTCATTCCTGAGCCTGATTACTGTATAACTATAGCTGTAGGATACTGTGGTTACACATTCGGGGAAGGAATGATGACAACCACTCATTTTGAATCACCCCTTGAGATGTGACTGTAGACTACCGTGCATGTCTCCATGCAGGATGCTCAGGTGTGGCTACACCATCATTAGTGTTCAGTGTTTCTGGGAATCCCGCAGCTGGGGAATGCAGTGGTGGTAGTGGCTGATGGACTGGGTTTTGGATGGGCGCATGTTTTCCACCTCCTGGGTAATAGCTATGGATCGACATGCAATCCCTGCGCTTTGTTCTGCTGTGCCAAACTGGCTGCTGTGGTATGATGGGGGTGTGGTGGGAAGGTGCAGTCCAGGAGGGTTTGGTTGACTGGAACTGAATGGAATTTGGCTGAATTGAATGGATACACTTAGGAATGGCAGCCTGAATCACCTGTCTACGTTGGTTTGGGATTAATCAGGAATCCACCTTAAATGAACATAATCAAGATGTTTAGGACTTTCGCTAGGCTCAAGGCTGTGTGCATAAATAAATCACAAATGTTACATTTGATACTGAACCAGGTGAAATAGTATCAGTCCTTCTTGACCCTGTAGCTACTTCATAGATCAGAATGTTGCCACAGTCAAGGTCATGATACTGTAACATAAACCTCTTGCATCGCAACAAAAAAACTCGGAGGTTGTTGCTCCCTAAGACTCTCAGACTAACAGGCTTGTATGTAGCTTGATAAGAAAAAGAAAACCCAGGTGACCCAGAAAGCAAAAGTGAATTCGAGCCAGATAACTAGGAATAAAACAGATCATTAAAACGGAAGAAAGCAGCAAGCATGTCAGGGCGCCTTATAAATCACTCTGCCAAAAATATTATGATTATCATTTCAGTAGAGAGAAAAACCCCTCTGCATGTAATGAAAAGGGGCACAGGGTTCACAGAGCCCTTCTTCCCCTCTGACAGCCTGATTACTGACTGAACACAGGAAAGCGGCTTTTATATACACTGTGATTTAGAATGCTGCCTGCTACAGCATAGCACATTGACTGACACACAGTTTATTTATTTTTTCAATACAAGCTGACCAGAGAACGAGATTGATGAATGGCAGACCCATATTTAATGATTAGGCCTGTATGAAAAAAGTTTCACCGTGAATCACCTACATTGTTAATTGTTGCCATAGTATTAGTGTCTTTTTTGACCTGTTGATCTTCCTGTAAAGGTACATTGTCTCCAGGTTCATTGTCTCCAGGTTCATTTTCTCCAGGTTCCTCCTACAATGTCTCCATTGTCTTTCTGTCGCCAGAGCGGTAGGAAATTGGAATGGCAGATTGGTAACAGTGCCTGAGGCTTTAGGGTTAAGCTAATAGCACTACAATGTCTTGATTTGGATCATGATCAATTAGTGGAATGTAACTCGTCTTATACGTACTGTATGATTAAAGACATCAGTCAAAAGAGCACTTCAAGAGTTTCAGACAGCTTAGATGTACAGTACGGCAGCCCACACAGTAGGTGTAACCAGTTAAAGTCCATTAAGTCTAGCTCAAGCATGTGGCTCATATCAAATGTAGGGTTCAGTGGTTGTGTTGCCCTGCAGAAATAAAAGCCTCCACAGATGGGAGTACCCTCTCTATGACCTCTAATGCTCAGGGCCCTTCTCTCTCTCTCCTCGCTCACTCTGTTCACTCACTCTGGAATAGGGGATCATAGAGAGGGTTAGGGGATAAAATGACAGTGGAAGGTGGGGATAGAGAGTAAAGTTGTAATGGATTGGGGGTAGGGACATTGGAGGATAGAGGGTATAAGTGTGATGAAGTATAAAGAAGGTTGGATGGGGTAAGTTGGAGTTCTTGGCACACTGCCTTGCATTTCTCTGGACTAATTTGTCATTGAGACCTGGAAATATACTGTACTGTATAATGATCCTCATTCACAGTGTTAGACTCATTCATAGGTTTTCTCCAGGACTTACCGATGGGGCCTCCAGCCACCTTGAGGGCAAAGACTGAACTGATTCTGATCTCTCATTATCATAAAGCATAATACTCATCAAAAATATACACATTTATTCTGTAATTATTTCCTGCAAACAACTGGAATTGCAGCTCACCATAGTCAACCTATAAATACGAATAGTGCTCCTACTGTAGCGACTCCCATTATCCAGTTCTGGAGCACATACAGAAATGCTACAAGCAAATAAAGGACCTTCAGCGAATGGCCCTCCAGGATTATAGAGAAGCCACTGCAAATATCTAAATGTCAACTGTGCATAAACACTTTCCAATTAGGCTGCACGCACACAGCAGCTGGGAGGTGACCAGTGCTTTGTCAGCCCCTCCGTACCCTAAGGCCCTGGAGACTGGCTGAGTGACACGTGGACGTGCACAGACATGACACACATACTCAGGGACCAGTCAGAACACAATGTCCAGACAAAGGAAAAAATTAAATAAATTGTGTTACTGGACTGGTAGCATTGCTCTTCCTGCCTTTATGATAACTGATCATATACTGTATGTAGGCTATGTATTGGGTGAAATTTCTTAAATTCAATTTATGAGTCTCTCTCTCTCTCTCTCTCTCTCTTAAATGTAACCTTTATTTAACTATATTGCTATATTGCATAGAAAATAACAGCAGGAGAGAGAGAGAGAGCCTCATTCAGGAATATTTATTTAAATGTAACCTTTATTTAACTATATTGCATATGCATAGATAATAACAGCAGGAGAAGTCCACTCTACACTAGCCCCAACAAGTACCATCATCTCCTCATGAGTGTTGTTGATGATGACTGTTGTCTGTGTGTCATCACCACTCCACTGGCACTCCACTCATTATCCTGACGCCAGATGATGGGTCATTTGCACCTCACTGGTGCAACAGGCGTCTGTGGAACAGCTCCTAATGACACCCCTAGGGCCTGGGCCTGGCCAATCAGACTGTGCCCTTGGCCTCCATGAGGTACGGTAGAGGAGATGCTGTCTGCAGGCCAGCATGCCATGTGGCCTGGAACTCCATTGTCCTTGAGTCTGAGAGAGAGATGCCCAGACCTTCAAACAGGCAGTACCTCTCCCTCAGCGACCAGGGGAACAGGTGAGGCTGTGTGAAATAGCCTGTTGCCCTGCCTCAGTGATTCTTCTTTCTTTAGTCCCCTGTCAGACTGAGGCTCTCCAACCCCTGAGGCTCCTCTGAATCGTAATACTGAGTGTCTTCAGTGTGGGAGGGTTCCAGAGCAGTGGAGTGGGATGGCGGAATGAGAGAGAGAGGTCAAATGTGTGTAGGGAGGTCTGCTGAAATAATGCAGATGAGCTATTTCTATTCCATGTTTCCAGAGGCTAATTGCCCATGCTATTAGCATAAATACCACCCCCTGCACCCTAGACTGGGATGCTCAACTCCCTCCCCAATTATTGCAGGCACTGATACTGTGGCGGGTATCACAACCATTCTTGGGCAGGGGAAGGAAAAGAGTTTAGCAGAGTTATCTAGCAAGCCCAGTTGTAGCACCGCAGCTGCAAACCTATTCTGGTTGGCTTCCTGGCGGGCAGTGACACAGCAGGGCAGGGACTACGCTAAGGATGAATGTTGGTTCGATTGAATGTGAACGACTCAAGCTCTTGGAAGGGCCTCAAAGCAGAAACAGTGAGTGTGCCTAGAGGGTATCCATGGCTTTTCCAGGGGTCTTTTAAGAGTCTGATGTAGGCATGGATCAGATGCACCCACACTTTAACCCTGCCAAGCCCCTGTGGGTATCCATCACAAGCACCATCTCAAGAGCTGCTCCCCCCCAGTCTCCCAGTCCCCCTCACACAACCACACTGCAATACCAACATGCTCTGCTCTATCCTAACATCTCTCCCTTTATCTCTCGCTCTTTCCTTCTCCCTGCCTCAAGGACGAGTTTGCATCATTTATGTTATTCCTTCTGGATGTAGATCTTATAGATGTTTACACATTCCCAGTCTTGTTCCCCAGCCTCTCTTTGTGTACTGGTGGAGGACATTTGTATCAGCTTCATTCCAGCCCCAACATATTACTGCATTTTTTTCTGTTCGACTTTGTATTAACACTTAAAACCACGTTCTTCCTACAATACCACAGTTTCAACTCAGCCAAGTACAAGACCAATTTAGCAGGTGTTATTTCTGTTATGGCACTCATCCATACAGAGATATCACATACTATGAAAACAATTAAATTTATATTTGAGCAGATACATTTATATGAAAACCCCAAACAATAAATCAATGTACAAGGGCCTGTTTCCACTCAAATGCATATTTATTTCTCACGCTCAGCGCCCTTCATGGTTTTAACCTCATTAAGCCCAGCCTGGTCTCAGAGACTAGACATAACATAGTAAATGTAAATCTGGGACACTGAAATTAGTATGATGTGTTACATTTGGTATGGTTACATAAGACAGATGGTTACTTAAGGCAAAAATGAAAGTAGGGGTGTTGATTGGGGTAGATGAGTAGGCGTATAACACAAACGTCTAGCAACTGAAAGGTTGCGAGTTTGAATCACATCAAGGACCATTTTAGTATATTAGCAACTTTTCAGCTACTCACCTCTTTTTAGCTACTTGCAACTACAATACTTAGCATGTTAGCTAAACCTTCCCCTAACCCTAACCTTAACCTTTTTAGTTAACCCTTCCCCTAAACCTAACCTCACTCCTCCCTGACCTTAACCACTAACCATAACCCCTAGCCTAGCTAATGTTAGCCGCTAGTTACGTTAGCCACCTAGCTACAATTAGTAACATATCAAACATTTTGCAAATTCGCATCATATAGTACGTTATGCAAATTCGTAGCACATTGTACGTTTTGCAAATTCATAACATATAATACGAGTTGTAGTTTCATAATATGTCATACAAAATGGGTGATGGACATCCACAAATGAATACATACCATACAAAACGTAACATATCATACTAAATAGAGTGTCTCACCTTTATGTACAGAATAATACGAAATGTTCTTAGACAAGGTTGTTAATAAGGATCCACACCTTTTTTTAAATTCTAAAATGACATCTAACCAAATCTAACTTCTTGGTACCATTTGAAAGGAAACACTTTGAAGTATAGGGAAATGTGAAAGGACTGTAGGAGAATATAACACAATAGATCTGGTAAAAGATAATACAAAGAAAAAAACAACCGTTCTTTTGTATTTTTATTTGTACCATCATTTTGAAATGCAAGAGAAAGAACATAATGTATTATTCCAGCCCAGGTGCAGTTAGATTTTGGCCACTAGATTGCATCAGTGTATGTGCACAATTTTAGACTGATCCAATGAACCATTGCATTTCTGTTCAAAATTGTGTATCAGGACTGCCAAAATGTGCCTAATTTGTTTATCAATAACATTTCATGTTCAAAATTGTGCACTCGCCTCAAACAATAGCATGGTATTCTTTCACTGTAATAGCTACTGTAAAATAGACAGTGCAGTTAGATTAACAATAATTTAAGCTTTCTGCCGATATCAGATATGTCTATGTCCTGGGAAATGTTCTTGTTACTTACAACCTCATGCTAATCGCATTAGCCTACATTAGCTCAACCGTCCCGTGGAAGGGACACCGATCCCGAAGAAGTTTGCTGCACATACTGGAGATCCCAGATAACAGCTTACACAAACATCTACAGCATACCACTCCCATAAGGAACGGTTAGGGTAGTGGGATTGAGCATAAGTAAATAGACACTTCACATACAGTACAGTATAGAGCTTACTATTCCTCAAGGAGTCAGTGTGGCACACAGCCCATAAAGAGCATGCAGACAGAAAGCCATACAATTTCTCTCCATAGAAACCTGATACACAGACAGCCACAGATAGATGTGGGTGCTGCAGTAGTCCATAGTGCAGTCACATATTCACTGTCTATTCCATTGGTTAAGTTACCGGTATAGACAGCAAAAAAGACAGCCAAAGTGATCCACAGAGGTGCACTAAAGTCTATTGTACAGTAGTACATTTCTGAATGGTTTTGCTTAATGTCTGTACGGGTCAGCAATAGAACGCTGGTCACCAGGGCTAATGAATAGGAAACTGAATGTAAATGTTAAAAATACCCAACAACATGTGGCCCAGAGGGATGAGAGGATGAGTGGATGACTCCCGAGAAGTGAACAGATGAAACACTCCCTCCTTTCAGCCTCCTCCTCGGGGTACTGGCCCCGTGCCAGATCAGATATGTGTGAGTGCTTCTCCTCTTCCTCCTGAAGACAAAACTCAACAACCTACAAATGTTTCAGCCCTCCCTCCCCACACTGAAAAGCCCTTTGTCAGGGGGTCCATTGAGCTGTGGGGCTCAGATAATAACATGGCTGTGCTGTGGAGGAACACATTCTTCAGAGTAGAGCAGAGGCAACGGCAGGGCCAAGAACAATAGGCCAGACCTGTCTGGATGACTGCAGCCATGTAAACGAGTGCCAGGAAATACGGATATTTGTATGCAGCGCAATTTGACATATTGATTAGCACTGCTCTGGAGAAAACAACAACCAAATATCCTGGTTCATTATTTATGCCATTGAGAGGGATGCTTTTCCACTGATTTGTCTTGACGAGACTGATTAGGTTTACATTTATGGTCGGTAACGCGCAGAATGTGACACGGGTGTCTGCTCCGTCTATTCTATACTAGCTTCTACTGTATGTGCCTGCTTTAGCTAACAGGAAGCTAATACAGTGTAGATTTCCTTACCTCATATTTGACCTTTTTGGTTTCATTACTTAAAAGAAATGAAATAGTATTTCACATAATGCCTCCCTATTTAGTTTCTGGTGCCAGGCGGGGGACTTGCAGTGCTAGCCAAGGGGTCTCATTTCATACGGCGGCGAGGAAAAGTGATGCAGCATAGATGAAAGATGAAGTTCGTGAAAATAATTAATTGGCGATGTGCCTGCTTCTCTTATAATTGCTGTCAGGTGATTCTCCTGGATATTAACGACACAAATGGAGTCTACTGTCACATGGATTTTCTGGAGAATTTAATCTTGGCACAATAACCCATGCATCCAAAAGAGATGAGTTGTCTTATTACAAGTCTACACCCCACAACTCAATAAACTGGAAACCATTACCTACGTACGATTTAAAACATTGGTATAATTTATTTATAACGTATGGGGTGACTAAGTCATTTGGCTACTGCAAAACAGTCAATACCGGAATTAACTGTAGAAAACCGCCAGACTTCACTTACAGCACAGGCCATGTGACCATTTCTGAAACAAAATGTTAACCCCCTAAATCACTTTACCTACAAGCAGCATTATCACCTGAAGCGTCTCTCAGTCCTGCAGTGGCAGGGATAAGACAGGCAATTAGAAACCTCTGCATCCGATAAGAGGCGATTCTCTACCCTACAGACTGAACAGCCCCATAAGTCATAGTTACATTATCGTGAGTCCTACTCGAATTATGCTGTGTGTGGGCCCAATTCCCGTGGCAATTCTAAACCTACACATTCGTATATTTTGGCTTGGCTGTCTTTTATTTATCTGTTTCAATGTTCCATCTCCTGATGAGTCTGGGCGAGGGGTGCTGACCTGAAGTTTAAATCCCTGGCGAGGCCATTATGTGGAGAGTATGGATGGAGGAGAGAGATGGAGCACAGAGGACAAATAACACGCAGGACCACCTGTTTATAACATCTACCATACAGCAAGGCACAGGTCTGTTTGTAGTGTGTGTACAATACAGTCTGCGTGTGTGTGTGTGTCTGTGTGTGTGGTCCATAGGGGGGAAATGGGGAAAGGAAAATAATGAATTATTGAGAGGAAATTACGGCCATAGGGTCACTATACTATACATTCGAGTTATGGTCAGCAACACCACACAGCCTCTCTCCCCCAGCGATACCAAATCCTCCACAGAGGATCAAACCCATGTGAGATTAGACTGGACAGCTATCACTCCATTTCATCAACAGACACGCTGTGCAGGGGGGAGATTACACAGAAAGAGGGTGATGACAGGGATATATCTGGGCTGTTTGGGATCATTGTGGTGATGGCTGGCTTATCAGGTAAACTCTGATGTCTCTTTACCTAGAGTATGAATTACTTAAAGCTGCAATATGGCACTTTTTGGCCGACCCCGACCGAATTCACATGTCATTCTCATGGAAAGCAAGTCTAAGAAGAGGTAGATGTGTTCTATGTGCGCTTTTTCTATGCTTCCCGTTCTTAAGTTTCATTTTTACATCTTTTACTTTCGGTTTTGTACACCAGCTTCAAACAGGGGAAATGGCAGCTCTGCATATAATACCTTATACAGAGACATGAAATGTTAGGAAGGAGTCATATTTATATCAGCTGGATGTGAGGTAGAAGGGAAGGTTGGCGTGTGGCCACGATGGCAGACCTTATTCGCTGCCCTATCAAGCAAATACAGCGCCATCCCATCACAATGAAATGCACTGAACCTCTTCCTTTTTTTGTCTCAGCACATGTGATAACAGCTGTTATAATTTAGTGTCAGTCAATGCTACATCATTGACTGGCATATTTCTGTCTAGGATAATCTACAGTATCTATTATATTTTGACAGAGCTACAGTGCATGGGCTTCAGTCCCCAGTAGATGGGAATTATGATATTCATCACACAGAGCCACATATGGATAATGTTATTAAAACCTCCATTAACTTTCTCTGCATCAAACTACAATCACTGGGCTTGTTTTACATTTACACAGACACATCATCTGTGTTACGCTCCACAGTCTCTGTATTACTGTCCAGAACCTTCCATGTAGGCTACACAGTGGCTGGGGTAGAACAGAGATAGCTAGCTGTCCATCTGGAGAACGCTCACCTCATTAACCCTTACATTATTATGTCTCACATGGGGCTAATAACAAAATGATTCAATATTGGACGTTTTACACTCTATTCTACTTAATCATTCTCAATCTCCATGTTTAATATCCTACATTCAGAGAAATCTGACCCCGGGCCACTGATTGGTAGGCTTGTAAACGCAAAGCAATGTTCAATCGGCTCTTAAAATAAAAAAAGGAAATTTGCAGTAAAATGGGACACAGGATAGAATGAGAGATACCAAATGAATATACAGACACAAAACATTCACAAACATGTTATTAGATGAATACCTCTCACAGAAGAACATAGAAGGATCATGCTCAAAGTCATTGCCAATAGACAGCTACACCGTTACCATTTGCCAACTGTCATGTCTACTCCCACCCCCCCTCCCTGGCGCTCATTGTCGACAGTTTACTTATTATTACGTACACCTGCCACCATCATTACGCGCAAATGCGCCTCATGAGACTCACCTGGACTCCATCACATCTATGACTACCTCCCCTATAGCTGTCACTCCCTTTGGTTCATTCCCCAGTCAGTATTAGTTATGTTTCTCGTGTCCAGACGCTACTCTTGTTTTCGAACTAATAACGATAACGAGATACGATGCCATGAAAAATACGATAACTATTACAATTTAGTTGACAAATGTACTGGTACCTCTTGTATTTAACCAGGTGATCATTACTCATTGTGTATCTATTGTTACTTTTATTATTATGTGTTTTACTTTTCTATTATTTCTCTATTTTCTTTCTCTCTGCACTGTTGGGAAGGGACGTAATTAAGCATTTCGCTGTTAGTCCACACCTTTTGTTTACGAAGCATGTGACAAATCAAATTTGATTTGACGACGAGAATTCCATGTGAGACTAATGGTCATTAAATTTGACATGCAGCTCCTTTTCATTTGTTTTGTCCAATCATAACAATGCATGGGTGCATGGGCCATTGTAGAATATTTAATTAAATACTCTCATTGGCCGATAACGTCTTTCAGTTGCGCGGGCTGCTTGAGCAGACCTGGCTCTCCTACAGGTCCCTGGAGGTCACATCAATCACTCTTCTCTCTTTTGAACTGATGCGCAGTTAGGACACTTAATTTATAACTTACCTAATTTAGAAACAATGTATTTAATGATCTTTGCCTCCAATCTAGGTAATTTGCTCTGATCAGTGATCACATCAGAAGCACTATTACATGCGCTGTTATTCATCTGTGTTGTTGCTCTCACGGTCTGCAAAATGAAGTTGCAGTTTCATTTTTTAAATAAGAAAAACATATGCTATTAGCTGAATATTAGGAGTACAGTAATACCTCTGGCATTGTTGGAAAGTTTAGATTATCCCATTTTCAAGGAAATCGCTGTTAATCGCCCCACTCAGACAGTTATGCTGTAAATATTTTAAACTGTAGCCAAGCATTTATAGACTGTAAGGTTAATCTATAATCTGCCACAATAGCAATGTTGCCAGCAAAGTTACACGAGGGGATATTAGGCCTAGTTGGACAAGGCTATCTGAATGTGCAAATGATGGAAGTTAGAGGTTTTAATTATTTATTGGGAAAAAATTACTGTCTAAAATGGTCTAGAGTTTTAGTCGACTGACAGTAACTAAAACTATTGAAGGATGAAATGACTAAAATGTGACTAAGACTAAAAGGTATTTTAAGACTAATACTAAGATCCAATCAAATCAAATGAAATGTATTTATATAGCCCTTCGTACATCAGCTGATATCTCAAAGTGCTGTACAGAAACCCAGCCTAAAACCCCAAACAGCAAGCAATGCAGGTGTAGAAGCACGGTGGCTAGGAAAAACTCCCTAGAAAGGCCAAAACCTAGGAAGAAACCTAGAGAGGAACCAGGCTATGTGGGGTGGCCAGTCCTCTTCTGGCTGTGCCGGGTGGAGATTATAACAGAACATGGCCAAGATGTTCAAATGTTCATAAATGACCAGCATGGTCCAATAATAATAAGGCAGAACAGTTGAAACTGGAGCAGCAGCACGGCCAGGTGGACTGGGGACAGCAAGGAGTCATCATGTCAGGTAGTCCTGAGGCATGGTCCTAGGGCTCAGGTCCTCAGAGAGAGAGAAAGAAAGAGAGAATTAGAGAGAGCACACTTAAATTCTAAAATAGATGCCAATATGAAACACTGACACACACAAGGACAGAGGTTCTAATGGACTCAGAGCACTCTGCTGATCAAAGCCTCACCTGACATGGTTCTTCTGATGGACCTCACACAGATCTCTAGTCTGTCAATAGCTCTTCATCATCTCCACGTCTCACATCATTTACACCCAGCCGTCCCAATCCAGAGCAAAGACAATAAGGGGAATCACACTGATATCAACAACAACCCCTGGACCAGGACAGAAAAAGTGAGAAGACAGGACTTTACACAACATGATGTGTCTATATCTAACTCTACTACTGGGCTGGACTGGTAGGTAGATAGGCCTTCTGCTTCTTCATTTGTTATTAAAACATAAGACATCGTTTGAGTGGGGAGTGGTGACGTAGCCTGTGTACACCCAAAGCAACAAAGTCTTTGCTAATGGGTATGGAACGGAAACAGTGATGAACATACAGTAGTGGAGCGATTCCTGAGCCGCTCCAGTGGTTTAGCACTGCTCTAGCTGACAGACAGCCAGTTGATTTGTTGCCCATTGTTCTTCAGGCTCAGTAAAGTGTGACTTGTGGAAGGATCCAGACTGAGAGGAAACCCCAGCAGCCCCTTTTGAACCAGTCACGGCCCACTGGACCAGTCTGACCAGTGAGTCAGTCAGACAACAATCCATTGCAAGCAGCAGGCACACAGTGGAGAGAAAAACCACAGTCACAAATAACAGAGCTGAAATTATCTTGTTCATGCTATTGCTTGTCTTTCTCATCCACTCCCTAATGTATGAATCACAACCTCTCTCTCTCCTTATATCACCGTGGAATAGGAACTATGAAAGAAAGCCCATTTGTTTTACATTGAATATCCAGAGTACAGGTAGGCTAGAACTAACCCCTTCCCATGCATAGAAGACCATGTTTGGAATGACTTAATGGCGAAAACAGACCTCGCTGCTCACGAGTGGACGACCTATTACAATCATCCAAAAAACATATTTCCTCCTAGAATTTATTTAAAGTAGGCTATAGGGATGAAATCTATCAATTGTTATTCCTACAAGTCTCTAGTCTAACATTCAATTCCACTTCAAATAGCTAATGTCATTTCCACATTTCCTTTCACAGCCATTTTGCATAAAAGGTATCATAGAAAAGCATTTTCCTCCAAAGGTTTTCAATGACTCGCTTGCCTTTAGAAAATGTGAAATGCAAGAGAGAATGTATTTCTTTAGGAAAAGCAATAGCAGAAATGCCATAATGCCTCCATTCTACTCTCTGCTGAAAGAGAAATGAGCGTTACTCTGAGGACATAACTCTGAAAGAGCAGTGATTACTCCACAAAAGAGACAAAAGCCTTCAAGTGATGCTTGTAAAAGTTCTGGAGTTCACAGAACAACATATCTCCTCTGTAGAGACAAACTCATTGCACACTATTACAGATAATTACATCAATCTGCCAGTGATTAGTTCCCTCGCCTTTCCATGTGAACAAGACTAGCTGCTTCATGCTGATGGATCTATGGTTTACTATACAGTAAAGACAAAGTACGAGAGGTGCTGTATGACAGGTGGCTGATGGATAGTGCAGTATTAGCAGCAGGGCCTTTCTGATGGAGGTGGAGTGAAGCAGAACTCTCTCCTCTCCAAAACACCCACACAGAGGGAAAGAGCCTGGAGGGCAGATACAATCGACCATGGGGAAACTCACTGGGGAACTCACTCCTTTTGTTTTATCATGGTTCAGTAACAAGAGTGAGAGAATATCATGCATCTCCCTGGAGTCCTGAATGGCACTTTTTATCACTGAGTCAAGTTCAGCAATGAGCAACATCTCCACCCTCTAAATCAAATCAAATCAAATGTATTTATATAGCCCTTCGTACATCAGCTGATATCTCAAAGTGCTGTACAGAAACCCAGCCTAAAACCCCAAACAGCAAACAATGCAGGTGTAAAAGCACGGTGGCTAGGAAAAACTCCCTAGAAAGGCCAAAACCTAGGAAGAAACCTAGAGAGGAACCAGGCTATGTGGGGTGGCCAGTCCTCTTCTGGCTGTGCCGGGTAGAGATTATAACAGAACATGACCAAGATGTTCAAATGTTCATAAATGACCAGCATGGTCGAATAATAATAAGGCAGAACAGTTGAAACTGGAGCAGCAGCACAGTCAGGTGGACTGGGGACAGCAAGGAGTCATCATGTCAGGTAGTCCTGGGGCACGGTCCTAGGGCTCAGGTCCTCCGAGAGAGAGAAAGAAAGAGAGAATTAGAGAGAGCATATGTGGGGTGGCCAGTCCTCTTCTGGCTGTGCCGGGTGGAGATTATAACAGAACGTGGCCAAGATGTTCAAATGTTCATAAATGACCAGCATGGTTGAATAATAGTAAGGCAGAACAGTTGAAACTGGAGCAGCAGCATGGCCAGGTGGACTGGGGACAGCAAGGAGTCATCATGTCAGGTAGTCCTGGGACATGGTCCTAGGGCCCAGGCCAGTTGAAACTGGAGCAGCAGCATGGCCAGGTGGACTGGGGACAGCAAGGAGTCATCATGTCAGGTAGTCCTGGGGCATGGTCCTAGGGCTCAGGTCCTCCGAGAGAGAGAAAGAAAGAGAGAAGGAGAGAATTAGAGAACGCACACTTAGATTCACACAGGACACCGAATAGGACAGGAGAAGTACTCCAGATATAACAAACTGACCCTAGCCCCCCGACACATAAACTAATGCAGCATAAATACTGGAGGCTGAGACAGGAGGGGTCAGGAGACACTGTGGCCCCATCCGAGGACACCCCCGGACAGGGCCAAACAGGAAGGATATAACCCCACCCACTTTGCCAAAGCACAGCCCCCACACTCTATTCAGTGAGGCCAGTACTCAGGGGTCCACACATTAGACGGTCACTGTTAACATTCACTCTCCATAAACCTACTGTTGGACCCCTAACCATGCCACCATCTGAGCCCCTTTCATATGGACTGTATAATCTCGCTAGCTATGACGCCATGGTAACAGAGTGACGATAACTGAGACTCCAATTTTTCACTTTAAAATGTATGCCAAACAAAAATAATTATTGCAAAGTTAAACAAACCAACTCTATGCACTAGGACTACTTAACAATTTCCACAAAAAAAATGTACTGGTGCACTGTTCTTCAAGTAAATGTGTTTTTGCTAAAATGTCAATGGAAATTGTTAAAAGTAGTCCTTGTGCATAGAGTTGTATGGTTTGCAATTGTTTGCTTTTTGTTTGACATACATTTTAAAGTGACAAATCCGAGTCTCAGCATCACTCTGTTGCTGTGGACTTGCCCCCCCCCAATGCTACTGCCCTGTTGTATGTGGGTCACTAGTTCAGTAGAGAATAAAGCTTAGAGAACATTATTCAAACCTAAACGCCTTCAATCCCACGGAATCAATGCCGAATGGGTTCAACATTATCACTGTTCTTCAGAGAGTGAGTTCAGCTGTATGTGGGTTCAACATTATCACTGTTCTTCAGAGAGTGAGTTCAGCTGTATGTGGGTTCAACATTATCACTGTTCTTCAGACAGTGAGTTCAGCTGTATGTGGGTTCAACATTATCACTGTTCTTCAGAGAGTGAGTTCAGCTGTATGTGGGTACAACATTATCACTGTTCTTCAGAGAGTGAGTTCAGCTGTATGTGGGTACAACATTATCACTGTTCTTCAGAGAGTGAGTTCAGCTGTATGTGGGTACAACATTATCACTGTTCTTCAGAGAGTGAGTTCAGCTGTATGTGGGTACAACATTATCACTGTTCTTCAGAGAGTGAGTTCAGCTGTATGTGGGTACAACATTATCACTGTTCTTCAGAGAGTGAGTTCAGCTGTATGTGGGTACAACATTATCACTGTTCTTCAGAGAGTGAGTTCAGCTGTATGTGGGTACAACATTATCACTGTTCTTCAGAGAGTGAGTTCAGCTGTATGTGGGTACAACATTATCACTGTTCTTCAGAGAGTGAGTTCAGCTGTATGTGGGTACAACATTATCACTGTTCTTCAGAGAGTGAGTTCAGCTGTATGTGGGTACAACATTATCACTGTTCTTCAGAGAGTGAGTTCAGCTGTATGTGGGTACAACATTATCACTGTTCTTCAGAGAGTGAGTTCAGCTGTATGTGGGTACAACATTATCACTGTTCTTCAGAGAGTGAGTTCAGCTGTATGTGGGTACAACTATTATTCACTGGCCTCAGAGGTAATTGGGAGTTGCACCCTCAGTGTCCCTGCCTAGTGGGGGGAGGGGCATCTTTCCCTCATGGGGTCGACTCCTTTAAACCTGTACGCTGTGCGTTCAACAGGGGCGAGTCATCTCCTTCAGTAAAGGTCACGGGCGACCATGATGGATGGTTGCTGCCGCAAGTTTAATTTAAAATAAAGAGCAATAAACAGGGGGCTGGTGCTGGTGGCGTGGGGGGATGATGAAGGACCCATTAGCTAAGCAAAGGTTATGTGCTACTCCCCTGACAGGGGCTGTCACTGCAGGATCACACGCAGTGACATGGGACAGCGGGCCAGGGTGGTGAGAGGGACAGGCAGGGACACGTCAGCCCCAGAGAGGTCCCTGTCTCTCAGGGCCAGGAACTGCCAGGGGCCCCCTGTTTATCAGCCATGTCATGACTGTAGTTTTAAGTGCAAGGCCAGATGTGGGAGGCCAGAGAGGGGAGATAAGGGAGTCTTCCAGAGGGACAGACTCCAAGGAGACTCTCTATCACTTTCTCAATGAGCTCAAACAGTAGAATCAAGATCTACCTGCATTATCTTCACAGTACAGCATTATGTACAGGGCTACAAAAGACATACTAGAGGAGGAAAGCAAATGCCAAACACAAGAGCTTGAGGCAGGTAGCCAAAGTTAGACATGGCACGGCTGGAACAAGCCATTAGGAAAATATCAACACAGAGACCTGTATAACACGTGGGTAATTCGCTACACTACCAAATTCTCCACACTAATGACATTTAATAGGTGGGCTGGGCCCAAATTGTGACAGCGTGATCTATTTGGCATAACACCGCTAATGGCTCCCGTCAAATGAGATTTCATTTTTTCAGAAACAGTTATCACATTGGAGACCAATTTAATTTAGTGTCACCTCTTAACTTCAGCGTTTGGCAAAGAGACATGGCCAATGAAAACATGAGTGAAGTCTGCCTCCATTAGCTATGTTGATCAAACAGTGGTGGAGGCGGCTGAGGTCTGCTTTCAATTTAGCGTATAGAAGCTAATGGAGGCAGATGCCCAATGAGTGGCTGATGAATGGGCCAGGTGGGGGACTTTAGACACCAGGCCAAATGAAGATAACATTTTGGTGCTGATGGTTCAGGAAACTGAATAAAGTGATTGAAGAGGCCTCTAATGTGGGCTTAAAGCATTTCTAATTGGAGTCAATGAGACGCATCAGTCAATACAGCTCAAAATAAATATTTGGTGTCTCATAATGTGGTCATTATTTTTTCCATCACGTTCATTCTGAATCAATATTTACGGGATTAATTGACGTGTTTTGTTTATCATCATTTTATTGATGAGATAAACCCACTTAGGGTTTGTTTGAGCTGGTGACCGGAAACATTTCATGGGGTTGCTTGGTACTACTGTCTTGCAGTTACAGTTCTACCTCTCTGGTTTTGGTTCAAAAAATGTTGATGTGTGTGTGTTCCGTCTGTTAACGAACGATAACAATTACATTCCTCCCCACAAAAATAATAAGCCTGAACGAAATGAAACAATGAGATAAAAATGGCAGACGTACTTTAGCAATAGAGATATCAGCAATATCAGACATCCTTAAAGTCATTGCAAATACGATTTAAGCAGCGCCACAATCAGCACATCTATCTAAAACATTTTGGGCAAGATGAAATCTTTCTGCATAATTCACTATGGGTAGGCCTTTACATCCCTGTCTCTGTGTGTATGCCTTTACTTACCTGTCTCTGTGTGTATGCCTTTACATCCCTGTCTCTGTGTGTATGCCTTTACTTACCTGTCTCTGTGTGAATGCCTTTACATCCCTGTCTCTGTGTGTATGTACTTACCTGTCTCTGTGTGTATGCCTTTACATCCCTGTCTCTGTGTGTATGCCTTTACTTACCTATCTCTGTGTGTTTGCCTTTACTTACCTGTCTCTGTGTGTATGCCTTTACTTACCTGTCTCTGTGTGTTTGCCTTTACTTACCTGTCTCTGTGTGTACTGTATGCCGTTACATCCCTGTCTCTGTGTGTTTGCCTTTACTTACCTGTCTCTGTGTGTTTGCCATTACATCCCTGTCTCTGTGTGTATGCCGTTACATCCCTGTCTCTGTGTGTTTGCCGTTACATCCCTGTCTCTGTGTGTTTGCCGTTACATCCCTGTCTCTGTGTGTATGCCTTTACATCCCTGTCTCTGTGTGTATGCCTTTACATCCCTGTCTCTGTGTGTACTGTATGCCGTTACATCCCTGTCTCTGTGGGTATGCCTTTACATTCCTGTCTCTGTGTGTATGCCTTCACATCCCTGTCTCTGTGTGTATGCCTTTACATCCATGTCTCTGTGTGTATGCCTTTACATCCCTGTCTGTGTGTGTGTGCCTTCACATCCCTGTCTCTGTGTGTATGCCTTTACATCCCTGTCTCTGTGTGTATGCCTTCACATCCCTGTCTCTGTGTGTATGCCTTTACATCCCTGTCTCTGTGTGTATGCCTTCACATCCCTGTCTCTGTGTGTATGCCTTTACATCCCTGTCTCTGTGTGTATGCCTTTACATCCCTGTCTGTGTGTGTGTGCCTTCACATCCCTGTCTCTGTGGGTATGCCTTTACATCCCTGTCTCTGTGTGTATGCCTTCACATCCCTGTCTCTGTGTGTATGCCTTTACATCCCTGTCTCTGTGTGTATGCCTTTACATCCCTGTCTCTGTGTGTATGCCTTCACATCCCTGTCTCTGTGTGTATGCCTTTACATCCCTGTCTCTGTGTGTATGCCTTTACATCCCTGTCTGTGTGTGTGTGCCTTCACATCCCTGTCTCTGTGGGTATGCCTTTACATCCCTGTCTCTGTGTGTATGCCTTCACATCCCTGTCTCTGTGTGTATGCCTTTACATCCCTGTCTCTGTGTGTATGCCTTTACATCCCTGTCTGTGTGTGTTTGCCTTTACTTACCTGTCTCTGTGTGTACTGTATGCTGTTACATCCCTGTCTCTGTGTGTATGCCTTTACATCCCTGTCTCTGTGTGTATGCCTTCACATCCCTGTCTCTGTGTGTATGCCTTTACATCCCTGTCTCTGTGTGTATGCCTTTACATCCCTGTCTGTGTGTGTGTGCCTTCACATCCCTGTCTCTGTGTGTATGCCTTTACATCCCTGTCTCTGTGTGTATGCCTTCACATCCCTGTCTCTGTGTGTATGCCTTTACATCCCTGTCTCTGTGTGTATGCCTTTACATCCCTGTCTGTGTGTGTTTGCCTTTACTTACCTGTCTCTGTGTGTTTGCCTTTAATTACCTGTCTCTGTGTGTATCTTTACTTACCTGTCTCTGTGTGTATGCCTTTACATCCCTGTCTCTGTGTGTATGCCTTTACATCCCTGTCTCTGTGTGTATGCCTTTACATCCCTGTCTCTGTGTGTTTGCCTTTACATCCATGTCTCTGTGTGTATGCCTTTACATCCCTGTCTCTGTGTGAATGCCTTTACATCCTTGTCTCTGTGTATATGCCTTTACATCCTTGTCTCTGTGTGTATGCCTTTACTTACCTGTCTCTGTGTGTATGCCGTTACATCCCTGTCTCTGTGTGTATGCCTTTACTTACCTGTCTCTGTGTGTACTGTATGCCTTTACATCCTTGTCTCTGTGTGTATGCCTTTACATCCCTGTCTCTGTGTGTTTGCCTTTACTTACCTATCTCTGTGTGTATGCCTTTACTTACTTGTCTCTGTGTGTTTGCCTTTACTTACCTGTCTCTGTGTGTTTGCCTTTACTTACCTATATCTGTGTGTTTGCCTTTACTTACCTGTCTCTGTGTGTATGCCTTTACTTACCTGTCTCTGTGTGTTTGCCTTTACTTACCTGTCTCTGTGTGTTTGCCTTTACTTACCTGTCTCTGTGTGTTTGCCTTTACTTGCCTGTCTCTGTGTGTATGCCTTTACTTACCTGTCTCTGTGTGTTTGCCTTTACTTACCTGTCTCTGTGTGTACTGTATGCCGTTACATCCCTGTCTCTGTGTGTTTGCCTTTACTTACCTGTCTCTGTGTGTTTGCCTTTACTTACCTGTCTCTGTGTGTATGCCTTTACTTACCTGTCTCTGTGTGTTTGCCTTTACTTATCTGTCTCTGTGTGTATGCCTTTACATCCCTGTTTCTATGTGTATGCCTTTACTTACCTGTTTCTGTGTGTACTGTATGCCGTTACATCCCTGTCTCTGTGTGTTTGCCATTACATCCCTGTCTCTGTGGGTATGCCTTCACATCCATGTCTCTGTGTGTTTGCCTTTACTTACCTGTCTCTGTGTGTACTGTATGCCGTTACATCCATGTCTCTGTGTGTATGCCTTTACATCCCTGTCTGTGTGTGTGTGCCTTCACATCCCTGTCTCTGTGTGTTTGCCTTTACTTACCTGTCTCTGTGTGTTTGCCATTACATCCCTGTCTCTGTGTGTATGCCGTTACATCCCTGTCTCTGTGTGTTTGCCGTTACATCCCTGTCTCTGTGTGTTTGCCGTTACATCCCTGTCTCTGTGTGTATGCCTTTACATCCCTGTCTCTGTGTGTATGCCTTTACATCCCTGTCTCTGTGTGTACTGTATGCCGTTACATCCCTGTCTCTGTGGGTATGCCTTCACATGCCTGTCTCTGTGTGTATGCCTTCACATCCCTGTCTCTGTGGGTATGCCTTTACATCCCTGTCTCTGTGTGTATGCCTTCACATCCCTGTCTCTGTGGGTATGCCTTTACATTCCTGTCTCTGTGTGTATGCCTTCACATCCCTGTCTCTGTGTGTATCGCTTTACATCCATGTTTCTGTGTGTATGCCTTTACATCCCTGTCTGTGTGTGTGCCTTCACATCCCTGTCTCTGTGTGTATGCCTTTACATCCCTGTCTCTGTGTGTATGCCTTCACATCCCTGTATCTGTGTGTATGCCTTTACATCCCTGTCTCTGTGTGTATGCCTTTACATCCCTGTCTCTGTGTGTGTGCCTTCACATCCCTGTCTCTGTGGGTATGCCTTCACATCCCTGTCTCTGTGTGTATGCCTTTACATCCCTGTCTCTATGTGTATGCCTTTACATCCATGTCTCTGTGTGTATGCCTTTACATCCCTGTCTGTGTGTGTGTGCCTTCACATCCCTGTCTCTGTGTGTATGCCTTTACATCCCTGTCTCTGTGTGTATGCCTTCACATCCCTGTCTCTGTGTGTATGCCTTTACATCCCTGTCTCTGTGTGTATGCCTTTACATCCCTGTCTGTGTGTGTGTGCCTTCACATCCCTGTCTCTGTGGGTATGCCTTTACATCCCTGTCTCTGTGTGTATGCCTTCACATCCCTGTCTCTGTGTGTATGCCTTTACATCCCTGTCTCTGTGTGTATGCCTTTACATCCCTGTCTGTGTGTGTTTGCCTTTACTTACCTGTCTCTGTGTGTACTGTATGCTGTTACATCCCTGTCTCTGTGTGTATGCCTTTACATCCCTGTCTCTGTGTGTATGCCTTCACATCCCTGTCTCTGTGTGTATGCCTTTACATCCCTGTCTCTGTGTGTATGCCTTTACATCCCTGTCTGTGTGTGTGTGCCTTCACATCCCTGTCTCTGTGGGTATGCCTTTACATCCCTGTCTCTGTGTGTATGCCTTCACATCCCTGTCTCTGTGTGTATGCCTTTACATCCCTGTCTCTGTGTGTATGCCTTTACATCCCTGTCTGTGTGTGTTTGCCTTTACTTACCTGTCTCTGTGTGTTTGCCTTTAATTACCTGTCTCTGTGTGTATGCCTTTACTTACCTGTCTCTGTGTGTATGCCTTTACATCCCTGTCTCTGTGTGTATGCCTTTACATCCCTGTCTCTGTGTGTATGCCTTTACATCCCTGTCTCTGTGTGTTTGCCTTTACATCCATGTCTCTGTGTGTATGCCTTTACATCCCTGTCTCTGTGTGAATGCCTTTACATCCTTGTCTCTGTGTATATGCCTTTACATCCTTGTCTCTGTGTGTATGCCTTTACTTACCTGTCTCTGTGTGTATGCCGTTACATCCCTGTCTCTGTGTGTATGCCTTTACTTACCTGTCTCTGTGTGTACTGTATGCCTTTACATCCTTGTCTCTGTGTGTATGCCTTTACATCCCTGTCTCTGTGTGTTTGCCTTTACTTACCTATCTCTGTGTGTATGCCTTTACTTACTTGTCTCTGTGTGTTTGCCTTTACTTACCTGTCTCTGTGTGTTTGCCTTTACTTACCTATCTCTGTGTGTTTGCCTTTACTTACCTGTCTCTGTGTGTATGCCTTTACTTACCTGTCTCTGTGTGTTTGCCTTTACTTACCTGTCTCTGTGTGTTTGCCTTTACTTACCTGTCTCTGTGTGTTTGCCTTTACTTGCCTGTCTCTGTGTGTATGCCTTTACTTACCTGTCTCTGTGTGTTTGCCTTTACTTACCTGTCTCTGTGTGTACTGTATGCCGTTACATCCCTGTCTCTGTGTGTTTGCCTTTACTTACCTGTCTCTGTGTGTTTGCCTTTACTTACCTGTCTCTGTGTGTATGCCTTTACTTACCTGTCTCTGTGTGTTTGCCTTTACTTATCTGTCTCTGTGTGTATGCCTTTACATCCCTGTTTCTATGTGTATGCCTTTACTTACCTGTTTCTGTGTGTACTGTATGCCGTTACATCCCTGTCTCTGTGTGTTTGCCATTACATCCCTGTCTCTGTGGGTATGCCTTCACATCCATGTCTCTGTGTGTTTGCCTTTACTTACCTGTCTCTGTGTGTACTGTATGCCGTTACATCCATGTCTCTGTGTGTATGCCTTTACATCCCTGTCTGTGTGTGTGTGCCTTCACATCCCTGTCTCTGTGTGTTTGCCTTTACTTACCTGTCTCTGTGTGTTTGCCATTACATCCCTGTCTCTGTGTGTATGCCGTTACATCCCTGTCTCTGTGTGTTTGCCGTTACATCCCTGTCTCTGTGTGTTTGCCGTTACATCCCTGTCTCTGTGTGTATGCCTTTACATCCCTGTCTCTGTGTGTATGCCTTTACATCCCTGTCTCTGTGTGTACTGTATGCCGTTACATCCCTGTCTCTGTGGGTATGCCTTCACATGCCTGTCTCTGTGTGTATGCCTTCACATCCCTGTCTCTGTGGGTATGCCTTTACATCCCTGTCTCTGTGTGTATGCCTTCACATCCCTGTCTCTGTGGGTATGCCTTTACATTCCTGTCTCTGTGTGTATGCCTTCACATCCCTGTCTCTGTGTGTATCGCTTTACATCCATGTTTCTGTGTGTATGCCTTTACATCCCTGTCTGTGTGTGTGTGCCTTCACATCCCTGTCTCTGTGTGTATGCCTTTACATCCCTGTCTCTGTGTGTATGCCTTCACATCCCTGTATCTGTGTGTATGCCTTTACATCCCTGTCTCTGTGTGTATGCCTTTACATCCCTGTCTGTGTGTGTGTGCCTTCACATCCCTGTCTCTGTGGGTATGCCTTCACATCCCTGTCTCTGTGTGTATGCCTTTACATCCCTGTCTCTGTGTGTATGCCTTTACATCCATGTCTCTGTGAGTATGCCTTTACATCCCTGTCTGTGTGTGTGTGCCTTCACATCCCTGTCTCTGTGGGTATGCCTTCACATCCCTGTCTCTGTGTGTATGCCTTTACATCCCTGTCTCTATGTGTATGCCTTTACATCCATGTCTCTGTGTGTATGCCTTTACATCCCTGTCTGTGTGTGTGTGCCTTCACATCCCTGTCTCTGTGTGTATGCCTTTACATCCCTGTCTCTGTGTGTATGCCTTCACATCCCTGTCTCTGTGTGTATGCCTTTACATCCCTGTCTCTGTGTGTATGCCTTTACATCCCTGTCTGTGTGTGTGTGCCTTCACATCCCTGTCTCTGTGGGTATGCCTTTACATCCCTGTCTCTGTGTGTATGCCTTCACATCCCTGTCTCTGTGTGTATGCCTTTACATCCCTGTCTCTGTGTGTATGTACTTACCTGTCTCTGTGTGTATGCCTTTACATCCCTGTCTCTGTGTGTATGTACTTACCTGTCTCTGTGTGTATGCCTTTACATCCCTGTCTCTGTGTGTATGCCTTTACTTACCTATCTCTGTGTGTTTGCCTTTACTTACCTGTCTCTGTGTGTATGCCTTTACTTACCTGTCTCTGTGTGTTTGCCTTTACTTACCTGTCTCTGTGTGTACTGTATGCCGTTACATCCCTGTCTCTGTGTGTTTGCCTTTACTTACCTGTCTCTGTGTGTTTGCCATTACATCCCTGTCTCTGTGTGTATGCCGTTACATCCCTGTCTCTGTGTGTTTGCCGTTACATCCCTGTCTCTGTGTGTTTGCCGTTACATCCCTGTCTCTGTGTGTATGCCTTTACATCCCTGTCTCTGTGTGTATGCCTTTACATCCCTGTCTCTGTGTGTACTGTATGCCGTTACATCCCTGTCTCTGTGGGTATGCCTTCACATGCCTGTCTCTGTGTGTATGCCTTCACATCCCTGTCTCTGTGGGTATGCCTTTACATTCCTGTCTCTGTGTGTATGCCTTTACATCCCTGTCTCTGTGTGTATGCCTTTACATCCCTGTCTCTGTGTGTACTGTATGCCGTTACATCCCTGTCTCTGTGGGTATGCCTTCACATGCCTGTCTCTGTGTGTATGCCTTCACATCCCTGTCTCTGTGGGTATGCCTTTACATTCCTGTCTCTGTGTGTATGCCTTCACATCCCTGTCTCTGTGTGTATGCCTTTACATCCATGTCTCTGTGTGTATGCCTTTACATCCCTGTCTGTGTGTGTGTGCCTTCACATCCCTGTCTCTGTGTGTATGCCTTTACATCCCTGTCTCTGTGTGTATGCCTTCACATCCCTGTCTCTGTGGGTATGCCTTTACATTCCTGTCTCTGTGTGTATGCCTTCACATCCCTGTCTCTGTGTGTATCGCTTTACATCCATGTCTCTGTGTGTATGCCTTTACATCCCTGTCTGTGTGTGTGTGCCTTCACATCCCTGTCTCTGTGTGTATGCCTTTACATCCCTGTCTCTGTGTGTATGCCTTCACATCCCTGTATCTGTGTGTATGCCTTTACATCCCTGTCTCTGTGTGTATGCCTTTACATCCCTGTCTGTGTGTGTGTGTGCCTTCACATCCCTGTCTCTGTGGGTATGCCTTCACATCCCTGTCTCTGTGTGTATGCCTTTACATCCCTGTCTCTGTGTGTATGCCTTTACATCCATGTCTCTGTGAGTATGCCTTTACATCCCTGTCTGTGTGTGTGTGCCTTCACATCCCTGTCTCTGTGGGTATGCCTTCACATCCCTGTCTCTGTGTGTATGCCTTTACATCCCTGTCTCTGTGTGTATGCCTTTACATCGATGTCTCTGTGTGTATGCCTTTACATCCCTGTCTGTGTGTGTGTGCCTTCACATCCCTGTCTCTGTGTGTATGCCTTTACATCCCTGTCTCTGTGTGTATGCCTTCACATCCCTGTCTCTGTGTGTATGCCTTTACATCCCTGTCTCTGTGTGTATGCCTTTACATCCCTGTCTGTGTGTGTGTGCCTTCACATCCCTGTCTCTGTGGGTATGCCTTTACATCCCTGTCTCTGTGTGTATGCCTTCACATCCCTGTCTCTGTGTGTATGCCTTTACATCCCTGTCTCTGTGTGTATGCCTTTACATCCCTGTCTGTGTGTGTTTGCCTTTACTTACCTGTCTCTGTGTGTACTGTATGCTGTTACATCCCTGTCTCTGTGTGTTTGCCTTTACTTACCTGTCTCTGTGTGTTTGCCTTTAATTACCTGTCTCTGTGTGTATGCCTTTACTTACCTGTCTCTGTGTGTATGCCTTTACATCCCTGTCTCTGTGTGTATGCCTTTACATCCCTGTCTCTGTGTGTATGCCTTTACATCCCTGTCTCTGTGTGTTTGCCTTTACATCCATGTCTCTGTGTGTATGCCTTTACTTACCTGTCTCTGTGTGTTTGCCTTTACATCCCTGTCTCTGTGTGAATGCCTTTACATGCTTGTCTCTGTGTATATGCCTTTACATCCTTGTCTCTGTGTGTATGCCTTTACTTACCTGTCTCTGTGTGTATGCCGTTACATCCCTGTCTCTGTGTGTATGCCTTTACTTACCTGTCTCTGTGTGTACTGTATGCCTTTACATCCTTGTCTCTGTGTGTATGCCTTTACATCCCTGTCTCTGTGTGTTTGCCTTTACTTACCTATCTCTGTGTGTATGCCTTTACTTACTTGTCTCTGTGTGTTTGCCTTTACTTACCTGTCTCTGTGTGTTTGCCTTTACTTACCTATATCTGTGTGTTTGCCTTTACTTACCTGTCTCTGTGTGTATGCCTTTACTTACCTGTCTCTGTGTGTTTGCCTTTACTTACCTGTCTCTGTGTGTTTGCCTTTACTTACCTGTCTCTGTGTGTACTGTATGCCGTTACATCCCTGTCTCTGTGTGTTTGCCTTTACTTACCTGTCTCTGTGTGTTTGCCTTTACTTACCTGTCTCTGTGTGTATGCCTTTACTTACCTGTCTCTGTGTGTTTGCCTTTACTTATCTGTCTCTGTGTGTATGCCTTTACATCCCTGTTTCTATGTGTATGCCTTTACTTACCTGTTTCTGTGTGTACTGTATGCCGTTACATCCCTGTCTCTGTGTGTTTGCCATTACATCCCTGTCTCTGTGGGTATGCCTTCACATCCATGTCTCTGTGTGTTTGCCTTTACTTACCTGTCTCTGTGTGTACTGTATGCCGTTACATCCATGTCTCTGTGTGTATGCCTTTACATCCCTGTCTGTGTGTGTGTGCCTTCACATCCCTGTCTCTGTGTGTTTGCCTTTACTTACCTGTCTCTGTGTGTTTGCCATTACATCCCTGTCTCTGTGTGTATGCCGTTACATCCCTGTCTCTGTGTGTTTGCCGTTACATCCCTGTCTCTGTGTGTTTGCCGTTACATCCCTGTCTCTGTGTGTATGCCTTTACATCCCTGTCTCTGTGTGTATGCCTTTACATCCCTGTCTCTGTGTGTACTGTATGCCGTTACATCCCTGTCTCTGTGCGTATGCCTTCACATGCCTGTCTCTGTGTGTATGCCTTCACATCCCTGTCTCTGTGGGTATGCCTTTACATCCCTGTCTCTGTGTGTATGCCTTCACATCCCTGTCTCTGTGGGTATGCCTTTACATTCCTGTCTCTGTGTGTATGCCTTCACATCCCTGTCTCTGTGTGTATCGCTTTACATCCATGTTTCTGTGTGTATGCCGTTACATCCCTGTCTGTGTGTGTGTGCCTTCACATCCCTGTCTCTGTGTGTATGCCTTTACATCCCTGTCTCTGTGTGTATGCCTTCACATCCCTGTATCTGTGTGTATGCCTTTACATCCCTGTCTCTGTGTGTATGCCTTTACATCCCTGTCTGTGTGTGTGTGCCTTCACATCCCTGTCTCTGTGGGTATGCCTTCACATCCCTGTCTCTGTGTGTATGCCTTTACATCCCTGTCTCTGTGTGTATGCCTTTACATCCATGTCTCTGTGAGTATGCCTTTACATCCCTGTCTGTGTGTGTGTGCCTTCACATCCCTGTCTCTGTGGGTATGCCTTCACATCCCTGTCTCTGTGTGTATGCCTTTACATCCCTGTCTCTGTGTGTATGCCTTTACATCCATGTCTCTGTGTGTATGCCTTTACATCCCTGTCTGTGTGTGTGTGCCTTCACATCCCTGTCTCTGTGTGTATGCCTTTACATCCCTGTCTCTGTGTGTATGCCTTCACATCCCTGTCTCTGTGTGTATGCCTTTACATCCCTGTCTCTGTGTGTATGCCTTTACATCCCTGTCTGTGTGTGTGTGCCTTCACATCCCTGTCTCTGTGGGTATGCCTTTACATCCCTGTCTCTGTGTGTATGCCTTCACATCCCTGTCTCTGTGTGTATGCCTTTACATCCCTGTCTCTGTGTGTATGCCTTTACATCCCTGTCTGTGTGTGTTTGCCTTTACTTACCTGTCTCTGTGTGTACTGTATGCTGTTACATCCCTGTCTCTGTGTGTTTGCCTTTACTTACCTGTCTCTGTGTGTTTGCCTTTAATTACCTGTCTCTGTGTGTATGCCTTTACTTACCTGTCTCTGTGTGTATGCCTTTACATCCCTGTCTCTGTGTGTATGCCTTTACATCCCTGTCTGTGTGTGTTTGCCTTTACTTACCTGTCTCTGTGTGTACTGTATGCTGTTACATCCCTGTCTCTGTGTGTTTGCCTTTACTTACCTGTCTCTGTGTGTTTGCCTTTAATTACCTGTCTCTGTGTGTATGCCTTTACTTACCTGTCTCTGTGTGTATGCCTTTACATCCCTGTCTCTGTGTGTATGCCTTTACATCCCTGTCTCTGTGTGTATGCCTTTACATCCCTGTCTCTGTGTGTTTGCCTTTACATCCATGTCTCTGTGTGAATGCCTTTACATCCTTGTCTCTGTGTATATGCCTTTACATCCTTGTCTCTGTGTGTATGCCTTTACTTACCTGTCTCTGTGTGTATGCCGTTACATTTCTGTCTCTGTGTGTATGCCTTTACTTACCTGTCTCTGTGTGTACTGTATGCCTTTACATCCTTGTCTCTGTGTGTATGCCTTTACATCCTTGTCTCTGTGTGTTTGCCTTTACTTACCTATCTCTGTGTGTATGCCTTTACTTACTTGTCTCTGTGTGTTTGCCTTTACTTACCTGTCTCTGTGTGTTTGCCTTTACTTACCTGTCTCTGTGTGTTTGCCTTTACTTACCTGTCTCTGTGTGTATGCCTTTACTTACCTGTCTCTGTGTGTTTGCCTTTACTTACCTGTCTCTGTGTGTTTGCCTTTACTTACCTGTCTCTGTGTGTTTGCCTTTACTTACCTGTCTCTGTGTGTATGCCTTTTACTTACCTGTCTCTGTGTGTTTGCCTTTACTTACCTGTCTCTGTGTGTATGCCTTTTACTTACCTGTCTCTGTGTGTTTGCCTTTACTTACCTGTCTCTGTGTGTTTGCCTTTAATTACCTGTCTCTGTGTGTATGCCTTTACTTACCTGTCTCTGTGTGTATGCCTTTACATCCCTGTCTGTGTGTGTGTGCCTTCACATCCCTGTCTCTGTGGGTATGCCTTTACATCCCTGTCTCTGTGTGTATGCCTTCACATCCCTGTCTCTGTGTGTATGCCTTTACATCCCTGTCTCTGTGTGTATGCCTTTACATCCCTGTCTGTGTGTGTTTGCCTTTACTTACCTGTCTCTGTGTGTACTGTATGCTGTTACATCCCTGTCTCTGTGTGTTTGCCTTTACTTACCTGTCTCTGTGTGTTTGCCTTTAATTACCTGTCTCTGTGTGTATGCCTTTACTTACCTGTCTCTGTGTGTATGCCTTTACATCCCTGTCTCTGTGTGTATGCCTTTACATCCCTGTCTCTGTGTGTATGCCTTTACATCCCTGTCTCTGTGTGTTTGCCTTTACATCCATGTCTCTGTGTGTATGCCTTTACTTACCTGTCTCTGTGTGTTTGCCTTTACATCCCTGTCTCTGTGTGAATGCCTTTACATCCTTGTCTCTGTGTATATGCCTTTACATCCTTGTCTCTGTGTGTATGCCTTTACTTACCTGTCTCTGTGTGTATGCCGTTACATCCCTGTCTCTGTGTGTATGCCTTTACTTACCTGTCTCTGTGTGTACTGTATGCCTTTACATCCTTGTCTCTGTGTGTATGCCTTTACATCCCTGTCTCTGTGTGTTTGCCTTTACTTACCTATCTCTGTGTGTATGCCTTTACTTACTTGTCTCTGTGTGTTTGCCTTTACTTACCTGTCTCTGTGTGTTTGCCTTTACTTACCTATCTCTGTGTGTTTGCCTTTACTTACCTGTCTCTGTGTGTATGCCTTTACTTACCTGTCTCTGTGTGTTTGCCTTTACTTACCTGTCTCTGTGTGTTTGCCTTTACTTACCTGTCTCTGTGTGTACTGTATGCCGTTACATCCCTGTCTCTGTGTGTTTGCCTTTACTTACCTGTCTCTGTGTGTTTGCCTTTACTTACCTGTCTCTGTGTGTATGCCTTTACTTACCTGTCTCTGTGTGTTTGCCTTTACTTATCTGTCTCTGTGTGTATGCCTTTACATCCCTGTTTCTATGTGTATGCCTTTACTTACCTGTTTCTGTGTGTACTGTATGCCGTTACATCCCTGTCTCTGTGTGTTTGCCATTACATCCCTGTCTCTGTGGGTATGCCTTCACATCCATGTCTCTGTGTGTTTGCCTTTACTTACCTGTCTCTGTGTGTACTGTATGCCGTTACATCCATGTCTCTGTGTGTATGCCTTTACATCCCTGTCTGTGTGTGTGTGCCTTCACATCCCTGTCTCTGTGTGTTTGCCTTTACTTACCTGTCTCTGTGTGTATGCCTTTACTTACCTGTCTCTGTGTGTTTGCCTTTACTTACCTGTCTCTGTGTGTTTGCCTTTACTTACCTGTCTCTGTGTGTTTGCCTTTGCTTACCTGTCTCTGTGTGTATGCCTTTTACTTACCTGTCTCTGTGTGTTTGCCTTTACTTACCTGTCTCTGTGTGTTTGCCTTTAATTACCTGTCTCTGTGTGTATGCCTTTACTTACCTGTCTCTGTGTGTATGCCTTTACATCCCTGTCTGTGTGTGTGTGCCTTCACATCCCTGTCTCTGTGTGTATGCCTTTACATCCCTGTCTCTGTGTGTATGCCTTCACATCCCTGTCTCTGTGTGTATGCCTTTACATCCCTGTCTCTGTGTGTATGCCTTTACATCCCTTTTGCCTTTACAACCATTTTGAAAAGAAGGTCGACGACATCCGATCCTCGTTTGCTAAGTCAAACGACACCGCTGGTTCTGCTCACACTGCCCTACCCTGTGCTCTGACCTCTTTCTCCCCTCTCTCTCCAGATGACATCTCACGTCTTGTGACGGCCGGCCGCCCAACAACCTGCCCGCTTGACCCTATCCCCTCCTCTCTTCTCCAGACCATCTCCGGTGACCTTCTCCCTTACCTCACCTCGCTCATCAACTCATCCCTGACCGCTGGCTACGTCCCTCCCGTCTTCAAGAGAGCGAGAGTTGCACCCCTTCTGAAAAAACCTACACTCGATCCCTCCGATGTCAACAACTACAGACCAGTATCCCTTCTTTCTTTTCTCTCCAAAACTCTTGAACGTGCCGTCCTTGGCCAGCTCTCCCGCTATCTCTCTCAGAATGACCTTCTTGATCCAAATCAGTCAGGTTTCAAGACTAGTCATTCAACTGAGACTGCTCTTCTCTGTATCACGGAGGCGCTCCGCACTGCTAAAGCTAACTCTCTCTCCTCTGCTCTCATCCTTCTAGACCTATCGGCTGCCTTCGATACTGTGAACCATCAGATCCTCCTCTCCACCCTCTCCGAGTTGGGCATCTCCGGCGCGGCCCACGCTTGGATTGCGTCCTACCTGACAGGTCGCTCCTACCAGGTGGCGTGGCGAGAATCCGTCTCCTCACCACGTGCTCTCACCACTGGTGTCCCCCAGGGCTCTGTTCTAGGCCCTCTCCTATTCTCGCTATACACCAAGTCACTTGGCTCTGTCATAACCTCACATGGTCTCTCCTATCATTGCTATGCAGACGACACACAATTAATCTTCTCCTTTCCCCCTTCTGACGACCAGGTGGCGAATCGCATCTCTGCATGTCTGGCAGACATATCAGTGTGGATGACGGATCATCACCTCAAGCTGAACCTCGGCAAGACGGAGCTGCTCTTCCTCCCGGGGAAGGACTGCCCGTTCCATGATCTCGCCATCACGGTTGACAACTCCATTGTGTCCTCGTCCCAGAGCGCTAAGAACCTTGGCGTGATCCTGGACAACACCCTGTCGTTCTCAAATAACATCAAGGCGGTGGCCCGTTCCTGTAGGTTCATGCTCTACAACATCCGCAGAGTACGACCCTGCCTCACACAGGAAGCGGCGCAGGTCCTAATCCAGGCACTTGTCATCTCCCGTCTGGATTACTGCAACTCGCTGTTGGCTGGGCTCCCTGCCTGTGCCATTAAACCCCTACAACTCATCCAGAACGCCGCAGCCCGTCTGGTGTTCAACCTTCCCAAGTTCTCTCACGTCACCCCGCTCCTCCGCTCTCTCCACTGGCTTCCAGTTGAAGCTCGCATCCGCTACAAGACCATGGTGCTTGCCTACGGAGCTGTGAGGGGAACGGCACCTCACTACCTCCAGGCTCTGATCAGGCCCTACACCCAAACAAGGGCACTGCGTTCATCCACCTCTGGCCTGCTCGCCTCCCTACCACTGAGGAAGTACAGTTCCCGCTCAGCCCAGTCAAAACTGTTCGCTGCTCTGGCCCCCCAATGGTGGAACAAACTCCCTCACGACGCCAGGACAGCGGAGTCAATCACCACCTTCCGGAGACACCTGAAACCCCACCTCTTTAAGGAATACCTAGGATAGGATGAAGTAATCCTTCTCCCCCCTTAAAATACCTAGATGCACTATTGTAAAGTGGCTGTTCCACTGGATGTCATAAGGTGAAAGCACCAATTTGTAAGTCGCTCTGGATAAGAGCGTCTGCTAAATGACTTAAATGTAAATGTAATCCCTGTCTGTGTGTGTGTGCCTTCACATCCCTGTCTCTGTGGGTATGCCTTTACATCCCTGTCTCTGTGTGTATGCCTTCACATCCCTGTCTCTGTGTGTATGCCTTTACATCCCTATCTCTGTGTGTATGCCTTTACATCCCTGTCTGTGTGTGTTTGCCTTTACTTACCTGTCTCTGTGTGTACTGTATGCTGTTACATCCCTGTCTCTGTGTGTTTGCCTTTACTTACCTGTCTCTGTGTGTTTGCCTTTAATTACCTGTCTCTGTGTGTATGCCTTTACTTACCTGTCTCTGTGTGTATGCCTTTACATCCCTGTCTCTGTGTGTATGCCTTTACATCCCTGTCTCTGTGTGTATGCCTTTACATCCCTGTCTCTGTGTGTTTGCCTTTACATCCATGTCTCTGTGTGTATGCCTTTACTTACCTGTCTCTGTGTGTTTGCCTTTACATCCCTGTCTCTGTGTGAATGCCTTTACATCCTTGTCTCTGTGTATATGCCTTTACATCCTTGTCTCTCTGTGTGTATGCCTTTACTTACCTGTCTCTGTGTGTATGCCGTTACATCCCTGTCTCTGTGTGTATGCCTTTACTTACCTGTCTCTGTGTGTACTGTATGCCTTTACATCCTTGTCTCTGTGTGTATGCCTTTACATCCCTGTCTCTGTGTGTTTGCCTTTACATCCCTGTCTCTGTGTGAATGCCTTTACATCCTTGTCTCTGTGTATATGCCTTTACATCCTTGTCTCTGTGTGTATGCCTTTACTTACCTGTCTCTGTGTGTATGCCGTTACATCCCTGTCTCTGTGTGTATGCCTTTACTTACCTGTCTCTGTGTGTACTGTATGCCTTTACATCCTTGTCTCTGTGTGTATGCCTTTACATCCCTGTCTCTGTGTGTTTGCCTTTACTTACCTATCTCTGTGTGTATGCCTTTACTTACTTGTCTCTGTGTGTTTGCCTTTACTTACCTGTCTCTGTGTGTTTGCCTTTACTTACCTATATCTGTGTGTTTGCCTTTACTTACCTGTCTCTGTGTGTATGCCTTTACTTACCTGTCTCTGTGTGTTTGCCTTTACTTACCTGTCTCTGTGTGTTTGCCTTTACTTACCTGTCTCTGTGTGTACTGTATGCCGTTACATCCCTGTCTCTGTGTGTTTGCCTTTACTTACCTGTCTCTGTGTGTTTGCCTTTACTTACCTGTCTCTGTGTGTATGCCTTTACTTACCTGTCTCTGTGTGTTTGCCTTTACTTATCTGTCTCTGTGTGTATGCCTTTACATCCCTGTTTCTATGTGTATGCCTTTACTTACCTGTTTCTGTGTGTACTGTATGCCGTTACATCCCTGTCTCTGTGTGTTTGCCATTACATCCCTGTCTCTGTGGGTATGCCTTCACATCCATGTCTCTGTGTGTTTGCCTTTACTTACCTGTCTCTGTGTGTACTGTATGCCGTTACATCCATGTCTCTGTGTGTATGCCTTTACATCCCTGTCTGTGTGTGTGTGCCTTCACATCCCTGTCTCTGTGTGTTTGCCTTTACTTACCTGTCTCTGTGTGTATGCCTTTACTTACCTGTCTCTGTGTGTTTGCCTTTACTTACCTGTCTCTGTGTGTTTGCCTTTACTTACCTGTCTCTGTGTGTTTGCCTTTGCTTACCTGTCTCTGTGTGTATGCCTTTTACTTACCTGTCTCTGTGTGTTTGCCTTTACTTACCTGTCTCTGTGTGTTTGCCTTTAATTACCTGTCTCTGTGTGTATGCCTTTACTTACCTGTCTCTGTGTGTATGCCTTTACATCCCTGTCTGTGTGTGTGTGCCTTCACATCCCTGTCTCTGTGTGTATGCCTTTACATCCCTGTCTCTGTGTGTATGCCTTCACATCCCTGTCTCTGTGTGTATGCCTTTACATCCCTGTCTCTGTGTGTATGCCTTTACATCCCTTTTTGCCTTTACAACCATTTTGAAAAGAAGGTCGACGACATCCGATCCTCGTTTGCTAAGTCAAACGACACCGCTGGTTCTGCTCACACTGCCCTACCCTGTGCTCTGACCTCTTTCTCCCCTCTCTCTCCAGATGACATCTCACGTCTTGTGACGGCCGGCCGCCCAACAACCTGCCCGCTTGACCCTATCCCCTCCTCTCTTCTCCAGACCATCTCCGGTGACCTTCTCCCTTACCTCACCTCGCTCATCAACTCATCCCTGACCGCTGGCTACGTCCCTCCCGTCTTCAAGAGAGCGAGAGTTGCACCCCTTCTGAAAAAACCTACACTCGATCCCTCCGATGTCAACAACTACAGACCAGTATCCCTTCTTTCTTTTCTCTCCAAAACTCTTGAACGTGCCGTCCTTGGCCAGCTCTCCCGCTATCTCTCTCAGAATGACCTTCTTGATCCAAATCAGTCAGGTTTCAAGACTAGTCATTCAACTGAGACTGCTCTTCTCTGTATCACGGAGGCGCTCCGCACTGCTAAAGCTAACTCTCTCTCCTCTGCTCTCATCCTTCTAGACCTATCGGCTGCCTTCGATACTGTGAACCATCAGATCCTCCTCTCCACCCTCTCCGAGTTGGGCATCTCCGGCGCGGCCCACGCTTGGATTGCGTCCTACCTGACAGGTCGCTCCTACCAGGTGGCGTGGCGAGAATCCGTCTCCTCACCACGTGCTCTCACCACTGGTGTCCCCCAGGGCTCTGTTCTAGGCCCTCTCCTATTCTCGCTATACACCAAGTCACTTGGCTCTGTCATAACCTCACATGGTCTCTCCTATCATTGCTATGCAGACGACACACAATTAATCTTCTCCTTTCCCCTTCTGACGACCAGGTGGCGAATCGCATCTCTGCATGTCTGGCAGACATATCAGTGTGGATGACGGATCATCACCTCAAGCTGAACCTCGGCAAGACGGAGCTGCTCTTCCTCCCGGGGAAGGACTGCCCGTTCCATGATCTCGCCATCACGGTTGACAACTCCATTGTGTCCTCGTCCCAGAGCGCTAAGAACCTTGGCGTGATCCTGGACAACACCCTGTCGTTCTCAAATAACATCAAGGCGGTGGCCCGTTCCTGTAGGTTCATGCTCTACAACATCCGCAGAGTACGACCCTGCCTCACACAGGAAGCGGCGCAGGTCCTAATCCAGGCACTTGTCATCTCCCGTCTGGATTACTGCAACTCGCTGTTGGCTGGGCTCCCTGCCTGTGCCATTAAACCCCTACAACTCATCCAGAACGCCGCAGCCCGTCTGGTGTTCAACCTTCCCAAGTTCTCTCACGTCACCCCGCTCCTCCGCTCTCTCCACTGGCTTCCAGTTGAAGCTCGCATCCGCTACAAGACCATGGTGCTTGCCTACGGAGCTGTGAGGGAACGGCACCTCACTACCTCCAGGCTCTGATCAGGCCCTACACCCAAACAAGGGCACTGCGTTCATCCACCTCTGGCCTGCTCGCCTCCCTACCACTGAGGAAGTACAGTTCCCGCTCAGCCCAGTCAAAACTGTTCGCTGCTCTGGCCCCAATGGTGGAACAAACTCCTCACGACGCCAGGACAGCGGAGTCAATCACCACCTTCCGGAGACACCTGAAACCCCACCTCTTTAAGGAATACCTAGGATAGGATGAAGTAATCCTTCTCCCCCCCCCTTAAAATACCTAGATGCACTATTGTAAAGTGGCTGTTCCACTGGATGTCATAAGGTGAAAGCACCAATTTGTAAGTCGCTCTGGATAAGAGCGTCTGCTAAATGACTTAAATGTAAATGTAATCCCTGTCTGTGTGTGTGTGCCTTCACATCCCTGTCTCTGTGGGTATGCCTTTACATCCCTGTCTCTGTGTGTATGCCTTCACATCCCTGTCTCTGTGTGTATGCCTTTACATCCCTGTCTCTGTGTGTATGCCTTTACATCCCTGTCTGTGTGTGTTTGCCTTTACTTACCTGTCTCTGTGTGTACTGTATGCTGTTACATCCCTGTCTCTGTGTGTTTGCCTTTACTTACCTGTCTCTGTGTGTTTGCCTTTAATTACCTGTCTCTGTGTGTATGCCTTTACTTACCTGTCTCTGTGTGTATGCCTTTACATCCCTGTCTCTGTGTGTATGCCTTTACATCCCTGTCTCTGTGTGTTTGCCTTTACATCCATGTCTCTGTGTGTATGCCTTTACTTACCTGTCTCTGTGTGTTTGCCTTTACATCCCTGTCTCTGTGTGAATGCCTTTACATCCTTGTCTCTGTGTATATGCCTTTACATCCTTGTCTCTGTGTGTATGCCTTTACTTACCTGTCTCTGTGTGTATGCCGTTACATCCCTGTCTCTGTGTGTATGCCTTTACTTACCTGTCTCTGTGTACTGTGTGTACTGTATGCCTTTACATCCTTGTCTCTGTGTGTATGCCTTTACATCCCTGTCTCTGTGTGTTTGCCTTTACTTACCTATCTCTGTGTGTATGCCTTTACTACTTGTCTCTGTGTGTTTGCCTTTACCTGTCTCTGTGTTGCCTTTACTTACCTGTCTCTGTGTGTTTGCCTTTACTTACCTGTCTCTGTGTGTTATGCCTTTACTTACCTGTCTCTGTGTGTTTGCCTTTACATCCCTGTCTCTGTGTGTTTGCCTTTACTTACCTGTCCCTCTGTGTGTTTGCTCTGTGTGTATGCCTTACCTGTCTCTGTGTGTTTGCCTTTACTTACCTGTCTCTGTGTGTTTGCCTTTACATCCCTGTCTCTGTGTGTATGCCTTTACTTACCTGTCTCTGTGTGTTTGCCTTTACTTATCTGTCTCTGTGTGTATGCCTTTACATCCCTGTTTCTGTGTGTATGCCTTTACTTACCTGTTTCTGTGTGTACTGTATGCCGTTACATCCCTGTCTCTGTGTGTTTGCCATTACATCCCTGTCTCTGTGTGTATGCCTTCACATCCCTGTCTCTGTGTGTTTGCCTTTACATCCCTGTCTCTGTGTGTACTGTATGTCTCTGTGTGTATGTTACATCCCTGTCTCTGTGTGCCTTTACATCCCTGTCTCTGTGTGTTTACATCCCTGTCTCTGTGTGTATGCCTTTACATCCCTGTCTCTGTGTGTTTGCCTTTACATCCCTGTCTCTGTGTGTTTGCCTTACATCCCTGTCTCTGTGTGTATGCCTTTACATCCCTGTCTCTGTGTGTTTGCCTTTACATCCCTGTCTCTGTGTGTTTGCCTGCCTTACATCCCTGTCTCTGTGTGTATGCCTTTACATCCCTGTCTCTGTGTGTATGCCTTTACATCCCTGTCTCTGTGTACTGTATGCCTTTACATCCCTGTCTCTGTGGTATGCCTTCACATCCCTGTCTCTGTGTGTATGCCTTCACATCCCTGTCTCTGTGGGTATGCCTTTACATCCCTGTCTCTGTGTGTATGCCTTACATCCCTGTCTCTGTGTGTATGCCTTTACATCCCTGCCTTTACATCCCTGTCTCTGTGTGTATGCCTTTACATCCCTGTCTCTGTGTGTATGCCTTTACATCCCTGTCTCTGTGTGTATGCCTTCACATCCCTGTCTCTGTGTGTATGCCTTTACATCCCTGTCTCTGTGTGTATGCCTTTACATCCCTGTCTGTGTGTGTATGCCTTCACATCCCTGTCTCTGTGTGTATGCCTTTACATCCCTGTCTCTGTGTGTATGCCTTTACATCCCTGTCTCTGTGTGTGTGCCTTCACATCCCTGTCTCTGTGTGTATGCCTTCACATCCCTGTCTCTGTGTGTATGCCTTTACATCCCTGTCTCTGTGTGTATGCCTGTTACATCCATGTCTCTGTGTGTTTGCCTTTACATCCCTGTCTCTGTGTGTGTGCCTTCACATCCCTGTCTCTGTGTGTATGCCTTTACATCCCTGTCTCTGTGTGTATGCCTTTACATCCCTGTCTCTGTGTGTATGCCTTTACATCCATGTCTCTGTGTGTATGCCTTTACATCCCTGTCTCTGTGTGCCTTCACATCCCTGCCTTTACATCCCTGTCTCTGTGTGTATGCCTTTACATCCCTGTCTCTGTGTGTATGCCTTTACATCCCTGTCTCTGTGTGTATGCCTTTACATCCCTGTCTCTGTGTGTATGCCTTTACATCCCTGTCTCTGTGTGTTGCCTTTACATCCCTGTCTCTGTGTGGTATGCCTTTACATCCCTGTCTCTGTGTGTATGCCTTTACATCCCTGTCTCTGTGTGTATGCCTTTACATCCCTGTCTCTGCCTTACATCCCTGTCTCTGTGTGTTTGCCTTTACTTACCTGTCTCTGTGTGTTTGCCTTTACATACCTGTCTCTGTGTGTTTGCCTTTACTTACCTGTCTCTGTGTGTTTGCCTTTTTACCTGTCTCATGCCCTTACCTGTCTCTGTGTGTATGCCTTTACATCCCTGTCTGTGTGTGTTTGCCTTTACTTTATCCCTGTCTCTGTGTGTTTGCCTTTACATCCCTGTCTCTGTGTGTTATGCCTTTACATCCCTGTCTCTGTGTGTTTGCCTTTAATTACCTGTCTCTGTGTGTTTGCCTTTAATTACCTGTCTCTGTGTGTATGCCTTTACTTACCTGTCCTGCCTTTACATCCCTGTCTCTGTGTGTATGCCTTTACATCCCTGTCTCTGTGTGTATGCCTTTACATCCCTGTCTCTGTGTGTTTGCCTTTACATCCATGTCTCTGTGTGTATGCCTTTACTTACCTGTCTCTGTGTGTTTGCCTTTACATCCCTGTCTCTGTGTGAATGCCTTTACATCCTTGTCTCTGTGTATATGCCTTTACATCCTTGTCTCTGTGTGTATGCCTTTACTTACCTGTCTCTGTGTGTATGCCGTTACATCCCTGTCTCTGTGTGTATGCCTTTACTTACCTGTCTCTGTGTGTACTGTATGCCTTTACATCCTTGTCTCTGTGTGTATGCCTTTACATCCCTGTCTCTGTGTGTTTGCCTTTACTTACCTGTCTCTGTGTGCCTTTACTTACCTGTCTCTGTTGTTTGTCTCTGTGTGTTTGCCTTTACTTACCTGTCTCTGTGTGTTTGCCTTTACTTACCTGTCTCTGTGTGTTTGCCTTTACTTACCTGTCTCTGTGTGTTTGCCTTTACTTACCTGTCTCTGTGTGTTTGCCTTTACTTACCTGTCTCTGTGTGTTTGCCTTTACTTACCTGTCTCTGTGTGTATGCCTTTACATCCCTGTCTCTGTGTGTTTGCCTTTACTTACCTGTCTCTGTGTGTTTGCCTTTACTTACCTGTCTCTGTGTGTTTGCCTTTACTTACCTGTCTCTGTGTGTTTGCCTTTACTTACCTGTCTCTGTGTGTTTGCCTTTACTTACCTGTCTCTGTGTGTATGCCTTTACTTACCTGTCTCTGTGTGTTTGCCTTTACTTACCTGTCTCTGTGTGTTTGCCATTACATCCCTGTCTCTGTGTGTATGCCTTCACATCCCTGTCTCTGTGTGTTTGCCTTTACATCCCTGTCTCTGTGTGTACTGCCTTACATCCCTGTCTCTGTGTGTATGCCTTTACATCCCTGTCTGTGTGTGTGTGCCTTCA